>NC_056737.1:1289667292-1289824792 GCF_019279795.1 Protopterus annectens
GGGTACTGAAAACAGTAAAGCAAGTTTAGTAGTAATGGCACATTTCAGAAATGTTACTGATAATGCAACTGTATGTGGCAAGACAGAAACACAAGGTAACTCTCTCTCTCTTAAGAGGTTAAAGCATATGAAGTTAATACTAAGCAATGAGAGACAGTTAACTTCAATAAAGGCACACTAGAATTTTTTGAGTTTGTGTTTTCTTGCAAAAGAATCTCAGCAGATCAAAGAAGATTGAAATGAAAAGTGTGCCACAATAAGTAGGCCTTATTACTTTCAAATACCTGTTGTAGTGCAAACTACAGTGCAACGTTTATACAGAATTATTGTACTTTCTCTTAACTGCTCAACAATCTGATGACAAGATGCACGCCATAAGTATGGACACAGGCAAATGACAAAGTACTGCAAAAACAGAAAGATTGTTTAGTGTCAGATCAAGTTATACCCTATTTGAATCAATGTGAGGCTCATTATTGATGTTAGGAAAGTTAGATAGTAGCCACGCCAAAACACATTAGTAATTTCCATTCCAGCAAACCACTACTCAGTGATTGATAATTTATTGGCAATAGCATGAATTTGTGAAAACATCTATGTATATTTAATGGATACAAGTTATTTCTAATAAACAGTTATAAGCAGCTGGATATAATTCACAATAACCCAAGATCACATCCTCTAGAAAGATAGGGTTTAAGGTTCAGTTCTAACATTTTGTTAAAGATTATAAAAAAACAGTAGAGAAATCTCTCTGACTTTATTTTTCAGTTATATACTCAGCTGTTAGCAAACCCATAGCTCAAAAACAAAGGAAGCAGGCAATAACAATTATGCCATTCATTGGGCATTATATCAATACATTTCTTAATTCAACTTTTATTAGGTAAAAATTCAAAATCTTGACTGTGACACATAGCCTATTGAGGTAGTAAAGAATAACTATAGCTAGATTAAATGAGGAAGTGAAAGAAAGAGTAATTGAATAAGTAGAACTGCATTTTTTTGTAGACAGACTGTGTCCATCTGCACTCAGGACTTGGGAGGCATCTACATCCACATAACCTGTAAGCTAAGTATGTTAATTATAAGTTTGCACTACCACAGAGTGAGGGAGTACTTGGTGTGATGGAACACCACATATTTCCTGTATCTGTAAGAGTGCAGTCTCAGAGTTATTATGTTTCATTTGTGGTGGTGGACATAGACCTTCCTGTTAGGAGGTACAGGGGACATTTCCCACCTGCACAAGGACTTCCTCCATTTCAAATCTTACTTAATGTATTTTACAGTAATTTTTTGAGAATTGTAAGTTTCCACATTTAAAGTGCCATTTTTGCAGACATGAAAGGTGAACAACTAACACAAAACATTCATTTAACTGACAGAGGAATATATGAAATTCATTGCATTTTGTGGAGTTCAAAACCCCTCACAGTAGTGATAAACAAGCAATGATTCTGCTTTATAGAAGTAAAGGAATTATGTCATATAAATACAAGGTAAATGCCCAAAACTTTCATTGTTAAAAAGTTTGACTGCTAACATGGCCTTACAGTCTCTATAGGTGGTCCATCAATACTGAACTGAAAAAAATGTCTGTAATACACAAGTCACTGCAAACTTTAACTTTTCAATTTGCAAATGCAAAACTATACATAAATATTGAGCGTATTATATATATATATATATATATATATAAAACTGTGGTATATCCTCATAATTAATAGCAAACAAGTAGCAATGCCTCCAATATAATGTATCACACATGGACATTAATGATGTATTTTTCTGTCTCCCCCATAGCATTTACACCATGTCCCACCATGACACGTAGCTGTCTTGCTTATGAAAGTTTGAATGTAAATATGAATAACAAGTAACAAACAGTGATATCTCCACCATAGGGCATCCAGGATTAACAATCTTAGTGTTATTTTATTACTTATACCTTGCCCTTTCTTTCATTGCCTATTATTAATTGGCAAATCACTGAGTTAAAGAAGTCAGACACAGAAAATATCAGAGTACCATAAGATATTAAATGGAAATATGCAAAACTGCTCAATATGCAATTGATTAAAATAAATAACTCTTTTGTGGTTTGGTAGTTAGCAGAGAAGATTAAGGCTCTAAACTGTCAATGAGTTGTTTTCTGTAACCAAAAAGTACAGGGTATGATTCTATCCACCTTCATTTGACTACTGTCTGACTGAGAGCAAGTTCATAGGTTCATAGGTTAGTACTAAGCTAACTGCCCTTGCGAGCCATTTTAAGCCTAGCCAATTATCCCTTGTGAGACTCGAACCCCGTACCTTGTGTTTGTAAGGCAAACAACTTAACCATTAGGCCACCCTCCCTACAGTGGACTGAGGGAAACTTGGGTTCAGTATGGCTACAAGTTTACTAACGTATAAAGGTAAGCAGCCCACATGATAATTTTCTGTGGAGAGTTTAACTAGTGTCCAATCTAGAATGGAGATTCTATTGGATTTTTTTGTCTACTCTGGTGGGTTCTTGGATTAGTTGTGGGAATCCAAATAAGTTAATATGGTTTGAGGGGTTGTTGGAGTTGCAGGCTAGCCAGACTAGGTTTAGGTTGCCTAGCAGGATGGTTTCTTGGGGTAGGTTGATTGCGGCCCATTGTAGTATCTCTTCTATTATAGGTGAGTTATTCCTGGAGGAATATAACTACAGAGGATGTTGATATCAGGATGGTTTCTTGGGGTAGGTTGATTGTGGCTCATTGTAGTATCTCTTCTATTATAGGTGAGTTATTCCTGGAGGAATATAACTACAGAGGATGTTGATATCAGGATGGTTTCTTGGGGTAGGTTGATTGTGGCCCATTGTAGTATCTCTTCTGTTATAGGTGAGTTATTTCCTGGATGAATATAACTACAGAGGATGTTGATAGCAGAATGGTTTCTTGGGGTAGGATGATTGCGGCCCATTGTAGTATCTCTTCTATTATATGGGAGTTATTTCCTGGAGGAATATAACTACAGAGGATGTTGATAGCAGGATGGTTTCTTGGGGTAGGTTGATTGTGTATCTCTTCTATAAGAGGTGAGTTATTTCCTGGATGAATATAACTACAGAGGATGTTGATATCAGGATGGGTTCTCTTGTAGGTTGATTTTCCCATTGTTGTATAGTATCTCTTATTATGGTGAGAATATAACTACAGAGGATGTTGATAGCAGGATGGTTTCTTGGGGTAGGTTGATTGTGGCCCATTGTAGTATCTCTTCTATTATAGGTGAGTTATTTCCTGGAGGAATATAACTACAGAGGATGTTCATAGCAGGATGGTTTCTTGGGGTAGGTTGATTGAGGCCCATTGTAGTATCTCTTCTATTATAGGTGTGTTATTTCCTGGAGGAATATAACTACAGAGGATGTTGATAGCAGGATGGTTTCTTGGGGTTGGTTGATTGTGGCCCATTGTAGTATCTCTTCTGTTATAGGCGAGTTATTTCCTGGATGAATATAACTACAGAGGATGTTGATAGCAGAATGGTTTCTTGGGGTAGGATGATTGCGGCCCATTGTAGTATCTCTTCTATTATAGGGGAGTTATTTCCTGGAGGAATATAACTACAGAGGATGTTCATAGCAGGATGGTTTCTTGGGGTAGGTTGATTGAGGCCCATTGTAGTATCTCTTCTATTATAGGTGAGTTATTTCCTGGGGGAATATAACTACAGAGGATGTTGATATCAGGATGGTTTCTTGGGTAGGTTGATTGCGGCCCATTGTAGTATCTCTTCTATTATAGGTGAGTTACTTCCTGGATGAATATAACTACAGAGGATGTTGATATCAGGATGGTTTCTTGGGGTAGGTTGATTGTGGCCCATTGTAGTATCTCTTCTATTATAGGTGAGTTATTTCCTGGAGGAATATAACTACAGAGGATGTTGATAGCAGGATGGTTTCTTGGGGTAGGTTGATTGTGGCCCATTGTAGTATCTCTTCTATTATAGGTGGGTTATTTCCTGGAGGAATATAACTACAGAGGATGTTGATAGCAGGATGGTTTCTTGGGTAGGTTGATTGTGGCCCATTGTAGTAGCTCTTCTATTATAGGTGAGTTATTTCCTGGAGGAATATAACTACAGAGGATGTTGATAGCAGGATAGTTTCTTGGGGTAGGATGATTGTGGCCCATGGTAGTATCTCTTCTATTATAGGTGAGTTATTTCCTGGAGGAATATAACTACAGAGGATGTTGATAGCAGGATGGTTTCTTGGGGTAGGTTGATTGTGGCCCATTGTAGTATCCCTTCTATTATAGGTGAGGTATTTCCTGGAGGAATATAACTACAGAGGATGTTGATATCAGTATGGTTTCTTGGGGTAGGTTGATTGTGGCCCATTGTAGAATCTCTTCTATTATAGGTGGGTTATTTCCTGGAGGGATGTAACTGCAGAGGATGTTGATAGCAGGATGGTTTCTTGGGGTAGGTTGGTTGTGGCCCATTGTAGTAGCTCTTCTATTATAGGTGAGTTATTTCCTGGAGGAATATAACTACAGAGGATGTTGATAGCAGGATGGTTTCTTGGGGTAGGTTGATTGCGGCCTATTGTAGTATCCCTTCTGTTATAGGTGGGTTATTTCCTGGAGGAATGTAACTACAGAGGATGTTGATTCTCTTTCTGTTTTTAAGGGACATAACGGAGCCTAATGTCTCTGCATTCTGGAATTTGGGAAGTGGGGTTTTTAGTAGTTGGAGGTTGAGTGTATTTTTAAATAAGATTGCAGCTGCACCTCCCTTTTTGGTACCTCTATCTTGCCTTAGGATGTTATAGCCTGGGGAAGAATTTCTTCATTTTGTGTGGCAGGTTTTAGCCAGGTCTCTGTAACGGTTAGTATGTCTGGGCAGTAGTGGGATATGAATGTGTGAAAGTCATGTAGTTTGTTGGATATGCTACATTTGTTTATATTGATAATAGGAAGGTCTGACTTGTGTTTCTGGGATAGGATTGGGTTGATTGGACCTGGGGTGGGGTGCATGTCCCCTGAGATTAGTGGCCATTTTCTGAGGAATAGTGTGAGTTTTATGGCATATGCTATATCTGTGTGTTTTATTGGTACTAGTAACCTTTTGTGAGGTAGTATGGTTGCTGTTTTGTGTATGTAGAGTAATGAGTTGTTGTTAAATGGTGTGGAGCATATTACTATATTTGAGTGAGGTGGTGTGTGTGGGTGTGTGTTATATGGTAGGTAGTGTTTGTTGGTATGTTAGAGTGTATGGATGTGGTATAAGCTAAGAGTGGTGAGAGTTAGTAGTAGTAGTCGTAGTGTGCCTTGCGTGGTGTGGGTGGGGTGTACAGAAGAGTTTGTTGTGAGGTAGAGGGTGTGGAGTGCAAGTGGGAGTGGGTTTGATTACTGACAGATGGTAATAGGCTGTTGGGGAGGGGGTGGGGATATATGGGCTATACATGTAGGAGTACTGAGGGCAGGTGGAATTTGGGGGCAGGGAGGGGAGTGGAGTGAGCCCAAAGAGTGAACGGAGTGGGCTAGAGCAAGAGAACCTAAAGCTGCAGAAATCTATCAGTAACAGCAAGAGATTGACTGAGCAAGAAGGTAGCTTAGCCTAATGATAAGGTAAGGTAAGAGTCAATAATAATTAATCTGTGGTTAGCTTCCCTAGGAGGGAGTGGGAAGTTGAAATTATAGAATGGGGAGTATGCTTTAACTAAAAATTCCAGCCACCTATGGTAAGAAGGGTGGATTAGGAGAGTATGTTCCCAACTTCATTAAAGCTCTCCAAGTTAGAACCTGAATAGAGATCAATGCAGCTGTGCTCACCTCACAAAGATGTTCACAAAGTACAAGAAAATTGTTAAAAACAAATTCAATGACATTCACCTAATAATCAATTTTTCTGGAAGGCTTGTGTTTACAAGTTCAGAATTCCCAGGGCTGATTTGAGCTTTAGCTGAAAATTGATTCAGAACCAAAGGTGGTGGTGGTGGTGGGGGGGCAATCCCGAGGCTTGTGGATGGCACGAGCAAACTGCAAAAAGAGAAAAAAAGAGAGTGTGGGCAGAAAGTGAGTAGTACAGTTCTAGGAGAAATGGAGACAATTAGGAGAGTAGAGGATATTAATCAGAGAGTGGTGGAAGGATTATCAGAATACAGAGTTGGTACAATAAGTAGGTACATAGATAAATGTCTGGGGAAGAGTAAAGAATCACAAAGAATAGGAAATGGTGCCTAAGCAGATCATTACAGACAAATTTAACAACGTACTAAGTCTAACAGGTTAAAGTAGCACCATAGTTTAGTAAGATACTGGCTAGAGTGTGTAACAAATGCTGTGTTTCTGCTTTTCAAATACCATATAAACAATTGTATGTTTCCGCTTACAAATGCCAAGTACCAGGCATGCTTCTGCTTACGAAACCAGTTAGAACTGTAGTTAGTTGAGATGCAGATTAGAGTTTGCAACCAACACTGTTTCTGCTTTTCAGATACCAAATAAACTGTATGTTTCTCCTTACTATACGTTTCTGCTAACTAATACAATAGAAACTGTAGTTAGGTAACAAATACTGTTTCAGCTTTTCAAATACCAGATACCAAATAAACAAACTGTATGTTTCTCCTTACTGATAGCAGGTATGTTTCTGATAACCAATACCAATTAGAACTGTAGTTGGGTAAGATATTAGCTAGAATTTGTAACAAATGCTGTGTTTCTGCTGTTTGTGTACAAAACAAACAGCAAATGTATGTTTCTGCATATTAATACTAAATGCAACTACAGTGAAGCAGATATCAAAAAGGAACTGTCTATGAAGCCAGTCTAGATTCCTAGGTAAGTTTAGATATGTAAGCAAGCATATACACACTGGATTAATCACCAAGCTCTACATATACAATGAGCAGTAAAAAAAAAGCATCACAGTTTTGTCAGACTATACACTTTAAATAGCAGTAATAAATGTAGCACTAATATAAATCCCTATAAATTATGACAGCAAACAGACAATGCTAAAAAGGCATATGCACGTAAAAACAAAAACTTACAGTGAGCACAGACAGCAGACTAAGGGAAGCTCCTTCAGGTTGGGACTATACTACACTTTAAAAATGGCTCCCAAAGTTTATGGTGATTGGTCTTAGCCATGACTCACTGATAGTAAAAATATTAGGTTTATGGTGATTGGTTATAGCCATGTCTCATTGATAGTGAAAGTATTAGGTTTATGGCAACTGGTTTTAGCCATGTCTCTTTGATAGTGAAGATATTAGGTTTATGGTGATTGGTTTTAGCCATGTCTCATTGATAGTGAAGATATTAGGTTTATGGTGATTGGTTTTAGCCATGTCTGGTTTTAGCCATGTCTCATTGATAGTGAAGATATTAGGGTGTATGGTGACTGGTTCTAGCCATGTCTCATTGATAGTGGAAATATTAGGTTTATGGTGATTGGTTTAGCCATGTCTCATTGATAGTGAAAATATTAGGTTTATGGTGATAGAGCCAGGTATGAAGCTTGGTTATTTTATTATTATTGATGATTTGGATAGTCATATAAAATATTCTCAGGGTTAGTTTAGAGTTTCGAATTATAGAAGGAAGTCCCAGGATTAAGTTCAGTGTCACCACATAGCAATAAATATCAATAAGTATGGTGATAGTAAACAACAGCACAGAAGTCTTGAAATTATTTTTGATGAAGATTTATGGATGGAGAGATATGTGAAGGTCCAATAATGTGGATAGCTAGTTTGTCTTGGACTGCTGAGCATTAGGTAATAACCAGAGAAATGTTGAGATGTTTTACTGGTGGCACTGATGTGAGAATATATTGTGGTGCAAAGGAATTATATAACCCAAGCTAGCAGTATGAATATCATGAGTAACATAGTGTGTGTATTAAAACTAAGTTGGATATGGTAAGCATTGTTTTTCTGCTGTTGTAATACAATGGGTAATACAGCTCAGACAGCCTGTTTGTTGGAAGACAGAAGCATTGTCATATTTTATTGGTGGAGAAAAATTAAGAAAAGGCAAACATATTCCTGCATAAACCTGCATTTCTCTGCTCTAATTGTTAGACATGTTTTTCCTTCGATTGTTCTTAGACATGGGTGTAGACATTTAAGTAATATATATATATATATATATATATATATATATATATATATATATATATATATATATATATATATATATATATATATATATATATATATATATATATATATATATATATATATATATATATATATATATATATATATATATATATAAAATCATATGAGGAGGAGCTTCTGTGTCCTATAATGGTAAACATAACTGGAGCTGGCAGTGGGAATGAAGGTGGATGAGGGGTGAAGTGTGTCAAAACTACGCAGGTGCTAGATTTAATCATTGAGTGTTTATGCAACAAAACACACCTTAGTCGCTGTTCAGACAAGTACAGAAATCCAGTATGGAGGAAGTAAGTGAAATGACTGTGTACCTTAAGTTACTCTTATTATAACAATCAGTTAGCTCTTTGAATTCACACCGTAAGTAGTTAAGGGTTACTCAACAAAATGAACAGGGATTCTATGAGAACCAGAAGGCACAATGTACAAACATCTGAGGACAATGGAGAGCTGCTATCATTTTCTGTCAGCAGTTAAAATGCAAAACAGCTATACTAAGTTAATAATAAACAGGCAGTGACTAAGTGAAGGGAAACAGCTGGAAAAGGCCCACAGTAGCAGCACATAACAAAATGCAAAAGTGAACTGTAACTAGCAGTTAAGCTTTAAGGTGAGTTGGTTGGTGCATTTGTAAAGTTTTTGTGTTGCTGAATATGTGAGTAATTATATTTAGTTTAGGTTACATATTATAGTTGTTGTAACAGGGATCCACAATGAGGAAGGATAGAGAGGAAGTGCATTGCTATGCGATATTGTCTAAACAGTTGTATAGAGCAGAGCTGCTGATCTGAGATATTAATAATGATGCTACAGGTATGGGTTTTGAATAACTAAGTTTATAAAGTAGAGCTGTCAAAATAAACATGTTATGTAGTTGTGAAGGGAAGATCAAAAGCATGAGTTGGAAGAACTGGTGAATTGTAGAAGTACATGGACCTTAAAGGAAGAAGGAGTTTGAGCAGTGGAGAGTGAGGGGAGAGGAAAGTATAAATTAAATCACATGGGAAGTGGCACAGTCTAATGCTCATGGATTGCCTGAAATGGCTATTACAGAGGATAAAGTAAAAAAAGGAGAGTGTAAAAAAAAAGGAAAGTGAATCTTTCCATATCATGTGCCTTATGTCAGCAGATAGGGGATCTGTAAATCTCTAAATTCACTTGGCTGGGGGGTGGTAATTGAGAGGTGCATAAGTACAATCTGTTTGGTACTGTCTTGCAGAACCAAAAATCTAAGAAATAGAATGAGAGATCTTAGCAGGCACATTAAGAAGAGGGAAACACAGAGTCGATAAGAAAATAAATTATTCAAAAAACAAGAATAGAGCCGTATAAACAGCACTATACCAAACAATGCATATACATAAACAATACAAACAGTATTACAGCAAGCATTATTATTAGTTACATAGTACTTCAACTAGCTAAATGTTGAGAAAGCTAACTTTTCAACTGGCTGAGCCCTGCACAAGGATATTTGTCACAGTTAGTGCTTCCTACGTCATACAGATGAAAGATTGGTAGCAGGCTTTAAAACAGGTTTAATCCTTTACTTTCACCACAGGACATAGCAATGACACATTTAAACTGAAAGATAGCTATCTGATTAATGCACTAAGTCATCAGTTATTCCTTGTTTGGAACTATGTGCAGCAAACTTAACCTGCAAGTAATATTGTAGTAATATGCCCTTACTGCTTTTTTTTTGCTTACATTGCTTCTGGTACAGTGCATTTGCTGCTAACTGTTATTTAATGTTATGCCTGTGCTTGCAATACTGTTTGTTCTAGTTTCTTATCCTTTCTCTATATATTCACAAAAGCTTTGTTTGGTATTACAAACTAATGACTTTTATACTGAAAGGACATGTATGGCATATCCAGTGTTAAAATGCAACAACTCTAATCATATTATTCTCACGCAATAGTCCCTTCTTCTTTCATTCATTTATTTATTTCTTAGTTGTTTCCTCTTTTGTTAATGCTTACACCAGTTTATAGTTTTACACTTAAGTTTATAACCACTTTTATTAGCCCCAAACCAGTTTGCTATCAGTGAATTCCTATTATTTCACATTTGCATCACATTTAATGGAGACATTTAACGTTAGTTTATGTATTTAATTGGTCTGCATTTTACTTTAACATTTTTTTTAAAGCTGCACTCGTTTGTCAAGTCAGTAATCTTTTCTATAGTGCTTCAGTAGATGAACATATAGCTCAAAGGTTGTTCAGTGAAACTTGAATAAAAAGGTGTTATTTAAATGTTATCTTGGATATCAAAGCATTCTAAATTTCTTATGTAAGCTTTAAAACTCAGACATTAATTTCCTAAATGGTATGTCACATTTCAAGTTCAAAGGGATCTATGAAGGCCAGGGCAATCTGATGTAAGATAACACAAAGCTGCAGGCAGTGTGTTATGTGAAAATCAAAGAAATTCACAGTGCCAAAAAAGTGTATCGTGTGGAGATTTTCATGGGGTACTGAACAAGTACGCACTAGAAGCCAGATCAAAGATGAAACTGGAGACATAGGTTTTCACTTCCTTATAGCAATTTGTCAAACTCCATGAAAGCAATCATCATAAATGGCACAAGTAAATAAGGAGCTAAAGAAAATGATGGGTGCCTGCAATAAAAGAATAAGTGAGAGTGTAATGTTAACTCTACAGAGTGTTTTAGACACCAATGACAGTCTGTATAATAAGTAAAGAAGCCATGAATTGATTGTGGTGCTGCAAAGAAAGTATAAAGGACATGTAATTCTTAAGGGTGAGAATAGTCATGGAAAATGGGAGGGGCAAGGATATACACCATAAGTCACGCAAATTTAAAACTACACCAAGGTTAATTTTTATAGGATAATTTAATATTGTTTCCTGTCATTATACATCAGTGTATCTTAGCATATATTTGTAAAACAGATGTTATTTGGATTGGAAGACACATACATAATGGCATATTGGTTAACATCTTTGCCTGATAGACTCAAGGTCCAACATTCAAACCTGACCTCTGGTTATCATCTGTGTGGAGTTTGTATGTTCTCCCTTTGCTCTTATGGGGAAGGTTTTGGTTTCAAACCCAGTCCTCTCAGTTGAACTCAAGAGGCCTGCCAACAGAGTATACTGTAAGTGGTACCTAATGGGGGAATGTTATGTAGACTAAACACTTAAGGCATAAACTGTAGTGTGCAGTTTCACCAACACACCATCCATCACACAAACAAACACAATCACTCTACATGAAAAATGGGGGCAAGCCCCCCTGCACCCCCCACACCTCCCTTCTTAAATATTCTCACTCCGAGGTCACACTACATACAAACACACACAAAACATCACCACACAAGCTACTTTCTCTTCACACACACACATCATAGCAACAAAACACACTGACACCCACCACAGCCCATACCCAAACCCCTTAACACACACACACACACACACACACACACACACACACACACACACACACACACACACACACACACACACACACACACAAACACACACACACTTACCTGAATACATAACCATAGCGGAACTTTAGAAGCATGAAATTCAAAACCTCCGGTATTCGAGATTTTGAATTTCGCGCTTCTAAACTTTCGCTATTATGTGGATTCAGCTTCTTGGGCTCGAAATACTGAAATTCGAGATTTCAGTATTTCGAGTTTTTGAACGGAACCCATATATATATATATATATATATATATATATATATATATATATATATATATGATACTTGTCTCAGACTGCCTGCCATGTCAGGGCTAAATACTCGGTGATGCAAAAATTGGTTCTGGATGATTTGGTCATGCTGAGAAATGCCCAAAGGGGCAAAGGGAATTTGCTAATACTAAGTTATTTGAGGTTATGACATTTGCCAAGAAGCCAGGCTGATTGTCAGTCTACACAGTACCCCTATTGGTCAATTTGTGCCCACCATAAAGCCCAGCAGCCTTGGGACAGTCAGCTACTGGCTGTCTAATGTCAAGTTGCTCAGAGTAGCATACTTGAGATACATCTGTTGGGTGGAAACTGGATACAAATCCAATCCAGCTGCCAAAAATGAAGTAAGAATTGCTAAGCTGAATATAGGTTCAATGACTGGGTGCATCTTAGAGGTGGAAGACATAATAAGAAGGACACTTGGTATTTTGTGTACCCAGGATACTACTAAGGGGATAGAAGAGACTAGAAACAGTGTGGCAATGTGGTAAGAGAAAGACTTCTGAAAACACTGAAAGATATGATCAGTATCATTGGCAGACTCATAGTATATAGATACAGGTATAAAGAGAAAATAGTTTTCATTATCTCAGACAATACTCTACTGCAGGACTGTGAAGGAAAGGAACAGAGGCTATTCAGGCAGCAATTGCAGGATATGCTTAATACAGCAGACAAAGTGAGTTGGCCTTGATAACAGATGACCTAAAATTTCATATTGAGAGAGACAAATAGGATATCAGGATTGCCTGAGTTCACATGGATGGAAAAGGTGGAATAATGAAAGGGATGCCATTTCAGACTTCTGTTTGTCAAATGGCTTAGTGATGACCTGCACATGGGTTAACAAAAGAGGCAGACAACAGATCATATTCAAGAGTGGTGACCATGCCATTCAGGTAGATGTCCTTTTGGTAAGGAAAGGGCACTGGGGTTAAATCAAAGATTGCAATGTCATTTGTAATGAAATGGCTGGACCCCTGCAAAAGCTACTTAGGCTGGCCATAATCAGCTGCAAACAGTAGACAGAGAAGTTCTTAAGGTCAACAGAGACCAGACTGAAAACTGGAAAGTTGACTGCAGTGAAAGTACAAGAATTCAATGAAATACTACCTCAGGAAAAAGAGGAAATAAGCGGAAGAAGGGTGGTAAATTTCTGAAGACAGCAGGTGTGAAGAGAAAAGAACAGATGTGTGGTCAAGTCAGGTATGGAAATAAGATTAAAATGTTAGCTGGTGGTGTAATGCAGAACTCTAGGAAGTTATCAAAAGAAAGATGGAGTGCAGGAAGAAGTGGGAAATATTTATTTATTTATTTATTTATTTATTTATTTTACATTTGTTAACCGGGGGTGTCTGACTGAGCCGAAAAGGCCCTTTTTCAGCAGAGGCCTGGGGAGAAAAGCTCCACAAAGAAAAATTACAGACACATTTAGTTATTTAGACATGATCAGTATACACACAAATTACAGGAGACATGTTTTTACAGTGGTATGCGGCACATAAACAGTTACAGTGGAGGGAATAAACAAAAAAATATTAATTTTAAAAATAAAGGTAATTAATAGATTTGTGGTGTACAGCTGAAATTTGGAACATAGGTAGAATACATACATAGTACACAGGTACAGTACATACATTGTAGATTAGCCAGTGTTTGTGAGTAAGATTGAAAACTATTATCAAGTGCTCTAGATTGTGTATGTATGTGTTATCCGCTTTCATTAGCCTGGGGAGCAATCATGGCACTGCCAACTTTCCTTGAAATGTTGCCTGATGAGGTCTTTAAAGGAGGCTTTGGATGATGCGTTTTGAATGCTTGTAGGGACAGAGTTCCATTTTTTAGCCACTGAACTACTATATAGTGCATCTCCAAAGCTATTGTAGCTGTTGGCGACTTCTAGTAGTAGTTTGCTTGATGATATAAGAGGCCTTTTGGCTGAGTGATGTTGTACTAGGTTTTTGAGGGAAGGACACTTATTGGGGAGGTAATAGATAGAATGAAAGAGGCAGAGCTAAGGTTGGGCAGTTCAAGCCAGTGGAGCTGTCTCAAAGCAGTACAGTGATGAGTTCTATATGAGCAATTTGCAGCAAAGTGGGCAATTCTGTTATAGCAGGCTTCCATTTTGCTTAGTTCAGTTTTGTTGAGATTAGTCAGAATGGGAGATGCATAGAGTAGGGTGGACAGAAGTTGGGAACGAGCAATGGTTGATCTTGTGTTGTTGGTAAGAAATGGTTTGATATGGTAGAGCGACCCCAGTTTGGCATGTACTTTTTTAATAGTTAAGTTGAGATGACTATCAAATTTTAGGTGGGAGTCTATGGTTATTCCCAATAGCTTAGCCTGTGCCACTGGAGCAATTGGAGTAGCATTAGTGGAGTAGATAGTGAATTGACTGTTAGTGTTTTTGGATTGAGGATAAGTTGGGCTTTGGTAAGGTAGTTTTCAACATCAGAGAATGCTAGCTGAGTTGTTTGCAGGAGGGTGGGAATGTTTTGTGCAGCACAGATTAAGGTAGTGTCATCTGCATACTGAATTATAGATGCATGCTGTGTGGAGGTATGGAGGTCATTTGTGAAGACTGTGAATAATAGTGATCCTAAGATAGAACCCTGTGGGACTCCTATAGTTATGGCCAGCTGAGGAGAGAGAGAATTTTCCCATTTCACAGCTTGGTACCTGTCAGTTAAGTAGATTTGGAACCAGGTAAGAGTGGAATTTGATTGATGATATTGGTTTAGTTTGTTTAGCAGGATTTGGTGTGAGACTGTGTCAAATGCTTTGATCATATCCAAAAAAAAAGAGTTGACACTTGTAGGCCTTCATTTTTGAGATGGTTTACTGTGTCTGTGAAGCAGAGGAGGACTGTAGTGGTACTATGGGCAGGTCTGAAACCATGCTGAGTAGGTGACAGGATGTTGCTGTCTAGGAGATAGTTTAGTTATGTAGTTCTTGAATAACTGTGGGCAGATATTATTATAATGTGTGGTGTCTGTATACAAGAGTGCATAATGCAGTGTTGTGCAACTAAGTTTAGGGATATTGCTAGAGTGATAGCTTGTGGTGTTGTAAAGAACTATGAGAAGACAGACTAGACTTAGTTGCGTGATAGTCATGGTTATAAAGTTTAAGTTGTTTCTAGGTGGGGGGTCTGAATAGGAATTATAGGGTTGCACTATATGTGGATAGGGAAGTAGTGTGGGTGATGTAAAAAATGCTTAGTGGGAATGAGAGTGATTGGGAGTATTTTGTGTGGAGCAAGTTGGTGTGGTATAATGTGATATGAATTGAGGAGCTGTGATTGGTGGAGGTGATGTGAGGCTGCGCTGTGGCTGTGATTACTATAAATGTAGTGGTAGTGGAGGTGGGAGGGAATAGGGGGCAGGGCAGGGGAGCGGAGAGAGCCCGAGCGTTAGCAAGGGCGAACGGAGCGGGGCAGAGCCAACCAAGACAAAAGAAAAAGTAAGTATTACTTTACAAATCTGAACACTTTTAAAACAAATTCCTGAGGTCTAATGGCTTACCGGCAAGCAGAATGTAATTGCTGAGGAGCACTTGTGTCCTGGTGGGAGACTAGAAATTTAAAGATGGCTCCATGCTCAGCAGGATTCTAATATAGACTTTGTATTGGGGAGGGAGATAGCACAAGGGGTGTAAACAAGGTGGAATGCAAATAAACCAGAGAGGCAATCAGTGGAAATCAGTGAAGGCCTCAGAGGGGGTAAGTAATAATTCAAACTACCTGTAAAGTGAAGGAGAGAAGAGACAGCAAGGTTTATTAAGGTTGGGAGTGTGTCTTCACATTGACTTGCTAATTAGTAACCAGTTTGTGCACAGATTAGAGTAGGGAGATACACTAACAATGAAGGGGAATGTATAGAAATAGAAAATATGGACCAGGCTAAGAAGAAAGATGGACCAGACTAAGAAGGAAAACTGGCTGGCTAATAATCAAGCAGTTGTAATGGCAAAGGGCAAAGGTCAGAGAAACTCTATCATGCAAACTTACCCAGCAGATGACCCAAAGAAGCTCTACCAGGTTACAAGGCAATGACAGAAAGATAAAGTCGATAGTCAGAACAGCAATCCTCACACCAGCGCAACAGACATCAAGGTATGAAAGGAGAACTTTAACATTCTAAACAAAGAACCACCCTACCCCCATACACACAGAAGCTCTACAAGCTTATGATGAAAGAGGAAACAGAAGCCCACAGATGAAGTCTCAGCAGAAAATGTTGGGTGCATTAAAGGAGAAATGGCTCCTGAAAGTAATTATCATCATGGTATGGAGAGAAAGTGATATCCCAAATAATGGAGAATAAGCATTCTAGTACCAGTGTACAACAAGGAAGAGTATATTCACAACTGTGACTAGTACATAGATATCAATCTCCTGTCAAACTGCTTAATACATTCAAAAGCAAGATGGAAGATGCACAGTTTGGATTCAGATTCATATCAGGATATAGTATAATCAACCTGATGATTGCAGTGAGGCAGGTAGTCGAGAAGAAGTTAAAGATGAGTTGTCTATAAATGGCAACACCTGTCCTCAGCAATCTCTAAAGCATTAACCAAAAGCAATACCGAACACCACACATATACCTACACCCACTAGAGCCCCACGAGCAAAGCCCGTAAAGCAAGCCAACACATTTCCCAGGATTCTTGTTGTAGGGGACTCCATTGTATGACACACATATATCCAACTCACCAGACTGAACAAGGAGAAAATATATGTTAGTTGCTTATCTGAAGCCAGGATACACCAAGTTATGCATGCACTCAGTTTGCTACACAACATGTACTAGTATGATTCTATCATGGTCCATCTGGGTATTAACGATCTGCAACTCACTTCCCTGGACTGTATCAAGAGAGACATTGTTGAGCTCTCTGAATATGTGTCTCAGACAGGTATGTGCCTTGCATTGAGCAGCATTCTACCTTCACCAATGATGATGCCACAGTATGAACAAAAGATGATTGACTTTAATAACCGGCTTAGTTTCTGGTGTCTTTCGTGGGGGGGGGGGGGGGGGGGCATGGTTAACAGACCATGTTGCTTTGCAAAGGATGGTCTGCACCTGTCTACCCTAGGCTTACAAATATTGGCTAAAACGTTATCCACCCCTTAGAGGTTTGTTTAGACAATGCCAAATTGACAAACCTACCAACAAAGCAAATAAAACCCAAAGAAACCTAAATGTGTTGTTGTTCAATGCTAGGAGCCTAAACATGAAACTCCATACCCTACAGGCTGCCCTCACTCTGGAAAATATTGACTTCCATGCCATTGCTGATATATGGCTTAAATGCACAGAAAGTACTCTGGCTGTACAAGGCTTCTGTGCCTTCTACACATTTACACCATCAGCTGCACAAACAGGGACAGAAGGTGGAGGAGTTTCAATTCTAATAGCAACAAACATAACTTTACATTGGTTAAACAGAATGATACCCTGGAATTTATCCACATGCAAATCACCATAGACAGAGTCCTGTACCATAGCCTAGCAAGCTATAGGTCATCCTCTATATCCCTAGAATCTCATAACTTGTATTTAGACCTACTGGATTAAATCAAATACCATATTCATGGCCGACTTTAACTACCCCTCTATAGACTGAGAAACATGTACTGCCTCACAGTTGTAGGTACAATGATTCCTGGACTTTATGAACACATACCCTTAATCAGATAGTGCACGCACCCACCAGAGGTGCAAATATGTTGCACCTGTTACTCACAAAAATGGATGAGCGCTGCCCACCCCCCTCCCCCAGTGTCATGTCCTCACTGGTGAGGTAAGACCACAAAGTTATCTTTTTTGAAATAAGAGTTAACTCAGTAACCTCAGCAAACCCTTTAACAGTTAAAAACTACTCCAAAGCAAACCATATCCTATTAAGTAGCAGTTTATCAAAATTCAATGCCCCCCCCGCTGCTGTACCTACTAGAAGTAAGCCCAAAAAAACTTTAAAAACAAACCACACTGGTGGAGTCTTAACCATAATACGGTATATAACAAAAGGAAAACAGTCATAGCTAAACTCAAGAAAAGCAATTCCTATAATAATAGGAGCTCTTTAATTAAAATAAACAGGAAACTAAGAGAACTAATTAAGTCCAACAGGGCCAATTATGAAGTCTAGGGAGCCTCACATGCTAAAGCAACCACAAGGCCTTCTACAGCTATGTTTGAAACCTCAAAAGCAGCACACATCAGTGTGATGAATTGGTGGTTATTGATGCCACCTCACTGAGCAGAGTGACATAACTAATTTACTGGCTTTCACCCCCCCTCACTCCCTCCTGCTTCTCCCCATGAAATACTTACTAGCTTAACCCCCTTCAAGTACTAACAGGGAACATGTCCTGGCAGCGCTCACTAATGAACCCCATCAATATCTCGGGATGCCTCCTAATTAGCTTGAAGAGTGACTTAACAGGACCACTTGATTCACTTTTCAAATAAAGCCTCAAAACAGGCTTTGTACCATGAGAATGGAAGACTGCAGTGGTTATCCAATTTCACAAGGGTGGACCATCAACAGACCCCAGAAACTACAGACTTATTTGTCAGACTACAACAACAATGTCCAGAAAAACTGCAACAACTAGATCCAAACCAAATTCTGGCACAAACATTAGAAAACGCACAAATAGTAAAATTAGAATATTTATTCTGTAATGACAGATTCTAGCGCCTCGGTGTTACCACCTTCATGGAATACCAATTCATTTCTAAATCACACTTACATATCCATAAAAATCTTTAACACCAATCAATTAAACAATTAAATAATTAAATACATTTAATATTTAAAGTAAACACTTCCAATTTAATTCATTATTTAGTCCCTTAGGGACTATTGTATTATACTTTAAAATATAAATACATTCGTTATATAATAATTTTTGTTTCAATACATCCTCTTTCTCCCACATTCTCCCACATACAATCAACCTGTTCTAAAATAGTATCTTTCAAAAAATTAGCATTTCCTTTATGATGAGTTTTAAAATGTAAGGAAATTGGTTTATCTTCTCTCTGATATCTAACATCTCTCAAGTGTTCCATAAACCTAGTAGGAAACGTACGTTTCGTTTCGCCTATATAAAATAACTTGCAAGGGCAAAACAGGCAAGGGCACTTAAAACCTATTATTCTATCAACATATATATATATATATATATATATATATATATATATATATATATATATATAGATAAATAAACATGATCAAACATTTAACTAATTGAAATCTTAGAAATGTTACTTAACATTTAGTTAGCAATACAACTCCAGATCATTTGAGGTTGATAAAAATGTCACCATGCTCGTGGCAGAGTTTGATGACACAGTGACACTAATACTGGAGGAAAATCACAAATTCCCACAGATGAGATGATGATCAAAGGGAATAATGAACCTCTGTTATCTGCTGTGTTTAGCACTGGGTATCATCTTCATGTTAAGCACAAACAAGCTACACAGGAGTCACCACCACATATGGCTTTGGTGGGCTACATTACCTCTAAAGTCTGTGCACAGATGAAGTGTGCAGGGGGCCATTGACACCATAACTCCAGGGTATTCTCTGGCCTCGTTTTTATGCTTGGCAGATGCAGAGATAAGTGATCCAGGTACAAATAACCACTATGCATGTCTTGTCAGAGGTGGTGAGTGTGCTGCTTGATTATTTGTGAGGATATGCAACCACTATAGAGACTATAAGTCATCCTGCAGAGCATTCAGAGTCACATGACACATGGGGACCATGAGCAGACATACCTGCTGAAGTCACCGGTGACCCACTTGGCAAGCATAGGTGCCACCATGGGAATCCTGGCAAATTCCTACTATGACAAAGCAGGAAATGGAAAGCACATTCTGTGGTCACAAACTAAACATATAACCAAAAGCAACCACAGCTTAGATGAACAACCAGCTTTATTGGCAACAATTAATCCGTGTTGAGTGCTTTCTTCCCCCAAATTACAAGGGACTTCATCAGAACCTGATGATGAAGTCCTTTGTAATTTGGGGGAAGAAAGCACTCAACATGGATTAATTGTTGTCAATAAAGCTGGTTGTTCGTCTAAGCTGTGGTTGCATTTGGTTATAAAGTTTCTTGGACTTTTGGTTCAACAAACTAAACATACACAGATGAGACATACTAGTCCAGGGGCTACTTCCACACTTAGGAATAAACAGTCCTATAGTCATAGTCAAGTTTCGTCTGAATCCAGAATGGGAACACCCCACTCAACCAACTCCTCTAGGTCCTGCAGTTCCATACCATACCTATCCCATGTTGACCTACTGAGTGGCTCACATAGCTGTGACCATTCACAGAGTTACAGAAATCAACTATCCACTGCCTCCCCATGTGGTAGGCCATAGTGGACTTCCATCTATTGGACAAAACACCTCCATTGCTAATGCTGCAGGATCTCAGAGTACAACTGGCCAGCATTCATAACAAGGAACCTTTACACAGAAATTGAAGTATATGATCCCAGACTTACCCAGTTTCCTAACTGCATAGATGGCTACCACACCAATCTCTCATATATTTTACACCTATAGTAGCATTGTCATTCTTTATGGCTATTCCTATACTCATTAGTACAAATGACGATGACAGCGCTCTGCCTACCGCCTGGCCTATTTGAGTATGGTAATGTTTGAAGTTGGGTGTGGCCAGTCATTGTACTGAAATGCAAAGTTTGAGTTAGTTAATGCAGGTATCAGTTTTACACAGTATTATCTGTGTTGTGGACCATACTTGTGGATGAGAAGCCACCTCCTTGTCATTAACACTATGTATTACCCTGTTTCTGCTTTGTATGGGATACCATGGCCGCCAGTTCCTTGGATGACCCCTTATACAAAGCTCCCTGCACTCCAATCACTAGTCTATCTGTCAGTATTACAATGTTTACACACTACCGTCATATTGTGTAGCATGGTGCAGACCCATGCCTTTCTACCTCTTCACATAAGAAATCTGGACAAAGCCTAAAATAATGGGGGCAAACATCCAAAAATAGGGACAGATTTTAAATATTGCTCTTATGAACTTAGAAAGTTGCTTGAATAACAAGAGTTATGTTCACATGCATTTTCTGAAGGATATAAAGTCTGAAACTCAAATGCTTGTTACTATTTAGTAACTTAATTCTTCAATGATTGGCGAGAAAACCACAAATTATATGAGGAACAGACCAAAAATATGAGGCAAAAATCTGTATATTCTGCAAAAATCTCAACAGTTGAGAGCTATGTGCAGACCATGTGCATCTTATCACAGGTTTCTGGTGCATATTGCAGCCTGCCAGCACATGTACCCAGACACCAGAAGTGAGCCATCATAAGTCTGAACATTCATTTGACAATGTTCTGTTTTTATGGCAGTGCAGTGTTGTAAGCCATCTCCTCCATGGTCTGGGGACACAGATGTAAGTCACCTGTTATGGTACCAAAAATATCTTCATCTGCAACACACAGCAGTGGACACCATTACAAGTAGGCTGTTGTCTATTCCCATTGAGCATGCCTACCAAGTAAATGACCAGTCAAAACTCACCTACGTGAAATACTGGTGTAGTTTGCATATGTGCAACATGTAGGAATCATGGGAACTCTTTGAATGGTGCACAAACACATAGTATATGTGCGCTGCACCATCATTTGGCTGATGAAGTCAAAGTTCTTCTCCTTCATATATTGATAGCTATTACAATCATGTGGGATCTTGATGGAAATGTAAGTGCAGTCAATGGCCCTCAGAATCTCAGGTAAATGGTCTATGTTATAGAAAGCCTACACAATAATGTTTTTCTTCTCTTCAGTTTATGGAAACAAAATATGCTCCACTACTTGCAGCAAGATGTGTCAAAAGACTTCTGTAGGATTCAAGAGAATGGTGCCTGCAAAACTCCAAATGTATCCACAGTAAAACAATGAAAGGTTCCATTAGCGTGGATGGTTTGTTGTGTTGTGTCTTTCGGCTTTTCCCGGTTAGGGGTCGCCACAGCGGAACTCTGGTCCGCTAATGATTGGCAGTTAATTTTTACATGCTAAGTTGTTAGCCCTAATGCACAACCTTCAATGAAGGTACGCTCATTCACGCATGTCTCCACGCAGGAGACGCTCTAGCTGAGAGTCGAACCGGTCAGCGTCTTACTGTGAGGGGACAACGCTACCACAGTTAGCGAGGATGGTTTATGCTACACAAATTTTCTTGTCCACTGGAACAGACAATTCATGCATTTCACTTGCTTCAACATGAGGGCAGCACATATCTAATAACTTCTGTATGGCATCTCCAGCCATAAGGGAGCAGTCAGCAATGTCCCGGTCATGAAGGTGATGGCATGTTAGCTGCTAGTAGACCCATATGTGACAAGGATAGTGGCTATTTCTGCAGAATATGGTCATAAACACATGCTGTTCTGCTAATGGTAATGCTGCTCCTAACATCATAATGTGAATGATGCTCATGTACACTAAGAAATCCTGGAATTCTCACCAAAGCTCATCATTATACTTTTATATATTTACAAATTATTCTGCCATGTTTGATTTCTTTATTTGCATATGGAATAACTCTCATTACTCATTTCCTTAACAGTATGCAGTAACATACATGTCATGGATACTATGTTGCTTCTCCAGTACTGAGGTTGTACCACATGTCTCTGAATCACCTCCTCCCTGTATGCCACTGCTCGCCACTCTATTTCACTTAAACATGTATGCTGTTTGTTTCTGAATACCCCAATAATGAAATAAAGGCGTGAGGATTATGGCTTTGATGATGTAACACCGAAAACTGAAACAAATGTGTAAAGGGATATATACAAGATATAGGCTGAGTTCATAGAACCTGAATATGATGTTGCATACCATCAATTCACTGGTGTTCCTTAGATACATGAGTGTGATTTCACGAGTACAGACTGTAGTATTTTAGTCTTGTGCATAACACAGAGAACAAGCACTACTTTGTTTTGATCAAAGGATATGGCTCTGATGAACTATGAACTGTTACTATGCTACAGTGTAACAACTCATGCTGGCAGTAGTACAACCTCAGAAGTGGGTATAGATTTCCTGTGTCATTGTAGATATGATGTCTATTAATCACAAGTTATATCTCCTCTCCTTGAGACAAGAAAAGTCATGTGTTATTTCACATTATTTCACATTCGCATTCCTTCATTATTTCATCACTATAAAAATATACTGTCTTTAAAAGAATAGCAGGATTATAACCATTGACTTTCCTTTATTGAGACGAGCATTATGATTAGCATGCCTCTTACTGATTCAGGCTATGAAGACATGCATTGTCTGCTGCTATGTAATCAATGACAGTAATATGATCTAAGTAGGGGGTATAAGCATTTTAGGCTGTCAAGGACCATTTTTGTCACTAATTCAATTGATATGGCCTTTGTAATCATTTTCGAAGACATTCATAACACAAACACAAAAAACTCTGGATTGGCATAGAAGCTGGGTTGTGGTTTGAAGTAAAGCCTCGTTTGTGTTTGTCACTTTCCTTTTGTATTACTTTACAAGACTTGCCTGCTTGATATGGTATGCTATATATATCCCTGCTCCTTGAAAAATATTAGCCCTCCACTAGTCAAACAGTTTCTTATGCTGTGAGATATGACATGATCTCAGGAAACTATCATCTAGGTAACAACTAGGAATGTTTTGTGTTTGAACCTAACTGCTCCCTGGGTGGCTATCCGACTTACTCTGCCTTCCTCTTTAAGCATGCATATTCTTTTACATGCCCTATGATGAGTACCACAAGGGTATAATTTGTAAGAATCATTCCCGTGCCCCCAGCCCATATGGTATATGTCATGCACCTCTCTCTCCAGTATTTGCCAGCATTGCAGTGAGATGACCTCTTCCCCTCCCCCAGGGTGGCTGAATAAGTATAACTCACTCACTTCTACATTCATCATTAGCTCCTCCAGCACTTGTGTTCCTATTCAATCCTAGGTCATCTGGGTCATATTCAGTGCTTCATCCCTTTGCGACATAACACTAGCACCAAGACTTGTATACTTTTGAACAAGAAACTAATGTTTCCAAGCATAATAGCATAAACCTAATAAAATGAAGTCATTCAAGTAATCATGCTAAAAGTAAGGGGCCCAGTATACAAGTAAAACAAAGGCACAAAGCAGCAAAAAGCATACAGCCACGTGACACAAAAGTACATGCAGTTCAGTAAATAATCACTGTCGCAAGGTAGAGACACTTACACAATAATCCACAACTGGCTTGGGTAGTGCTAGATTTGCTCACAGCTGGCATTGTTTGATAAAGAATGCAAAGCTCAAGTGATCAGACAAAGCTAGCCATGGGTAAATCCAGCATTACCCCCACCCCACCCCACCCCTCACATCACACACACAAGGATTATTGCTGGTATACAACAAAGTTACTTACTTTTTCAAATAATGGAAAAGTATAAAAGAACTTTACTCTTCTCCCACTTCTGGAGGTGTACTTGATGTCTGCTTGATGCACTGCACATACATAGGGCATGGTTGTACTGACACGTGTATAGCACATCCCTGAAATGTAGCTTTGGTTTCTGTTTTGTTATTGCTTTTCATGCTGTCTGCAAATCTAAAATGTAGGCACAGGTAATTATTTTTAGCCCCAGACATCAAGAAAAGTAACTTGAACAGTGACAGCCATTTGCTGAGGAGAGCTGCTCTTCATGCATGTAACAAAGCTTATTCCAATGGGTAAGCCACTTTCAGTGCAATTTTTGAACCACATAGCACACCACAAAAAAGGCAGGTTAAATATCTGAATCTGTGGCTTTAGGAGTGTATAACTTTTTAAAACTGTTTTTGAGAGTAATACAAAAATAATAACTAAAAATCTGTTCGTGAATGAATCACAGACAGGGAAGTAATTAAACATTTTTAGCATACCTTCAGAAGCATTTTTTATACATTGTTTCAAATGTCACTGATTTTGTTGTGACTGACTTTTTGGAGGGAGGTAGATCTCCAGTTAGCCAAATGGAGTTCTTCCTGTGAATAATGCCGGATTTGCATCTGGTGTATTGATTGCTTTATCCAATCAGCATGCATATTTTTGAATTTTAACAAGGTTTAGTTGCACAATTTACATTAGTATTCTTAGCTTCACTCTGAGTGAACTCGTGCACATTAAATTGTTTCCTTTTGATGAGCTTTATTCTAATCTACTGACATTTTGCACTTTGACATTATTAAATCAAAGTTAAAAGATAGCTGTCCAAAGTTCATTTAGCAAGTTCTCTACTCATTAAGCAGGACACATACGTTAACACTGCCCTTCACCTACATTAATAACTGCCTCATCTAATTAAACAATACCAAACAATACATTTTTACTACACCTCTCATTCAGTTTACTTCACTCCCTCTTTTCTCTTACTCCTACACCACCTTCTTTCACTTTTCCCTCTCTTCCCCTTCTTTAGAAATATTGTAAATATATTCCTTACTTTTCATATTAATTCATTATAAATATTTCATCTAAATTGATCTTAATGTATAAATATGCTTTCTTTAAAGTTTTGATAACAAGTAATATTTCTTTTGTTGGTACTCAAATTTTCTACTTATTGAAATACTTGTATTTTGTTTATTTTTATGTAAGTGTTAACTGGGCCGAGACTGAAAATATTTTGCTGTGATTAGGACTCTACTCTGGTACACAAATTCAATTAATGAAATAAATAAATTAACTCTAGACATTTCCCTGCATTGGCTATTATTACATTTTGCTGTGAAATCGTAGCATAACTTTTCATCCACTGCAATGGGGTTGCAGTAACATACCATGTATTTAACTGATACAAAAACTTAAAAAAAAAATCTAAATATTTTAAAACATTATTTGTCTTGGCCTTTTGTAAAATCTATTGGCTTATCTATTGATTTTCATTCTTGCACACATATTGCTTCGCTTACGTGGCTTTAAACATTCATTTCTTGCAGTTCTTGAAACAATATTAATGGTCTATAGTTACGAAACAGAAGATGAAAGTTCTTTTAAATTTTTATTTCTTCTCATGATTTTATTGTATATTTCATATATAGCATGTGAGACATCTGTTAATTAAAAAAGATAGAAACATGTGAGTATGAATCTGTTGAATCAAGCTAGGTTGTTTGGCTCTGAAGTCAAACAAGTGAGGGAATAAATGCCTTGACATATATTAAAAGTATAGTATTCATGAGGCTTTCCAGCAAAAAAAAAAAAAAAAAAAAACAATCCATGTAATTTAATGATTTCAATGCTTCTGAGTCATTCATGTTGTCTTACGTAGGGATGATAAACCTTACCTGGAAAAAATGTAATTTCAGCAAGCTAGTTTATGCCCTTGTGTGGATCCTATTTAGCTTTCTGCTTGGTTGTTTCTATACATCCAGTCCATACCTGTTAAATGTCCACAAATGTGGTCTGTTCCTCAAAAAAATTGTGTTTTTTCTGGCACAATATTAAGAACTGAAGTAACCAAATAATTATAGACATTTAAGTTTCAGATTTCATATTCTTCAGAAAATGGATGCTATTGCAAAAAGTATTATTCTATCAAATTTGTAAGTCTGTAAGAGCAATATTTAAAAATTGCCCCCCATGCCATTATTTTTGGCTTTGTCCATATTTCTTGAGGAAAGAGGTTATGAGATATGATCCAGTCAAATAGATCCCAAAGCTAAGAATGATATTTTGACTTTTCTAACTTTTCTAGTTTGTGAAGAATTTGTTCAAGACTAATTTTAATAAAAAAAATGTTTTGAAGATTAAGCCAAGATCAGAGATTTGAAAAGAGACACTAGTGTCTCATTTAATGAAAAGCATGTTAAATGTGAAGAAGGTGGTGAGAAATGCCCTGTCCTTTGCAAAAATTAACATTACCAACAACAGGATCTTTACAGAGTTCTAAGCTGTCAGCAGTGAAAGAAAATGTATTCCTTTATAAAACATAGCTTAATTAATACAGGCAAGTAATGCTGAGCAATTTATATGTCATTAAGCTCGAGAAAAAAGGTTAGGTTGCGACCACTAATTATCTACATTATGGGAAAATCTAATAACATTTCAAAATAAGAAAAAAACAAGAAACAATAAGTTTCACTTAGTGTGGTATTTTAGACTAAATAATCTTGCCAGCAAAATCTGTATTTTCCCTATTTTTGAAAAATTTGTTCTGCAATCATTCAGACTTTTTCAAAGCTCTGTTCTTAGGATTGACTTTTCAACCATGAAACTTGTTAATGATATTTAAAAAATGCCAGTATATTTTTGGATAGCATAATACTTGTAGTTGTTAAGTGCTGCTGTTGCTGTACAACGCCTGGCCTCTGGTTCAGCTCTTGTTCTGCGTAGAGCCTACATGCGCTTCTTTTGTCCAGAAAGATTTTCATTGTATTCTGGAGTTTTTTTTCTGCATCCCAAAAACATACAAGTATGAGAATTAGTGATAACCCAGTATTATCTGTAAAGGTGTGGGGTGTGGGACATGAGTATCTGAGTTTGTCCTGCAGTTTCCTTGCATCTAACCATCATTATTTCATTGCCTCTGGCCCGGTGTTTACCAGAATAAGCTCAAGCTCCCCTGCAAAAAAAAAAAAAAAAAACAATACAGAGCAACATGGTTATCAGAAAAAGAATACATTTGTTAATGAAGCATCTATTTCCTCAAATTTTAACTCAAAGACATGTCAGAATTTGGTGTCTGTAAATCATTGTGTTCTGGACTGTGATTATTACAACTTCTCGTGTATTCAGTTTGGTTAATCCTCATCTAACAAATAAACTATTTTATTTTATTTATTTTATTTTACATTTGTTGACCGGGCTAGTCTGGCTGGATACATGTCCATTTTCAGCAGAGGCCCGAGGAGAAAAGCTCCACTATATACTAAGTACATTACATAAAAATTGACTACTCTAAGATATAGCTAAATCAGAAATTACAAAAACAAAGAGAATGAAAGATATTAGCTAAAAAAATAGATGATGACGGTCAGAAGGATCAGATAGATAATACTTTAAATTCCTACTTGTCTGCATTCTGCAATAGATTCATTGCCCTACCTGTTTAACACACCATTAGCATTTCCTGAGGAATCATAGACATACCCAAAAACCAAACCAACTAATATACATATTATATACCATCTATAAATTAGTTGAAATAAATCTACTTAACTAATACACCACCACCCAGACTATGTAAACTACTATGTCCAAACCAACACAGTTTTCATTAGGGACACAGTACCACTACCCCTGCCATCCATCACTTCATTTTCTGATTGCATCTCTCAAAGTATGGAAATATTCAAGCTAGCAAAGACAGTTTTTGTTGACTGGAACAAAACATTTTTCTCAATGAATCAGACCAGTTTTCAAACTATGACTAATTATGGACTCACTGACAATACCCTTCATTGTTTCAAAACTATTTTTATGGGTAAAACACACCCACCCCACTCCTGGTTATTAACATTTGGGGTAGGGTTGGCACAATGGTTAAGGTGTTTACCTCAAAAATATAAGGTTTGATTCTTAACTTTGGTTTGGGAAATTTGGCTAATCTTAAAATGGTCTGCAAGGGCATATAGCCTAGTAGTATACTCTGGACCTATGTTATCTTCAGCTCTACCATCTTCCCCTCCCCCAAGTTTCTAGGTGCCACTCTTCCAAAAAACTACACATTTGGCACAATTCCCCTTTCTATTAACATGAATAATTGTAATACTATACTAATGAACTGAAACCATCTATTCTGTGTTAATGACCTTGTTTTCTAGTTCTGCAACCTAGTTATAATACCATATCCATTGACCTCTCATTTAACCTAACCATCTTGCATAACTGACATCCCTATTCCAACCAAATTTATTCTGTTAGGCATTTATAAAAACTAATTAAGTAACTAAATAAAAAATTGCTCAGAGCAAGCCATTATCAAATGCACTCTTTGTATGAAAGTTCCTTCAGACTGTTAACCAGTTAATTTACCTAGGACTCTGGATAGACCCATCCATCATTAACAGAAAAAAATGTCTGCAAAATCCATGGCCAAATGAAAATGTTTTGTCAGCTCCAGTGCCAGCTACTCAACAGAATCAAGAAATTACTGATACAATCAACTGCATTCCCTATCAAAGTGAACTAAATTACACCTTACTGATAATCAATAACTCTTTCACATGTATCTGGCAACTTCGAACTTGTCTAAACTGAGCCTATCACTTTTCTTCTGCTTTTCCCAAACATGGCCTTATTGCATCTCTTTTTCTAAAGCTAATGTCTCTCCAATCAACTTCAAGCTCACCAGTCATAAGCTACCTTAGTAACATTTGAACCATTGCCTGAATCTCACTGAAAAGCTAAACCCAAGAATCCATCCTAGATCTCAACATCTATGGTTGTTCAGTCATTAGTTTCAAACAACATTTATCACTTATGCTCCACATCTAAAATATTTTAATAGCAGCTCTGAACTCCAGAATTCCTTACTTCATTACATTACCACAAACCCACTTAGTCTTCCATCAACGAAAGCCTCAAATCTCAGCTGTTCCAACAGTCATTCTCCCTATGCTTCCCTCTTTAACATACAACTTCTAACACTGGTCCAGTTATACAGTAGCATTCATTAAATTAAGAAACCACAAAAAGCAGGGTGAAACAAACCAATAATCCAAATGTAATGGAATGGATGAAGACCAGGAAGCTTAAATATTCAAAGTTTTATTCCACAACAGTTACGATCAGAAGTTAAACCACATAACAGCAAAGGAAAGGCCACAGCATAAACGCTATTATTCCAACTGCGTTTTCGTTTATATCCCAACACTTCATCAGATGTACTTTATTAGACTAATCCATCTGCTATTTATACCCCATTTAATGAATCAATTAAAAAATTCCCTCCAAATTCTTAATAGATTAAAACTTTTAAAAAAACATCTTCCAAATTAACTGTCTTTGTTATTATGGACACATTTTAATATGTATAAAACAATTCTGGAAATTCTAGACTCAAAATAAATTCAGCAATAATATGTGGCATTATGTAAATACAATGCATTTATAGTATATATTCAAAATAAAAAAACTGTATAAAATTTCAGTTGCTTAAATCATGAACAGATGAAGATAGCCTGTACTTGTCTGCCATCTAGTGGCTATTTCTCAATATTGCTACTGAGTGTTAGTTTTTCTAAAAAATGTAACCATAGTAATACACAACTTTAATAAATTAATTCCTGCTATTTCATAATTATTATATAGCTAAAACCCACAGGAGTTAAAATTTATTTATGAATAAATATTATTTAAAATCTTTAAAGGGGTAAAAATTATATAAATAATAAAATAGATATAAAGTATTACACTAGACACAAGTTTATTAAATACATTCAAGTATATGTTACAATTTAGCTGCCCTTAACTTTAAAATGGGTAATATACTTGTATATTCATTCAAACCCGGTGGGTTATAGGACTCTAGTGTGATTTGCCACCAGAGCTCCCTATATTCTATCTTCTCCTCCCAAAGCCCACCTCTTATATCTTTTTCAGTATGTTCAATAACTGTGAATACGAAACTTGCTTCCGGGCATTCCTTAGTATGTCTATAAAGGGCATTAGTCTCCTTACAATTTTTGACATCATTAAGATGTTCATAGATTCTCCTTTTAAGCTTCCTTTCCGTTTTCCCTATATAGAATGAATAACAAATTTTACAAAACGCTAAGTATATTAAGCCCATAGACTCACAATTATAGTAATACTCTTCATTTGTTATTATTCTATTCCTACTCATTATATTTACATTCCTACTCATTATATTTATACTATTCCCATTTAATATATATGGGCATTGAAATTTTATACAGTTTTTTTATTTTGAATATATACTATAAATGCATTGTATTTACATAATGCCACATATTATTGCTGAATTTATTTTGAGTCTAGAATTTCCAGAATTGTTTTATACATATTAAAATGTGTCCATAATAACAAAGACAGTCAGTTAATTTGGAAGATGTTTTTTTAAAAGTTTTAATCTATTAAGAATTTGGAGGGAATTTTTTAATTGATTCATTAAATGGGGTATAAATAGCAGATGGATTAGTCTAATAAAGTACATCTGATGAAGTGTTGGGATATAAACGAAAACGCAGTTGGAATAATAGCGTTTATGCTGTGGCCTTTCCTTTGCTGTTATGTGGTTTAACTTCTGATCGTGACTGTTGTGGAATAAAACTTTGAATATTTAAGCTTCCTGGTCTTCATCCATTCCATTACATTTGGATTATTGGTTTGTTTCACCCTGCTTTTTGTGGTTTCTTGTTTTTTTTGGTGGTCGGAATGGAGAGCCAGGAAGTCCCTGCAAAATCTTTGCAGGAAGACGTTGGTTTGACGCGTAAGCTAATTGGACAGCTTACGGAGCTTATCAATTTACTCACTCCTGTAGCCTCCACACTGCTTACAGCACAAGGAAGGAGAGAGACAGTTTCTCCGCAAAGAACCGAATGGTCGGAACTAACGAGGAGTTTGAATAACGGTAATGGTGAAATGGAGCTTATGGGCGTGAAAGATGACGCCGGCTGCAATAGAGAGAGGGTTAGAGGTAGCTTTAACCCTGCCAGCACGCCAAATATATTGAAAGAAACTTCCAGCGTGGAGGCAAACGGAACGAGAGATAAGCGAGACAAGAGACCACTTCGTGTTGCAAATGGGAAAGGTACTGTTAACAATTTCCAAGAACTAAATGACTGGTTATTTCACAAATTTGATTTTAAAGACAGTAAAAGTGCTCCTAAAGTGCAAAGTTGTAACAGCACTTACAAGGACAATATTAACATGTTATACAGACTAATGAACAAGCATAGAATTTTGAATGTTGAAAATGCATATTTAACTGAATGTATAGCTAAAGAGATTGTACCTAAGGGGTTAAGAATTTATAAATTCCCCAACAATGTTATTACTGATTCTGAGTTTCATAAAGAATTGTTGGAGATTTTTAATAAATGTGGAATTGAAATGTTAAAATTAATGGTGAAAGAAAACACTAGACTACAAGAGGAATTGTATATAGAAATAGAAATACTGGACAAGAGTATTAGGAAAGACCTGCTTTTCTCTATTGAAGAAGAAAGAAATAAGTATTTTAATGTTAGAGAAGATATAGATAGTAATATGGATGAACTAATAAAGAGAAAGATTAAAAAAATGGATCGTGATATATATGAATATCAAAATAACTTGAGTTATCCGATCCCATCCAATAGGAGAAATCAGAAAGATAATTTTTATAAAGAGAATAATAAGTTAATTGGGGAACAAGTTGATGAATTTTGTCCATATGATGCAGAACATGAGTATGAAGAAGAATTTCCTCCCTTGAGGAGGTCTGAAAGAATTATGAACAAACAGCTTGATAAAGAAAGACATTTTTATGTGAGGGGGGGGAGAAGGGGAAGGGGAAAGTATTAACGGAAGTTAATAACCTCTTAAAATCCCCGCCCCCCACCCTGTTCAGATATTATAATACATGAACATAATAAATGGACATACAATAATTTTAATATTTATAACTACAGCTCCTTAATATTAGAAAAAGACCACTTTAACCTACTTTCTAAAGGTTTACAATTTATACCATATATTAGAGGGAATATTACTAAGTCTTTAATGGACATTAAAGTGTTCTTAAGAAAAATAAATTTACACTTCATGTTCTCCAACCCTATAAATAGGACAGATATGGTGTTAAGAAGGAAATCCATTTACAACCCACCGATGCACCCCCAGTTAAAATGTTTTGAAAAACTGATAGAGAAAGAAATCAGAAAGGAAGAATTAAACACCATAAAATACCCAAACAATATGGGGAAAAATGAGAAGAGATTGTTGTATGAAATGAAAAATGACTCTAATTTAAGAATTATGAAGCCTGACAAAGGGGGAGGAGTTGTTATAATGGATAATGTAGAATATGACAGCAGAATGTATAAGATCCTATGGAATGACACCAAATATGAAATAGTATCTAAAAATGAAATAAATATTGCATATAATAGAATAGACATGAACTTAAAAGATATGCTGTATGAAGGGTCTATCGATCAAGATATGTATAACTTTTTGAAGGTAGAAAAAACAAAAATCCCTCTAATATTTGGTATACCTAAAACCCATAAAAACGAAATAGATCCACCTTTAAGACCCATTGTTTCGGCAGATGGCTCTAAAACACATACTTTAGCCAAGTTTGTCAACAACAAGACCAAAAGATTATGGGTAGATAGGCAACAAATCTTGAAAGATTCATGGGATTTATTGAAAGTCATTTCTGATATAGCTGATATAGATAATATTATTTTTGTTACTATAGATGTAATGGATCTATTTTCCTCTATTCCCTATAAGGAGGGTATTGAGTTCTATGAAGAAATTATATACAAAGACAATAGTTTGACAAATAATGATAAGCAGGCATCTGTCTAGTTAATGGATATGGTGCTGCAAAACAATTTTTTGTTCTTTAATGGTGAATTTTACAAGCAAACACAAGGTGTGGCTATGGGTGCGGCATGTGCCCCCACTTTTGCTAATTTGGTAATGGCAAAGTGGGAGGAAAAATATGTGTTGGAATGTGCATTTAGTAAATGGTGGGTGCTATACCATAGATTTCTTGATGACATAGTTCTTTTTTGGACAGGAAGTGGAGAGAAATTAAATGAATTTTTAGAATATTTGAATCACACTACAAACTTCCTGAAATTCACTTGGACAATTTCTAATACCTCTTTAAAGTACTTGGACGTGGAAATTTATAAGAAAGGTAGTACTTTAGAAACCAAAGTGTATAGGAAACCCACTTATTGTAATACTTATTTGCACTATAACAGTGCACACCCTACACATTGTAAGAGGAACATTATTAAAGGCCAGTTTGTGAGGGGTAGCAGGATGACCAACAATGAAGAAGATTTTATGAGAGAATGCGATACACTATTAGAGACCGAGGCTACCCTGAGAGAAGTGAGAGAATGCGATACACTAGGGAGTATGTTTAGAGACCGAGGCTACCCAGAAAAACTTATCAAAGAAATTAGACAAGAAGTTGAAAAAGGAAGAGAAACTAGATTTGCACCTATAGTGAGAGGAGTGGAATTGGTTAACACTTCTAACATAAGTAAGACTATAGATAAAGAACAAGAAAATTACAACCTAGCTCTTACCTTAGAATATAATGGTGTTAATAACAATATAAAACACATTTTTCATAGAGAATGGAATAGATTCATTAATTTAACTGACATAGAGAAAGCAGAAAACATTCCAGCTAAAGTAGTATATAAAAATGCACATAGCCTAAGAAATATTTTGGAAAACAAGAAACTTAATAATTTGAATGATAAAAAGAAAAAAGGTACATACAAGTGTGGCAGATGTGCACAATGCCCATATATATTAAATGGGAATAGTATAAATATAATGAGTAGGAATAGAATAATAACAAATGAAGAGTATTACTATAATTGTGAGTCTATGGGCTTAATATACTTAGCGTTTTGTAAAATTTGTTATTCATTCTATATAGGGAAAATGGAAAGGAAGCTTAAAAGGAGAATCTATGAACATCTTAATGATGTCAAAAATTGTAAGGAGACTAATGCCCTTTATAGACATACTAAGGAATGCCCGAAGCAAGTTTCAGATTCACAGTTATTGAACATACTGAAAAAGATATAAGAGGTGGGCTTTGGGAGGAGAAGATAGAATATAGGGAGCTCTGGTGGCAAATCACACTAGAGTCCTATAACCCACCGGGTTTGAATGAATATACAAGTATATTACCCATTTTAAAGTTAAGGGCAGCTAAATTGTAACATATACTTGAATGTATTTAATAAACTTGTGTCTAGTGTAATACTTTATATCTATTTTATTATTTATATAATTTTTACCCCTTTAAAGATTTTAAATAATATTTATTCATAAATAAATTTTAACTCCTGTGGGTTTTAGCTATATAATAATTATGAAATAGCAGGAATTAATTTATTAAAGTTGTGTATTACTATGGTTAAATTTTTTAGAAAAACTAACACTCAGTAGCAATATTGACAAATAGCCACTAGATGGCAGACAAGTACAGGCTATCTTCGTCTGTTCATGATTTAAGCAACTGAAATTTTATACAGTTTTTTTATTTTGAATATATACTATAAATGCATTGTATTTACATAATGCCACATATTATTGCTGAATTTATTTTGAGTCTAGAATTTCCAGAATTGTTTTATACATATTAAAATGTGTCCATAATAACAAAGACAGTCAGTTAATTTGGAAGATGTTTTTTTAAAAGTTTTAATCTATTAAGAATTTGGAGGGAATTTTTTAATTGATTCATTAAATGGGGTATAAATAGCAGATGGATTAGTCTAATAAAGTACATCTGATGAAGTGTTGGGATATAAACGAAAACGCAGTTGGAATAATAGCGTTTATGCTGTGGCCTTTCCTTTGCTGTTATGTGGTTTAACTTCTGATCGTGACTGTTGTGGAATAAAACTTTGAATATTTAAGCTTCCTGGTCTTCATCCATTCCATTACATTCATTAAATTAAACAACTTTTTTCTTAGTTGCTCTAGAACTGCTTTATTCGGGTGCACAGCTATTACCACTAAAGGAAAGCACCTCAAAATTCAAAACAATTACCATTACGCTAACAATTTGTTAGCATCTTTCAGGGCATGTCAGCATGCAATCTGTCAGAATTTACTATTAAATGTGACTTCTAATCCATAAATTGTACATTATTTTATATTATTTACACTACTTGTAAGGACTTAGCTGAAATGTACTGATATGGCCCAGTCTACCTACATATAAGTCGAATGGAACTCTACAAGGAATTAGAAAACAGTTGAACTGGGTAAAATAAAAGGAAAAGATAATGTCTTGCTATTGAGAAAACAAAGACTTCATGCAGTATATTTAATTGGGCCAACTTGGGTTATGCAATTATTTAAGCTTTTCTAGTCAGCAATTGAGGAAGTCATTTTTCTTGTGAATCTCGATTCCTTCCTTCAATAATGCAGAAATTACTTGCATTGGTGAAGCTGTATTATCATGGGAGATGGAGGTCATGTGACCATTCTAGTTATGTTACCAATTCAGTTACGTGAACCAGTCAAGACGATTCCAGATTATTTTGGTTTAATTAGAAAGAACAGTTTTGGTTTCTCGAACTGTCAGAGAGTAACACATTGTAAAATTGATTAGCAGCTCCTTATTAACACGGCTCGTCTAAAATATGTTTCTTGCTTATGACTGATAATGAAGGCAACTGTACTAAAGACAAAGACTAAGGATGGTATTCATACTCCCATGACTCACATATGGGCACTAGCAATTGTTAAAAAAACAGTGGTGTGTCTGTATTTAAATCTGCTAAGTGTAAACAAATGGTGCCAATTTCATACAATCGTAGTCCTGTGATGAAATGTCCACAGCAGCATTGCATATTTGAATATGCATAAAATGGGCAAAACCTGCTGTAATTATATGAAGTTGAGCCTGTTTGTGTGTAAAGCCATGAATGCTTTTGGTTATTTTCACTGGGTGGCTGTGGATAAAAGCTAATGCAGATCTCTTGAGATCTGCAAAAATATGTGTTTCACTGCACTGAACACCACTGTTGCACAGCTAACTTAAACTGCTGTAAGGTTAACCTATTCACTGTAAAAGGTGTCCTGATATGGTCATCCTAATTGAGCTTTTATAAGACTGGAAAGGGGGAAGTTTGAGAAAGCTAGAAACAAGGGATAGATACAACAAGGACTTCACAGAAGGAGGACATTAAAAGGATTGTGCTGAAGGAGGTGGGAGAGTTGAAACAGTGTGCTTTGGCGGGAATAGACCCCCCTTTTCCAATTTTCATATAACAAGGAAGTTGGGAAAAGAGTAAGGGCAGAGTGCTTTGGAGAGAGGCTTGAGGAACAGTTAAGGAAGATGTGTAAACATAAAATACTGAAAAATACAAAGGAGCACTGTGGTAGTTGACATTAGGAATGATGACAGGATATACATTTAGCAGAGAGATACAAATGGGAGAGGGATGAGGTATGACATCCTGATACCACCCAGTTCTGATAACCTCGATTATCCCACCCTGTCTGATGGACCTTAAGAGATGGTATCTTGATGGTGTAGGGGTGAAGACCTCTGCTGACTTGCTGGTTGGACCCAAATAGGTCAGCACATTTTTCATCCTTGAGAGAAGACCTTGAATAGACTTTGGACATGTAGAAAAAATAAAAGGGAGACAAAATAAAGAGAGAGAGAGAGAGAGAGAGAGAGAAACGGAGACAAGGGATGGCTCAGGGCTGTTTTGTTTTGAAACCAGACACTTGTTTAATGAAATTAAATTAAACATTTATTCGTTCATTTATAACTGCTATTGACTACTGTTTACAGATTGCCCTCTTACTACTGAGTGCATTATGAGGAGAAATTATTGATGGTGCTTGATATTGATGCCTCAAGTCATGTGTACAAATTAGTGCTTTACTACTTTATGAATTACTGCAGCACCAAAAAGAGACCATATTAACATTTAAGGATGTCACTACTAAAGTATGCTTTAGTGATTTTATATATATATATATATATATATATATATATATATATATATATATATATATATATTATTTATTTCCTTTCACTGCTTCACTGCACTATCACAGTATAATCCATTGGAAGTCATTTCTCTGTTTTTTTTTTACTCTGAATATGAATCATCAGTTAAACTGCAAAATTGTTATTGAAGTAATAAAATGCTTTTTAAGGACATGTATTTATGAAAGCCGCTTTATATGCTTGCTACTTATGAGCACTCTGCACTAATCCGTCAAGTCTCCTCTGTCCCTGCCATCTATTATCAATATTTTCTCATCAGCATTGAAGCTATGAACAAGGGAAAGCGGTTGCTTACTCATTCCATCTGTTTGCACAGCATGGCTGAAAATGTATTATTTACAAGTTCTTTATCAAATTAATTAACAATTTTTAAACTGCTGTAAAAGCATTCTCACCTCATGCATGCCTAGTACTGAAGTACTCCACTGAGGAAATACAGCAAGTTACTGTGCAAATGTACGACTCGGTCTTACTGAAGTATTTCTTGCAGTCCAACAGCAGAGTTGAGGAGTCAGTTCTTCAAACTTGTTTTTTCCTTCTTAACTAATATGGTGTGTAACTGTTCCAGTTAGCACTGAATGCTATTAAGTTGATACATTCAGAGTTACCACAGTGTCTGTGTAGGGATGGGGGGTAAAGTGGATATTGATGCATTGATCTGCTTCTGAAACATATGCTACCATGGAAACCTCAGCATAAAGGAGACTTACCTTCAAAGGCTGCTAACTTTATCATTTCATGTAACCAGACTAAGCTACAATGAAATATTCATATTAATGTTTATCTGTGTTTATGTGAATGTTGTTGCTAATTTTATGATAAGATAGTTATTGGTAATTCTTTAATTTATTCATCATGATCTAAGGCATTGCAGTACGCAATAAGGGAAGCATATACCAACTGTATGCACCCAAGTGCTTCACTGCCCCCACCCCCACTCTGGCTTCAGTGTGGTACCTTGCTCTATTCTGTAATCTTATAAATAGTGGAAACTTCTAGACATCACCAGCAACATTACCAATGTGTTTATACAGGGTATTGCAAACTAAGTATAATGCTGTTTGACTGCAAACTAAATTCCTCATATGACTAAGCAGTAAACGATATGAAACAATTCAAGAATAGCAAAGTTCAGTGGTAAACCAATGCTGATAATAAGCATTCACTGGAAATTTTACAAGCATGTGTTTAATACAGCATCAACAGTAAAACAGACATTACACATTAAGCATTGCATTTCTGTTGTTTTCAGTTTGGCATTAACACAGACTGTCTGATGCATACTGTGCATTCACATATCACAGATATATAAATACACTCACACACACACACACACATGAACACCCACACGTGTGGGCACACACACACACACACACACACACACACACACACACACACACACACACACACACACACACACACACACACACACACACACACACACACACACACACACACACACACACACACACATATGCACACACACACACACACACACACACACACACACACACACACACACACACACACACACACACCTATGGAAATAATGTAGAGGATTATAATTGCGTCTTTAAATGGGCCCGTGTTATTATACAGTATGTTCAAAACATGGATGCCAAGAAATTCACATCAAAAGTGAAGCTTGAGAGGTGAGTCTTGTCATCCATGTCAAGAACACATGATATTAGGCTATGACTGGAGATCAAGTCATAAGTCTTTAGAGTGCGTTGAGATCTGTCTGCTGCATGTACTACTAGTTACAGGGAAAAAAGAGAACTAAAAACACAAAGTGTTTTACTGGCTTTCAAAGCCGCAAAGTAGTTAGTAAGCACACTCCAGCTGACAGCTTGAAATGTCAGTGAAAGATTTTGAAAGAAAGTCAGGGACAGATTGTAAGCATAGAGAGAAGACAGAAAGGAAGCTGTTTCGAGGTTTGCATCCATCATTTGCTGGCAGAACATCACTTCTTAGACCTGATCTTCATAGCACTTTGGGGGTACCCAACATTTGTTAAGATAGGGTCTCTCATTAAAGAATCACTGCACTTCGCTGCACTGCATAAATATTATGGTATCTACATACTGTATATATATATATATATATATATATATATATATATATGTGTGTGTGTGTGTGTGTGTGTGTGTATCTATAGATATAGATACCTATATCTTCATACAGATACATAAATCTATTATATAATATTATATGATATTATTATAAATTTGCATGCTTATAGATATATATATATATATATATATATATATATATATATATATATATATATATATATATATAGATATACATATATCTTTTGAACCACCATCAAAAAAAAAAATCCTCCATCCTGGACAAGCTACAACCACCTTTTCTAATATAACAATCAGTGAGAGGACCATTACAGAACAGTTCAATAAATATTTTACGAATGGTATTCTATCCCTATTCAAAAATAATCAACAATACCTAGTATTGACACCTAAGCCAACCAGCAATAACAACGATACTTTTTCATTTCAACCCATCTCCAGCAAATCCATAGAAAAACTACTAAGAAAACTCAAAACTACCACAATAGCAGTTGATAACTTACCATCTGAATTTCTAAAAATTGGAGCAGAAGCCATTTTCTACCCTGTATCAATACTAATTAATCGATCTATTCCCGGACAACTGTCCCATTTATCTGAAAAATCTCACACATAATTTCCCTACATAAAGGTGGAAAATCAACTGAACTTAAACTCATCGCCATTCTATCCCCACTATCTAAACTCTTAGAAAGGTGTATACATTCTGAACTCAAGCATTATCTTACAAACAATAAACTGCTGGCCAAATCTCAGCAGGTTTCAGACCCTATCATAGCACCACTACTGCACTTCTCAGCTTTACCAATACCAAAAACCAATACAGAAATGAAGGGGAAAATAGTTTCATCAGTCTTTCTAGATCTTTCTAAGGCCTTTGATACAGTTTCTCACTACAAACTCCTGACTCTTCTCACAAACTTAAAATTCAACCCTTCCGGTCTCTCCTGGTTCCAAAGTTACCTCATAGGCCATCCACAAGCAGTGAAATAGCTACAAGACCTCTCCCCCCTACTCCCAGTCACACTAGGAGTCCCACAGGGTTCCATTCTTGGTCCTCTTCTTTTCAGTATTTTTACTAACGACCTTAATGCTACCACCCCACTAGCTTCCATAACCCAATATGGCGACAGCTCTACACTTATATGTGCAATACTTACCATACAACAGCTTCAAAACATAACTCAGAAGTCCTACACTGAAATTGAATCATGACTGTCTAACTCACAGTTCATACTGAACTGCAACAAAACCAAACTTATGATTTTTCTACCCACCAGATCCTCAAATCCCCATTCCACCTTCTATATCACTGCTATCGATAATACAAAAGTTACTCCTAACCCTCATACAAAACTACTAGGAGTTATAATTGATAATAAACTGAGATTTAATTTACACATATCACAAACAATTAAGAAAATACATAAAAATGGGAACCCTATATAGAAACAAAACATTTCTAACAGATAGTTCTAGAGTAGCTATTGCCAGAATCCACTTCCTGTAAACTCTCCTCTATGTCTCACCCATTCTTATCAAAACTTAAAAAGACAAGCTAAGACAAATTAGAAACATGCTACAACAAAATAGCAATGGTTGCCACAGACTCTACACATAGGACACACCGATGTCTCACTCTAAAAAATTCTCCTGGCTAGAACTACCAACCATGCCTCAAAAATTACTTTATCAGTCTGAGAAAACTCCTGCTCTCCTAAACATACTACAACCTTATTCTAACAAAGGTATGCTTTGCTCGATAAACAAATCATTATAACAAGTTACCAAAGCTACAAACACTGCAAGGGCTTCCCTACATTCCTGCCATGTAACAAAACATTTTTTCTCTAACTAACCATCACTATCAAAAACTCTTCTCTTCCCTCAATTTTCTCATCTTGATTTCCTCTCTTCCTCACTTTACCTTTCTCTCGTCTTCTTTAATATACTTGAATAGAAAGTGATACAGAATAAGTTTGCTTATTCTAGTTCCTTTTCTTTTATTGCTAGCTGTAAATACAATTGCATAATTAATTTTCTAAGTTCCTACTGCCATATGTAAGCCATGTATGACAATAGATACCATTGGACTAGTCTCTCACTATACATGGACATCTATATTGTTGTAAACACTAGAGAAACTCAGCCAGCTGAGTTTATGATCTGCCGTATAAGTACTTTATACTACAATATCTCAGTCATGTCATTTACCATTGTATAAAAACTCTCATTATTTTATTTATTTATTGTCATTTATTAATTTATTTAACATTTATTTATCAGGATAGTCCATCTGGGCGGGTAGCCCCTTTTCAGCGGAGGACCAGGGAGAAAAGCTCCACAGAAGTAAAAAAAAACAATACAGCATAATGCAAGCACCACAAAACCAAACAAATACAGTACAATGCAAGCACCACAAAACCAAAAAAATACAGTACAATGCAAGCACCACAAAACCAAAAAAATACAGTGCAATGCAAGCACCACAAAACCAAAAAAATACAGTACAATGCAAGCACCACAAAACCAAAAAAAAATACAGTACAATGCAAGCACCACAAAACCAAAAAAATACAGTACAATGCAAGCACCACAAAACCAAAAAAATACAGTACAATGCAAGCACCACAAAACCAAAAAAATACAGTACAATGCAAGCACCACAAAACCGAAAAAATACAGTACAATGCAAGCACCACAAAACCAAAAGAATACAGTACAATGCAAGCACTACAAAACCAAAAAAATACAGTACAATGCAAGCACCACAAAACCAAAAAAATACAGTACAATGCAAGCACCACAAAACCAAAAAAATACAGTACAATGCAAGCACCACAAAACCAAAAAAATGCAGTACAAATACCAGACAATAAACATACAATAGTAGAAATCAGTACAATACCATAAAAAAAATAGTAGAGTTCAATACAAAACAATACACATACAAAATGTGCAGTTACAAAGATAGTGCATATTTAAAGTTGTGTACAAATGTGTTTGTTTGGATACTTTTAATCAAACAGCTAAATATTTCTAGGAGTAGCAGAAATGATGCACTCACTTATGAATAGTGTGTCATGTTTTGCAGGAATAACTGAATAGTATGTCTATGTTTTTATGTATTGCTACTATGTGGAACTTTTCTCCCTGGGCCTCCGCTGAAAATGGGTTCTGCCCAATTGGACTATCCCAGTAAACAAATGTAAAATAAATAAATAATATGTTTGTGTGTGTGTGTGTGTGTGTGTGTGTGTGTGTGTGTGTGTGTGTGTGTGTACACACACACACACACACACACACACACACACAGGCTAATTGGATAACAGTTCAAAAACACACACAGGCTATTGCTTCCTTCAGAAGATTGACATCCATAGTAAGCAGAATGTATTTATGCCTACAAGAGGCATTACGCATGCACCAAGTGAGAGTTATAGAAATTAGCATGGCTGAGCTTTATTTGCATAAGAAGTTCTCAGATCAGCCCCAGTTTATGCCAATTGGCCTCTTTTGGGCATTTTAGGCTTCCTTGATCCATGTGCTTTGCCATCAGTCCTAGAAAAATGCAAATGAAGAAAAAGCATTTATTAGCAACAAGAATAAGTAGAAATAAGTTGGAAAAGACAGTAATGGTGCAATGATCTGCCAAACAATAGTCTTATTTTCATCAGTTTGGCAGGACAATCACTACTACTTTTATTGCTTATGAATTACATGATTGGTAATGTTCTATTTTCAGAGCTGTCTACGCATGTTAAGGGGCTTAGTTCTTACATAGACTTAAAGGTAAGTACTTGGCTAGCTCCCAAGTGGGACATTTTAAGTGTCCCCAATTTCCCTTTTAAAGGTGAGAATCAAACCCTGTATCTTATAATGGTGAGGTAAGCATCTCAGCCATTATACCAACCCCCAATCCTATCGCTGTCAATGGTTAACGACAGGGGATCAGTTAAGTCATGCATTCCAGGTGATGTGATCTATCAAATTAAATACATTAACCTACTGACTAGCAGACCCTCACATCAAACACATTGGATCAGCGGACAGCACACCACAGACAATATTATCACAACACTGGAAAATAGTTACAACTTGAAGTATTAATGTACGGTGAATTTATATCACCATGTATTGTCACTTCTCTAATATTTATTTATTTATTTTACATTTGTTTACCGAGAAAATCCAACTGGACAAAGGTCCTTTTTCAGCTAAGGCCCAGGGAGAAATGCTCCATATATGAAATACAAACATTACAGAGGTTGATAAACACAAAAGATCACAGAAGTATTTACAGGCTTCTTCTTTTGGCTTTTCCCAGTTAGGGGTCACCACAGTGAATCACCTGTCTGCTCATGATTGGAAGTGGAGTTTTTTACTGTGTTGAGTTGCCAGCACAGTGCCCGTCCTTCCACAGAAGGAACATACACACACAGGGCCAGTGCCCAATCCACCTACAGCATATCTTTGGGATGTGGGAGGAAACCGAAGCACCCAGAGGAAACCCAAACGACCACAGGGAGGACATGCAGACTCTGCACAGAAGGCACCGAAGCCGAGTACCAAACTGGAGAACCTCTTGCTGTGAGGTGACAACACTAACCACTGCACCACCGTGGCTGCCCACAGAAGTCTTTACAAGCATTGTTTTGTAACTATTGCCTGTAAATGGAAGTATTTGCAGGCAATAGTTAAAAATGATGACTCATACAATTCTTTAGTAGTGGGGATTTACAATCATACATCATACTTGAGTATATATAATCTAGAGAGAAGGAGTTTCATTTTCCATACAGCTGAGGTCAAATACTGGAATAACTGGAAGACACTGCCATTCGTGGTCCACATTTACTAGAAGCATTATACAAGGACAGCAGCTGTCACTTTGTCACTTTTGCTAGACTATTTTATTGTAGGTAACAACATGTTGCAACAGCAGGGAACAAGACACAGCAGAGACAACTTTAGGCCTAAGGAGAATCAAATCCTTATGGATGTTCTGAGGTTATATGGGAATGTTTCTTTGGAAAAGGGAAGCTAAAACATGCAGATATAGCTAAGGTATGGGATCAAGTAATGACTGAGCTTAACATTGTAGGGAGAAGGAACAGCACCATGGCACAGCGCAGGAAAAGAGACAATGACATGTGGGAAGTGTCAGTACAAAAGCTAGGCAGAGTGCAGTTACCAGTAGTAGCATTGATGGTGGCCAGTTCACACTCCAGCCTTTAACAGCAAACAAGGAGGAACTTCTAAAAAAATAAGGAGAGATTAAGTGGATGCAGATGAGGATGCTACTATCTTCATTAGATGTGGTGTTTACACTAGTACCATTAAAGCCTTGTGACAGCTGCAGCCAGGCAGTGCAGAATGTTAGTCAATATACTTCAATTTACCTCAATATGTTGCAATGTATTTTTGTTGACACACATCTGCACATATCATCCTTATTCATCATCTGGTATGTTATCAATGTTCATTGCAGGAGAAAATCTTCAGACAATTTAAAGGTTAGCTCTTACAAGACTTATACAAACAAAATCTGACTCAGGTCCCATTAACCAAATGTTCACATATCTATTCTTAAGGTCAGGACCACAATCAAACTCAAACTGTGCCTTACAACTACAGGCTGATGACAACAGCAGGATGGCTGGCAATGATGATGTCATAACTGTTTCATACTTATGACACAGCCTGGGAGTTGTGGCACATAGTCATACAGTGTACTGACAGGGCCTTCCTCTCCACAGCAGGCACATAACACCTCAGGAAGTGAGACAAACTTACACACTCGACAAAATGAGGATATGTTCACAAGGAGTATACCATGCAGCTCAAAACTTGCTTCTGGTACACAGCTGGAACTTCTAGATGGACAGACTAGCTTTCAAGAGACAGCAGTAGCTAATGTCACACCATACAAAGAGGTGCCAGGCAAAGGCATATTTCACAGTTACCATCAGAGACACAAAAGGCCTTTGCTGCCCAGAAACAGGTGTGCCATTATATAGTTCAAGCTCAGGCTACTGCTACTGAGAGTCAGGTAGCGATGGTTAGAGTACAGCAGAGTATACATGAGGACTTTCACCAGTATCTGGCAATGGTGGAGGCCAGAGCAGTGCTCTGATGATTCTCATATGCAGCATGGCTGCACACATGGCATCCATGCCAGCCTCCATGCACACATTCATAAAGACATACCAGATGCACACTGGGAACACAGATGAATGTGGCTTGGGAATGGAAGAATACATGCTGGGTGACTAGGCCACAGACCATCTGCATCTCCGGGAAGTGCTGCAGAGATTTCTGTGGATTCACCAAGGAAGAAGGCAGACTTCCACAACCCATGTATGGACCTCTTGGTAAAGGTTTAGGACTCATAGCACAGTTAGGTCAATGTCAAGAGGCTTGCCTGCATCCAGTAAAACCTATTATCGTAGCAACTCAGCATCAAGCCCATGTGCCAGTACTTGACCATCACCCACATTATCCTCGAGTGACATTGTTTATGACACTTTCCAACTACAACTTATACTTTAAAATAATTGTCAGGACAGCATTACTCACCCAACAGTCCACTTACAGAGAAGGCCATTGCATCACCTCCTCCTGGAATGTAAAAAAATAGCTAGCAGAATGTATCAGAATACAATTTTAAGAAGTTAAATAGAAAAATTAAAATTCTCAAAATGCAACTACTTTGAGATACCTAACATTCACCATAGTCTAGTCTGCATGCTGCAAGAAAAATAACATCACAACCATAAAGATGCATTACACTATATGCTTCTACATACTCAGTCACTGCTCATACAACTCATATTTTTGCCACTTACCTCTCAACACTGTAAAACAATTACCTATGGCATGCTTATGCAAAGCAACATATATGTTGCTGAAAAATAAAATAATATCTGATGTACAGGATAAGATGTACAAGATAAGTACCTCAAGGCATAGTCCACAAGTAAAACTACAAGGATCAAATATTATGTGTGTAACTGTTTCTGCTCACTGTTACTAAGTGAATGTCATGGCCCATAGTTCTGGACTAAATTCTGCCTCTTTACTTATATAGCCACATACCATACATGAACCTGCAGGAGGGATTGCTGTGCTACTGCCTTCAGCTCACCATCTATCCCCTCCGAGGGAAGGAATGAAAAAGGGAGCTGCATGGAAATTGCTATTGACTGGTTGTGGCATTTGTGCATCAGGCCAATACATGGTCACATTATGCAGAATGTAGCAGGTAGTAAAAATATGTGTGCGTTAGCTGGATCATAAAAAAGGACCCTGCAGACTCATCCAGACAATAGGTCAATGACTATTTGTGCTTTGGTCAGAGAAGTGTTGAAGTTCTCTTTGGCAAATTGTTGTGGGTTATGGACTGGCATCATTAGCCATGGTCTGAGTGGGTAGCCTGTGTCACCTGGAAAAGAAAATAAAAGAGGCACATAACAAGAAAGGGGGGCATGATTACTCAACATATTTTTACAACCTCTCAGTAGATAGTGAAACTGCTAAGAACAGGAATATTAAAATACTTTGTGCTTTTAATTACATTTTTAATTTTGTTAAAAAGATCAAGTGCATTTAAAGATATTGTTGATTTTTATGTATTAGTTATTTGATCAGTACATTTTTCAGTTTTATCAATAAATATTACCAAATTGTTCCCTTCTACAACATTTCTGCCCCACCACCACCGTACTCATGTGTACTAACCCTAACCCTGCCACTGCCTCTAACCCCAACCCTGCCCAACCACCACCGTACTCATGTGTACTAACCCTAACACTGCCACTGCATTTAACACCAACCTCTTCTCTCACACAATCCATCCGTCCATCTCTTTGCTGGATGCCTTCTTTTCCTCTTGCCTTTTTCTTGTCGGTCCTGAATCTTCTTCACCATGTTTTGTCTTTTGCTTTTCTGCACATGTGCCTAAACCACCATAATCTGTTCTCTTTGACTTATTCTGCAATTGGAGCTAATTTGGTTGCTGTGTTGTCCTCAATATCATCATCTGTCCCACAGTGTGCATCCTACCACCCATCTCAGGCACTTCATCTCCATCACCTCTAGCTTCCTCAACTGCTTTGTCTTTACTACCCAGGTTTCTACAGCATACAGTAGTACGGATTGTAGCACTGTTTTGTACACCTTAATTTTCAGCTTCTTTGGCATTTTTCTGAGATACACTATCCCTGACATTATGTGCCATTTGGCTGCAACCCCTCTGATTCTATCTTTGACCTCCTCATTCAGACTCCCTTTTTCCTCAACCACCTCTCCCAGATACTTGAAGCTGTTAACCATTCCAGTATTTTCCTTCTATCTCAATTCTCAGCGTCTTCTGATTTCCCCCCATTTGCTACCATTACATCTGTATTATCTATACTATATTTCATCCCATGTGCCCTTCAGTTTTGCATTCCATCCCCCTATACTTCTGAGGAAGTCTGCTATGTGTGGATGAAAGTGCCATGTGTCTGTTGTTTAAGCAACTTTTGTGATCTCACCTCCAACCTGTGTTTGTATGTTTCCTTTCATTTTTACTAACGTTTCAGTGGACTCAACGATAAACCCTGATGCAGTCCCACCTCACAAGGAACCAGTTGGCCATATCGTGTTTTTCATTCTATTGGGAGCCACTATATGTAAGCATAGAATGTGATGCTTGCCTGGGATGACATGATCGACAAACCACGATGCTTTGCAAGAGATGGTTTGCACCTGTTGCCCCTAGGATTTAGGTTACTGGCTAAGGCTCTTGCCACCCCTATAGTGCCTTTTTTAGGCAAGGTTCAAAGGACAAAACTGCCACTGTAATGGGTACAAGCAAGCAAAATCTGAAGGTAATGTTACTCAATGATAGAAGTCTAAACCTCAGGATGCACTCTCTCAAGGCTCTCCTAAAAATGGAGAACATTGATATCTGTGCAGTAACTGAGATCTGGTTCAAAGCTCCAGAGAGCACCCCTGCAATACCAGGCCACAACTCATGCCGCACTTTTCGGCTACCAAACTAGGACCGAAACACTAAAGGTGGAGGAGTGTCCATATTCACCAAGGATATTCACACCTCAAGGCTGGTTGCCCAATACAATACATCTGAAATTCTCCAGGTGCAACTAACACTAGGTAAGACTGCAATACAAATTGTAGCTTGCTACAGATCCCCCACCATGCCCCAAGATTCCCACTAAACCTTTCTAAACATACTGGAAAATATTAAGACACAACCAAACACCCTAATACTGGGTGATTTCAACTACCCTACCATTAACTGAGAAAACTATTCTTGTACCAGTAACTTTGCTCAACAGTTCTTGGAATTCATAAATTCCAATGCCCTAGAGCAACTAATTCATAGTCCCACCAGGGGTACCAATATTCTAGACCTGGTCATTACCAACATGGGAGATCAATGCTCCACACCTGTAGTCACCCCTCGGTGGTCAGATCAGACCATAAGCTAATCATCCTTTATATTCACATCCTACTCTCACCCCCCCTTTAAGGAAACCTCCGTAAATAACTTCTCCAAAGCCAACTTCATGCATCTCAAGTCAGAAGTAACAAACTTCATGATACCCATGCAGATGGGAACTGGAAGTTTAACTGCTGAATCCTACATTAAGGTGCTGTACGAGCACATTCACTCGTGCATGGACCGAGCCTTCTCAAATAGAACCAAGTTGCTGTTCTCTAAAAAAAGGAAGCCAATCTGGTGGTCCCCTGTCATAAACAAGCTGTACAACAGAAGGAAGAAACCGTTGCAGAAAAGAGGAAGAACCTAGGATTCAAAAAACTCCCTCACCAGCCTCAGTAGAAAGCTGAGATCCCTCATAAAATCTTTCAAAGCTACTTATGAAAACAAAATTGCCAAAGATTAAAAAGACAACCACAAGACATTCTATAGCTATGTCAAGAATCTAAATGATATACTCAGACAGACCTCCAAACCATCCCGAATTACTCAGTTTTTATCAAGTTTTGGGGTGCCACGATTCCTGAGTGGCACCCCTTCATTTCCGATTTTTTATGCTATTTTTTTAGATTCCGCGCTTTTGGAGCTGATGTCATCACGTGCGCGATGATATCAGCTCCGTCAGCCTGTCAGAATTAAGCTCAGACGTGCATAACCATTTTGTAAGTCATGGAGTTGCCTGAATACTGGCGTGCGTCTGTTTGAATATGGAATACTCGTCTGGGCAGATTTAATTGAATATGAAGTTGCTTGATTGAATACTCATCAGATATGAAGCAGATTTAATGCCATTTTCAAGTCCTGCTTCAGATTTAATGCCTAATGCGCCATTTTAGCTGTAAAGTGATTAGGATTACTGAGAAGTAGGTGTGTGTGTGTGTGTGTGTGTGTGTGTGTGTGTGTGTGTGTGTGTGTGTGTGTGTGTGTGTGTGTGTGTGTCTTTTCAAATGGCTATGTTACTTAGGCAGCTTTCAGTCTTTAATGACATGCATGTAGGCATCACAGCTTCACATAACAGCACAGCTTTCCATTTACTTAGGCAGCTTGCAGAAGCTTTTTGCTTAATTGCCTTTTTACTTGTGGCAGAGGTGTGTGTGAACTTGCAGAAGCTTTTTAACTTAATGGCAGAGGTGTGTGTGTGTGTGTGTGTGTGTGTGTGTGTGTGTGTGTGTGTGTGTGTGTGTGTGTGTGTGTGTGTGTGTGTGTGTGTGTGTGACTTTTCAAATGGCTATGTTACTTAGGCAGTTTTCAGTCTTAAATGGCATGCAGGCATCATAGCTTCACATAGCAGCAGCTTTCTGTGTATTAGTTAATGGCAGATTTGCAGAAGCTCTGTCTGTACTTTAAGGAGGTGTGTGACTTTTCAAACTAACGGCATGCAGGCTTCACATAACGTCTGCTTTCTGTGTGTTATTTAATGACACTAACAGAAGCTTTGTACTTAAAGGAGGTGTGTGACTTTTCAAACAGTTGTATTACTTTCAGTATTTAAGGGCATGCATGCTTCACATTATGGCAGCTTTCTGTGTTATTTAATGGCAGACTTACAGAAGCTTTGTACTTGAATTATCAAACTGTGTTACTAATACTTTCAGTCTTTAACGGCAGTTTTCTGTGTTATTTAACTTGCAGAAGCATTGCGTTTTACTGTTACTTTCAGTCTTTAATGGCAGCTCATACTTTTAGTCTGTTCCTCTTAAAATGTGTGTTTTTTTTTTGGCAAATCAGTGAGAACGGAATTCACTAAATAATGATAGCCATTTAAGTTTCAGTCTTCCTATCTTTCAGGAAATGCAAGCAATGTTTAAAATGTGTCCTTGGTTTTGCGCCCCCGCAATAAATGTTGGCTTTTTCCAAATTTCATGTGCTGCATAGCTCCTTCAGGGGGAGAAAAGTTTAGTGCTGCTTAAGTTATACCAAGTCTGTTTGTGTTAGTAGCACAACAGGAAAAATACTTGCTTTTTATGCAGAATGTTATGGGTTCTACTCCCACAATATGTAGATGGATTGCTGATACTGTACTGTGTCATAGGGGGTAAAAAAAACACTGCAGCCCTGAGTGTCCTTTTTGGCAGAGATACTAAGTAACTATGAAGTTGTTATCAGTTTGCCATCCATTCCCTATTACAACACTAGCTTTTTTTTTTTTTTTTTTTTTTTTTTTTTATGTAACATAGGCAATTTATTCCTCAAGGGCAACAACAGGCACTTTATATTTCACTGTTTCATCTACAAATAAAGTTCTTTGCTAGCAGCAACCTGTTTATTAGTTAAAGATCTCTTTAATGTGTTATATTTAGATGACTTTTACTTTTACAAAGATAGTGCTGGGGCCATATTTTGGTACTCCTTCAGTTTGTGTTTGAAAGTTGGTATCCCATAATTCCATCAGAGTGGGTGGGGTTACACAGTTATGCATGCAAATTCTATGTTAATCAGTGTACAGATTTGTACCTATTTTCATGGACCTTTGTCCTGATTTTTGATGTACTCTGAGTTACAGCAGAATGGCACTAGATATACTGATCCCAAGGATATTGCTAATATCCTGGCAGATAGATTCAGTGCCAACTTCACCCCCCTCTCACCCCCTAAAGGGCCCATCTCAATACCGAAAGAATGCCAAATTCCAGTAATCATGGCCACTCAGTTAAAAACCACACTCTCCAAAACCAAGAATACAGCATCCATGGGACCAGCCGACATCCCCGGCTGTGTACTGCATGAACTACAAAATGAACTGGCACCTCACCTATGTGTCATGTTTAATCATAGCCTCACCTCAGGCTTCGTGCCCACAGAGTGGCACATAGCTACAGTCATCCCACTCCACAAGGGGATCCCGGGAACTACCATCCCATCAGTCTGATTTGTGTGATCTGCAAGGCCATGGAACGTATTATCATGGAACTTATAAACAAAGACATTGGCAACTTTCTAACACTGGACCCCACCCAGTTTGGGTTCATGAAGGGTCGATCTTGCCTCCTGAACCTGATTGACGTCTTCGAATCAGTCTCCAGAGACGTGGATGAGGGTAAGGTGGTTCACACAGCCTACTTGGACCTTGCCAAGGCTTTTGACACTATCCTCCACTCTGGAATCATAGATAAACTTACTAAACTTTACAAGCTTCCTTTCTCTAGTAGAGACATTTGTGCTAGACCAGGGGTATATTTACAGAACTCCATCCATTGATCCAAGTTTTGCTGAGTAAGTACAGGGATGAACTCTGCTTCACATGGATGAGAAGCCTGTTTCTTAGAAGAGGGAGCCTTGAGACACATACTTATCCCTCCAGCATGTCTTGTTTATGTTGTGGGCAAGGTTTAGGTCCCTGGATCAGGTGTTCCTGATGCTATTTGTTTTACAGATGTGCAATAAATCCATTAGAGCTGGATTGTATGGTGCTTTGTAGACTAAACATAGGTCGACTCTCAATAACTTGTAGGAGAAAATACATGGACAAGACTTTGAGGCAGTTTATATGAGACTTGTTTTTCACACCATGTATACTTTTTATGAGGAATCTCTGAAAACATTGTTGTTGTTGCATATGCCTGTCCAAGTGCATACTAAAGGGGGCATTGTACCAATGACTGGTCTTATTTATTTATTTATTTTATTTAAAATTGTTTTCTTGGGAAAGTCCAACTTGGAACAAGACAATTTTCTCTGGAGGCATGGTGAGAAATGCTCCAGAGAGTAGAGTGCAACAGAAAAATGACACGTTTGGATCTGGATGGCCATATTTCTGTTTAGAAGTTGTGCAATATAGAATGATTTCCTCACTACAGTAAACAAATAATAGTGAAATTTCAAATCACTGTCTGTATGCATTCCCAAATCCCTGACAACATGATGTACTTTCTGGGGTGTATTGTCAATGCAGCAGTTTGTTGGGGTGGCTGTCTTTCTGAAAGATACTATGATGCACTTTTTGGCACTGAGTTTAGACCGTGACTCTGGTACCACTTATTTGTCTGTGTTTGGCCTTCATGGAGGATATTTTTGTCTTGAGGGGGGATTTAATGACTGCACCCAATTTTCAGTCATCTACAAACTTGGTCAGCTCCTGACCTCAGAGAATTACATGCAGGAGCAGCCTCAGCCCTGAGCCTTGAGGCACTCCAATAGTAATTGGCTTTTTTGTGGAGGAAGATTTCCCTATTCTAACTTCTTAGGTCCTGTCTGTAAGCCAGCTGGCTATTCAGTGGGTGATGTAGTGGGCTTATACCCAGTTTAGTGAGCTTTTCTATAATGCCTGAGTGGGGTGTTGTGTCAAATACCCTGGCCAGGGCAAGGTACACAGTATGCATTATTTAGCCCTCATGCATTGTTCTGTAAACTTCTCAAAGAAGTCCATCAGGTTTAGTAGGTAAGACCTATCCTTGAAAAACCTCGACTGATTTGGGTCCAGTATTTGTAGGATCCCTAGTTATCATTTGGGATATGCATGATTATTCTCTCCATACCTTGGATATGTGTCTACTGTCTAGTCAGGCTTATGTGTTGATAATTCATCTGTCACAAAGCCTGTTTGGAGGCTGTGAGGCTGTGGTTAAATTGGGGTTCCAGTGGTCCCAATAGGTGATGTTTTATGTTATTAAGCAGGCATTATAGGGACTTATCATTGCAGAGTTCTTGGTCTTGGAGAGTACATTGAGAACCTGCTCTCTAGTGATAGCTGGGGGAGTTATGTGTGTGGGTATTTCTTGCAGATCTCTCAACTGTATAGATTTTCACAGAATGTCCAGATTTTTGGCTCATATTTTAGTCTGTTCCTCATAGAATCTGTGTTTTTCTGAAAAATTACTGGGATGATTTGAGGACTGAAGTCACCAAATAATGACATACATTTGAGTTTCAGACTTCACATCCTTCATAAAATGTATGTTAAAACAAATCATGTTACTCTAGCAACTTTCTAAATGTATAAGAATAATATTTAAAATATACCCCCATTTTTAGGCCTTTGTCCCCCTGTTTTGTCAGTCTGTCCAGATTTCTTGCACTGAGAGGTTGAGATGTATGATTTCCTGAGGGTCAGCTGGTGGGGAGGGATGATAAAACTGGAGCGGAATTTGTCAGCCAGGAAGTTTGCTACATCTTCCAGCTCCATATAGGTGGTACTATTTACAACTAATTCAATACATTGCTGTGTATTGCCTTTGAGCTTACAGACATAGCTCAAGAAAAGCATTGTGGTTGCTCTTGACCTGGGAGGTGAAGTTTACCTCAAATTTGGCTTTGAAAGACTTTATTGCTCACCTAACTTGCTTGTTTAGGTTGATGAGTGATTTTTTTTTACCTTGCTGGGCATTACACCTCCTATTTTTTTCCATGAATTTCCTCCATTTATTATACAACCAAATGATGTTGGGATTCCACCAGGATGGCTTTTTTTTAGTTGATCCTGTGCTTAATCTTTGTAGGTACAGCTGTCTCTGTGCAACTGTTAACATGATTAACCAGGGTTTCTGTGAATGATTCCACATAGGTAGTAGTTCTTTTAGGATTTGTGGGGCTTGACATTTTTCCCTGGGTGTCACTTAGTAGTAGGACATTTGTCCTACAATAATTTCTAAAAGTTCCAGGATTTCCCGGTACCCTTGATTTTACCTTGACTTGAAAGGAGAAAGCTTTATGGTCTTATCTGTTGAACATGGACATTAAACTATAGAGAGTGCAATGTTTCACCATGTTTGTGAGGACCAGGTCAAGGATATTTGTGCTCCTAGTGGGTATACAGACTGACTGGTCTTAGGTGTTTGCATTTACATAGTCCAGAAATATTTGGGCCTACATGTTAGGGGCATGTATGATTCCCAGTGTATACTGGGGAAGGTAAAGTCACACATCTGTATTGTGTGAAGTTGAATGATGAGCATCTCCACTACATTTAAGTATGCATTATGGTTTTCCTGGGTCATGGAGGGGCACCTATAACTTGCAGGGATATGGCATGGGACTTGTTTAAGATAATTTGGACATGTGTATGTGTTTTCACACTTGCATTTGGACCCTGAGTTTTTAGCATTTGCGTGCACTTTGACTGAACTGATTTTAACAACTTGGTAGATAACCAGTTAAACATACTTTTTACTGTTCACGATTCCAGGTACATCTTTTTTTTACTACTCTTTGGATTACTTTATTTGTATCAGACTTGTCACCACACTGATACTGATTTGTTTTATCATTTTATAATTTGGACGTGGAGAAGCTCAAGTGCATCATACTGCCAAAACAGACCTGAGGTGTGTTTCTTTTTAGTATATATATCTATATATATATATATATATATATATATATATATATATATATGTATATATATATATATATATATATATATATATATATATATATATAAAACAGAGTAAGAAACTTCTATGTGTGGAAGATTTTCAATCCATATATGCCTAGTTAATCACTGTATATTAATCCAATTTTATTTTTTTATTTTATTCTTCAAGTTGCTCTTAAATACCATGTTAAATCAGTTTTAATTTAAGTGTATATTTTGTTTCCATCATCATACATATTTTTTCTTTTTCTCGTTCTTTTTTCCACTTTATTCAAAGTGATGTGTAATAACAATACTAACTAATTATATGATACTATTTTTGTAGATGGTGTTTAGGATTCTTGTACACAGACCTGAAGAAGTCTAGCAGGATGAACGTGACCTTTGTTAACAATAGGTTATAGAAATAGAATATGATTGTATGCATGCAAAGTGTATACTGTATGTATATATTTATATATATTTTTAGATTGCCAAATGGCCTAAGGTTTATAAATTGACAGCCATGTAGTATATTGTCTTGGATAAAATCACAGATTTAATAATATGGTTAAGTAAGAGGTACTGCATCATTATTAATTTTGTTTAAAGTACATAAGGGTTATACTATTATGACAGCTACTTAGTAGAGCAGGACCAGCTTGAATGTCATACTGATGGGGGAAGGGATGTGAATTTAACATGTGTACCAATAACACTTTGTTTTACAGCACAATAAAACACTCCCTTGCCTGATAAAAAGTATATATATATATATATATATATATATATATATATATATATATATATATATATAGTTAGAAAGCTTGAGAGAAAACTATTACTCTGTTATTTTTGTTTTACTTGGATTGTTTGTCTGTTTACTTAATAAAGGATTTTCGACTGGAAACAGACTGTCTACCCTGCTTGGATGACTTTAGAGTACTTAGTAATTCTGTATAATATTTCAAATTACATATCTTTTATTATTTTTTTGGCTTAGGACGAGTTTAAGTTTGCTACTTCTACTACCATTATCTGATCTGATTAATGTACAGTGATTAACTAGATAGATATGGATTGAATATCTTCCACACAGAGAAGTTCCTTACACTGTTTTGTTTTTGGACCCACTATACTTATTTAGTGGGTTGTTTGAGACATTGGGGATATCATTGAGATTAGTTGTTTTTTACTATAAATAGAGGCACCTCTACCTTTTTTCCCTTCCTGTGCAGGAGTTGGTCTAAATGTGCACTACTGGGGTGCTGTCCATGGCTCTAAACTATGTCAGAGTATCTGTACAGACATCTACATTCTCCAGGATGAGAAGGCTTGTGGGATGTGGAGTTTCGTGTTCATACTCCTGGCAATGAGCAGTAACACTTTCAGATTTTCCTCAGCTGGTTTAGCTATGTCAGCAGGATGATCACATTGGCAATGCCAAAAAAGGCAGTTTGGGGTAGACATGATCTTAACCAATATTCAAATTCCCAGAAGGGGCAAGTGTAGACCATCACTGTCAAAGCAGCATGGTGTGTTGACCATATCCTCCCATGCTAAGAGATATTACACCCCTCCCCGAATTACACCATACTCTTTCCCAGTTGTTAAAGTCAATTATTTTCTGTTCATATTCTGCCACCATCTTAGGAGAAAGTAGAATGCTGTTCAATACTAGGCTCATATCAGCATTAAAAAAAATTCAAGAGTATACAGCAGATCTAAAGACCCCCAAGTGAATGTAAATATTAAAAATGTGACTAAGAATTTTAAAAATACTATTAGATCTACTTCAACAGTCTATGAACTCAGGTTGGCATCTGAAGTCATGGACAATTGCATATAATTTTTAGTTATGTTAGAAAACTAAGACAAACACTCAAAATAAAACAGAGTTCATGTGAAATGAAAAAAAACTACTAAAAACCATAGGACATTGCCAATATACTAGCAAATAAATTAGTGGAAATTTCACTCCTGAGATGGCTATCCTAAGCATTACAGCCCTTGTACCCCCCCCCCCCATCATCACATCTTTTATGGGAACCAAGCTGTTTGGTAAACAACACCAAAAACAGCCTGGCAGAACCTCTAGATATGCTGTTTAACCTGACCCTGGCTACAGGCTCAGTCCCATGGTGTATAGCACAGCACCAGCGATGCCCCTCCATGATGGTGGTCCTACTATCACCCCTCAAAACTATAGACCCATCAGCCCAATGAGTCTCATTTGTAAGGCCATAGAGCAAGTTATAACAGACCTGATTAACATTGACATTAAAAATCTCATCAGGCCAGTTCCTCAGCAGTTTAGTTTTCTAAAAGGTAGATTATGTCTAATGAAGCTGGTTAACCTCTTTGTGAAGTTAGCACAAACTATTGATAGCAGTCACACTGTACATGCAAATTACTTTGATCTGGCCAAGGCATAATCCCTCTATGATAAAACGGATAGCAGATTAGTTAAAATACATAAAACACATGGTACGAGGCACTCATAGTGTATTGTGTTAACATTTTTTACAGTAAAACATGTGCAGTATCTAAATATGTTAACAGTTACTGATTTTTCAGCTTTGTGCCTGCAGTGAAATACAAGCAGAGGCTGCCGTTAGTTGTGCTTGCTGTATATTTTGTGTCCTAAAGATCAGGGTTTTCAGTATTGGTCAGGGGCAAGGCAGGGTCCATGTCAGAGAATATGAAGGTGACCAGTGGTGGCTCATGGGGCTCAGTGCTTGAGACAGCTTTTGTTTGGTTTTACTTCTCTCTCTAACTTACAAACTAGTAAACAAGATCACTGGCTAACCAAATCTGCATATGGCTGCAGACTGGAATCATTGCCACTTCTCCCACTGACACAACCCCCCAGGAGGAACTTACACTTATAAATGCCTGGTGTATTGAAAATGGGCTTAAATTAAATGCTAAAAAATGTAACAGTGTTGCATTTGGGTGACAAACCATGCCGCCAGCATATAGCACTGACAGCGATCCCCTTCAGAGATCTGGGAACCTGCGGTGATAATTCCCACATCTCTGCTCACCATGTAGCAACAATTATCGGCAAATCCTTCAACTTGGCACAGTTGATTGCCAAGGGAATATCATCCAGATCTAAAGAAGTTGTTGCTCCCCTGCATTCAGCACTGCTCAGAACAGCTGTAGAATACAATACCCCTAATGCATGTACCTTACCAGCAGCTCCTAACAAAGCGGATGACAAGCTTAAAATCCTTAGGCTGCCAAAAAAGACTAGAAGCTCTATCCCTCTTTTATGTCTTATAGACTCCTCAGAAAAGACCTATGCCTTGCCTTTTATGCAATCAGGGACCCAACAGCCCAAGACCTCTTGTAACTTCACAAGTCAAACAGTCCCACAAATACTAGAACAAAGGAGCTAGACTTGCTTCAGCAGATCAATAAAATAAGGTAGAGACACACTTGATATTTAGTATTGGCTTCACCTCTAGAATTGATCTTCATGCAGATAATACTGTGTGATGCACTATCTCCGTTCAAATGGGAACTGGATAAATGGCTGGGTACTGATAAATTCAAACTGACCATGAATGTGGTAGCCTTTCTTGAGAAGAGAGATACAGTCTTGGGTGAGAACTGGCAAGGTGTGATGGTCACAAGACTCAGTAGCCTTGTTTGATTCTTATGATTCCAATGAATGACTGAAATTCCTAAATGCCAAATATAAAACAGTATCAAAAATATTTCAAACACTCATAGTACCAAAAACCTAAACATCAAAACAAGAAAAGATTGCAAAATGAAAACAATTTCCTTTATGATATTCTTGCCAAACTACCCACTTTGGCGGGTTTAATTTTGTTATGTTTCTATTTTATTTGTTGGTGGCCAAGTGGTTACTTACCCAGATAGAAAACATGATGATCTGGGTGTTCATGTTTTTAAACTTTCAACATTGTCGTCTCACTGATATGAAAGTTGCCTATATGAAGTAGACCTCTATATATGTGTATAGATATATATATATATATATATATATATATATATATATATATATATATATATATATATATATGGGTCCCGTTCAAATGGTTGACATTTCAGAATGTCGAATACCATATGGCCGAGACCATATGATCAACATTCGAAATGTCGACCATGCGGAACTGGCATCTCCATACATAGGTTCATAGGTTGATACTAAGCTATTGGCCCTAGGGCCTATACAAGCATAGTCATGACAATTCCCTGGCTATTTCTTCCCACAATATTTACTTCCCTGGACCCCTGTCTAGCAGGGCGACTGACGTGATCCCCGAGGTGAATTTCCTATCTCGCATCCAGTTGTCAAGGGTCCTTTTGAAGAGGGCCAAAGAGGCGTTCTGCTTGACATGTATGGGCAGTTTATTCCAGAGTCTGGGGAGTCTCTGGGTCAGGAACCTATCCCTCTATAATTTTGATGACAAGGTTTAGATCCCTGGACTGTGTGGCTCTGAGGGATTGGGATTTCTTTAAGTGTAGCATGTCCAAAAGCTCTGGGTTTGATGTGGCATTGTATGTTAAGCAGAGATTGCCTCAGATTAGACGATATGTGACAGACTATAGCTGGAGTTTTTTTAGATGGTCAGCATAGGGCATCTGCTTTAGGCCTGTGATTCTTTTAGTGAGGTATTTCTGCAGCCTTTCCAGTTGTTGCAGATGTCTTGAGAGGTACATACCAAATGGGGTGTTGTATTCTATAATGGGTCTAATGAGAGATGAGTACAGTGGGACAATGACCTCATTTTTTCTGGATGAAAATCCCTTAGTGATGAGGTTTGCCAAACAGAAGGATTTCCTGACTGTTGTGGCAATGTGGTTATCGAAGGTGAGACCACTGTACACCTGTGTCCCTAAGTCTCTTATCACACTGTGTACTGCCACCTATGTGGTAATTCACTGGCACATGTTTTTCCCAAAGGGGATAACTATACATTTATTGGAATTGAGCTTGAGTCCATCGCTTTGGCACCAAGCATCTGTTTCTGTAAGGCCCTTTTGTAGTATATCCACATCATTTGGGGATTCAATAATGGCTCCCAGCTTGCAGTCATCTGCAAACTTTGTTATCCAGAGTCCCTTAGTGTTGGCCTGTACTTCAGAGAAGTAGATGCCAAACAAGAGTGGTCACAGGACTGAACTCTGAGATACTCCACTGGTTACTTGTCTGGAGCTGGTTTGGAGTCAGCTACTTTTACAGTGTGGGTTCTGTGAGTAAGCCAGTTGGCAACGCATCGAGTGACATAGGGATTAATGCCCAGCTTAGTAAGTCTATCTATGATTCCACAGTAGGGGATGGTGTCGAAGGCCTTGGTGAGGTTCAGATAGCCTGTGTGGACTGCCTTACCCTTGTCCACAGCTCTGGAGACTGATTCGAAGAAGTCAATTAGGTTCAAGAGATAAGATTGACCCATCATGAACCTAAACTGGGTGGGGTCCAGTGTTTGAAGGTTGCCAATGTCTTTGTTTATAAGTTCCATGATAATACATTCCATGGCCTTGCAGATCAGGCTCATCAGACTGATGGGGCGGTAGTTCCCAGGATCCAAGGTGGATCCCCCCTTGTGGAGTGGGATAACTGTAGCTATGCACCACTCAGTGGGCATGAAGCCTGAGGTGAGGCTATGATTAAACATGACACTTAGGTGAGGTGCCAGTTCATTTTGTAGTTTGTGTAGTACACAGCCTGGAACCACTACTGGTACAGTGCAGAATGGAAAGATTTCCATCTTCCACATTGTAGTGGGATCTTAAAGTTGGTATATTTAAATTCTGGGGGGGTGGGGGTGCATGGGGGTGTAGCGTAAAGGTAAGTTTTAGTTGTGTTTTTTTTTTTATTCAGTGGTCAACATTATGTTGATCATATGGTCTTGGCCATATGGTCTTCGACATTCTGAAATGTTGACCATATGAAGTAGATCCATATATATATATATATATATATGTGTATATATATATATATATATATATATGTATATATATATATATATATATATATATATATATATATATATATATATATATATTAGAGTTGCGATATGTCAAGCACCTATAAAAAGAGCAAAGAAGACAACTTTCCAAGAAGCCTATATTAAAATACCTTGCAAGTTTAGCACTGACTGATCATTGCTCACACAAATGTGCTTACTGCGAAGAAAAGAACATTTTCTTTGCATTGTGTATACCTTAAGCTCCAAAAAGTGAAAGGCATTCCTAGTATAAGGTAAGAAGGAACTTATAACTGTGAATTTTGAGATTAGTACTGACAGCAATATAACCATTATAATTCTGTCAAATTTTAGAAAAAAAAACAAATAACCCATGTGGATGTATTTACAAAATAGTGGAAGATGCTGATGTGAATGTGGGCTGTATGGAACAAAAGGAATATGATCTTAATAATGACTAGCTGTACTATCCAAAGCTTACTGGGAAATAATTGGGTGACCAAACTGCAGTTAAGCTTAGGTGAAATAAAGTACATGCATGTTAAAAATGAAACTCTTGATGAAATGTCTGTTGAACAAGAAACTGTATTTAAAGAAGAAATGAGCAGGTTTAAAGGAATCATAGTAGGCATTCATATTCCAGCAGATATTACACTTAGATGTTCAGACACATCTCAGCTATTTTTGCTGATTCTGGTACTCTAAACGGGTTACATATTCAAAAAAAGTGTGACAAATGTTGAATTATCTGATCAGATACAGATTTATATTGGTGATGCACATATTCATAATGAACACATTAAACACTGGACAGATGAAACTATAACATTGTCAGCAGTCTATGAATTTGTCTTCAAACACTGGTTGAAAATAACTGAGCCAATATTTATGTTATAAATATTTTAGCAGATTAGCATTATTCTAGGAGTTAGACATGCATGTGAACTTTGGCATTCTAGAGTCCTAGTCCCTCCACAAAGTCATTCTGTAGTACTGAAAATGCTGTAGTAGCTTCATCCTGGAATATTGAGAATGAACAATTTAGTCAGATCAAATGTGTAGAGGCCTGGCATGGATTAGAACATGGAACAGGAAGTAAAATAAGTGATGAATGTCAAACAAGCAGTAAACCACCACAACTGAATGTACCCTTACTCCTGTGGAAATGTCTGGAAAGTCATGGCCTAGGCTACACATGGACTAAGCTGGCCCATTTCTTGGGAACATATCTATGGTTTTGAAAAGCACTTATTCAAAGATATTTAAGTATGGTGCAATTTATGTTAATTCACATGCAACCACTGAAAAGTGAGACTTTTTTAGTCTACATATTACACCCAGCAATGTTAATATGTGAAAGCAGACTGGTACACCAATGTTAAATTTATAATCTGTAGGAGGAGAGATCTAGAATGACAGGTAATATAGACAGCATATTTATTTATTTAACCTTTATTGATTGACTTAGTCCAATGAGGCTTGTGGCCTCTTTTCAGCAGAGACCCAAGGTGATATGCATACTACTAGGGAAAATGTAGCCAGGGCACCAGGGAAGTTGTCATACTCTTTGACATGGGGGGGGTATTTGAGTGTAACTCGCTTGGTTTCCTGTTTCCGTTCCAGGCATGTAGCCAGCTCAGAGAAACAGGGAGCAATGTGGCATGAGTTAATGAAAATAACAGAGATTTCGAGGAAAATAATTCAACTATGGAGACAGCTGAGTCTTTATGTGAAAGGCAGCTAACGATGATGGAGAACGTGGAGAACTCATTTATACTGAAGGTAAAGGAGAGAAATGGCATTGATGGAGCAGGTGCAGAGTGAAAATATATGTTTCAGCAGAGGTTGTTTGAAGGAGAAGGAGAAAGCCAGAAGGGAGTTATTATTACAACCCTCTAATCCAGAGGGCTGTTGGATGACTATTTAAAGGACCTTATAAATCAAAGTGAACTTCAAAGTGAGATAGTGGCATCTTTGGGAGAATTAATAGAGAAAATTCAAGAGAAAATGATAGAAGAAACAGCAGGAAAGGAATCGTACACACAGAAAGTAAAATATGGAGAGAAGAAAATGGAGGAGCTGAAGGAGACAAAGAAGAAATATACAGAAAGAATAAGCAATAGGAGAGAAAAGGAACTGGAAAGGTATGACATTTGGGACTCTGTGATTGCACCATTGAGTTTCGCACCCACTGAGGTAAGTGCATTAATTTTAATCAATAGAGAAATATTTTGTGACATAATTTTTGAAACTAGTCAAGTCATGGAAATTTTTAGTGAAATATGGAAAGAAAAAGTACATTAATCCATGACCATATTATGTAATACAGGCATTTCACAGAGAAACTAAAAGAGAATACTAATTCAATTTAGAATGGAACATTTATTTACAATATGCAGAGATGTTTTGGATACAACAAAGATATATGATGAAAAAGGCTTGTGGACTGGTGGGTGAGAATGTGGGGTTATATTGAATATGCAAAATGAAAATAGTATACACATTCCAAATATAATTAATGTATGTGGAAATAGAGGTTATACAAAATACAAAGATCAGCCTAAAACATGTTTTGTGGTAAAGACAGTCATTTAATAAGTTAATGTGACAAAAGAACATGCTTTACATGTGGCAAAACAGGTCATAAAGCCAGTAAATGTGATTTGAAATGTTTGAAATATGGCAAAACAGGACATGTTTGGTTAGAATGTGACAAAGACATACAGGTTGTAGAAAAAGAAGAAACACACAAGTTAGTACAAAATACAGACATTAATAATAAATAAGAAAAACAAAGTGATGCACAAGAAAATAAAGACATTATAATAGACACACAGGAAGCAGAGAAAGCAAAAGAAAGAGATTCAAATAATACAATTGAAGAGGATTATACAAATTGGCAGCTAGTAAGAGGAAAAAAGAATTCAATAGGAAAAATAGTGCAAGAAAAGCAAAAGAAAGGAAAAAAGGCAATGGATGAAAACTGTTAGAACTATTCCACTTCAGAGCTGAAAATCTTAGCTTTGAACGATAATAGTACGAAACACAATAAAAGAAGATTAGATATTCTAGAATGGTTTGCTGCATTAGATGCTCAGATTATTATATTAGCAGACATAAGGTTACTGACAGAGGAAGAAAGATTACAAACAGAAAAATTATGGGGAGGACCAATCATTTAGAATATGGGAAAAGATGTATGTTTGGGTATAAGTATATATGTCAAGAAAATATTAAAATATTAAATGCTACTAATGCTGAACTAGGGAAAATAACAATAATAGATATAAGATGGAAAAAAATGTGCATAGGATGATAGCTATATATGCATATGTTATGAAAAAACAAAGAGAGATAATGTTTAAAAAAATTCTTAACTACGTCAGTGTAAATATGGATATTATATTGGTTGGAGATTTTAATTGCAATCTAAGAACAAATAAAAAGATAAGTAGTAATGTAAACATAGTACATGAAATTATGAGAAGTGGCAAACTATATGTATGGGATAACAAACACTGGACATAAAAAAGAAATTAGATTAGAACTGAAATTGATTATTTTCTTCTATCAAATGTAAAGATTATACATTAATGGATCAAGAGATCAGGATTTCAGATCATTTAGCTATATGGGTAAAGGCACATGAAAAAGAAGAATATATAAGAAGAGGTAAAGGTATTAAAAAAGTTAAATGAAAGAGATTTAAAACAAGATGATAGGAAAGAAATAATTTATGGAAATATCATATAAATATAAAGAGATTCTACAGAAATTGGACAATGGCGGATAAGTTTTAAAGAAAAGTATAACAAATGTGTCTTGAAAGACTTGGAGAATAAGAGAAAAAAGAAAAAATGGAATATAAAAGATTAAGTCAAGTGATATTTAAACAATTGTTACAAGACAAGATGACATTTTATGAAAAGGAAAAGGAATTATATGAAATAAATCAAAAGAGGATAATTACCTGTCATATAAACAAAAATATTGTCTGCAAGGGAAAAAGAAGAAGTAGCACTGTATTTAAATAAACCCATGAAAGGAAATAAAAAAATGTCATAAGAGAATCGAAAAATAAAGAAGGAAATAAAATAACAATGCAGCAAGGAATATGTGAGATAATTGAAGAGTATATCATATAATCTTTTGTTAAGAAAGAGACAAAAGGTACTCAAAAATATGATCTTATTAAATAAAGTCAAAAGGAAAATAAAACTGAAAAAAGATATAATGATGGAGGAACTAAATGAAATATTAAAGGAAATTAATAGGGATATGTCTACAAGACTGGATGGTATTGAATATTATATATATAAAGACATGGAAAACTGGTAGAAATGTATATTTGAAGAAATATTTAATGATTGGTTAGAATTCAGTATAATAGAGAAATATGTACAGGTACTATAGTATTTTGTGTAAAAAAAGGATGAAAGAGATGACATAAAGAACTGGAGACCAATTATACTAAACAATGTGGATTACAAACTATTCATGAGAATTATAACTAAGAGACTGACAAAAAATAGATAAATTGCTTGATCGAACAGTATTCAGTAGAAAGGGAAAAGGAAGTCAAGATTTATTATGGCTGATTAAAGAGATAATGGATAATATTTTAAACAAAAAAATAGAAGCAAATATTATGATAGGAGACATAAGTAAAGCATTTGACAAAACACAATACAATTCATTATGGGGAATTTTAGAGGCATATAATATAAGAAACAAATGTGTAATAAAATTAACATATCATAGAAACTGTATTAAACTAAAAGGGAACAGATGGATAAGTGAAGAAATAAAGATATAATGTGGAAAAAGACAGGGATGTCCAATTAGTAGCATTATCTTTGCTTTGCTTATGAAAACTGTAGTCATAGAGATTAATCAAATGACATATATGGCAGGTTATAAGATAGTAAACAAAATACAATTACCTATAATGTATACATATGCAGATGACATTGTATTAGTAACAAAGGATAAAGACTGGATAACAAAATAAGTAAAAAAAAAATAAAAATAGTGTTAAAGAATATTGGTTTATGTATAAGTTATGAAACAAGTAAAGGTTTTGGATTCAAAGGTAATATAGGAGACATAAAATTTAATGAAGAATATATAGCAATATTAGTAATAGTATTTGGATTGTGTGTTTATAAAAGAAAACAATAGGAAGTATTAATTAAATAAATAGAGTTATGTAAATTTTGGAAACTATATAGGTTGTCATACAGAAAGAAAGTGTATTTAATAAATTCCATCATAATAGGAAAATAGCCTATTTAGCCAACACATATATGATTCCATCACAATATGAAAGAGAAATAATGTCCATTTTATTTGGATTTATATGGGGGTCAAGATTAAACCCAGTAAAAAGAGGAGTTTTGTATATGAAAGTAGAACAAGGAGGACTGGGTCTAATAAATCCAATTGTACATGCTGCATCAATGAATTTATACACAGCCTTAGTAGGCTATATGAAACAATAAAAACACTGATAGAATCTACATTATATTATAAATATCTATGTGGAAACAATGAGAATAAGGAAAAGATTAAAACATATCATGAATGAAGAAATAAAGGAATATCAAAACAAAATTTAATGTGGAAATTAAAATTGAATGTGAGTGAAAAATATACAAACATTATGAGTTAATGTTATTATGTTGAGCCTTGGAAGCATTTAGAAATGGAAAAAAGAAAGCAATATTAATAAGCCATAAAAGGTACAGAAATATACATGAATGTAAAGATTTTATTTGGAGATGGTCTATAAATAAGTTACCTGTGAAGGCAAATATGGCTTATAAAAAAAAACAAGACAGAATGTATAAGTATTGTGGTGAATAAGAAACTACAGAGCATGTGTTTTTGAAATGTGACAGTTAAAAAATTATGGGAAGAAATATGTAAATAAAAAATGTTGGAGGGTTTTACAAAAAAAGAACACATTAACATGGATATGATTGAATGTGTGTACTTCATGGTATTGAAAGACTACAACATCAAATCTCATTTTATTGAGACCAGGTCACTAAAACCACTGCATATCAAAAACACACATTATAGATTTCACTTTCATCGAATGTCTCTACTAAAAGTTCCAAATAAAGTCTGAGGTATGTATTTATAAAACTTTATAAGATGTAACATCCGCAAATGGAATGGTACATTCAGTCACTAGATAAGAAACAAAAAAAAAAGAAGAAGAAATGGATGAAGTTCCCACAAACCATTTTGAGTTTAAAGAGGTAGTACTGAAAAATAAGTAACAAGATTTAGTAATTAAGGATGATCACTCTGTAGGTAAAACAGTTGTTCCTGCATTTCAAAATGGTATGACATAAAAACATTATTGAGTTTCAACATTTTGAATGGAAATTGCGGTACAGTGGTGTTTGGGAAATTTACCCTTGCTTCACTGTAGTGCAATCTCGGAGTTGGTTTATAAAGTTTACAGGTGGTGTGGGGTCATAGCCCTCCATATGGGGGGTGCAGGTGCAGACACCCTGCAAAAGTATTGAAGAGGTATATTTTCAGTTAAATTATGTTTGTAAGTTGAGGATGTTGAGGCATTGTGAGTGTAGTGTCCTGTTGGTGGAGATATTTGGTGAAACGGAAAAAGATGATGCGAGTTTTCGATTTATAGTGGTTTTACTAACCTGCTCTTGATAAAATGAGGTTCAGTGTTGTGGTCTTTTGATATTATGAAGTATACCCAATTGAATATGGTTTTTATATTGTAAAGAAGCAAAAAGAAATTGAAAAATTTGGCAGAATTCTGTTTTATTTTTCACGGACATTATGAACAGAAAGACTGAATTAAATTAAATTTAATGGCAAATGGGTTCTGGCAAAAATTATTAAGAAAGGACGTTTTTGGTTGTGGAAAAAGGATGGGGGGAATGTGCATTAATATAAATTCAACCGATAATGTATAAAAATCCAAAGAAAGAAAGTACTCAGTCACAAACTGCACAGCAATACACAAGAAACTGAAAGACCCAAAATAGGCTGTGCAGAAACATGGAGACACTGGCGAGTAAAACCAAAAATAATTTATTGTAGTTGTAAGCGCTTTCACACCCTTCGGTGCTTCATCAGACAATGTTATACAAATAAGGACACATTAAATAGATCCATATGAATTCAAATGGAACAATAAAAATCCAGACATCATTAAAAATTCATTAAAATTTAAAGAAATATATAAAAATATATATGATAAAATAAAAGTACAAAATGCCTAAACAACATTGACCAGCAGTGTGTTAATGCAATCTTATAAGCTCACTTCTTCGGCAATGTACATGCTTTAAGTGATGGCTTAATGGACACAGTATCATTAAGGCCAGAGCCTAGGTGTGCTCCAAGTCTAAATATCCACTTCAGTTCTGCTGTATCAGTGACAGCATAAATATCTCCTAGCCTTACATTGCTATATATCACTTGCATAGCCTGATATGAGAAAGAATGTGTTGAGCCTTATGTCACAGAATGTTTTGCTAAAGCACTATACACTAATTCTTTCTTTGTGCAATAAATATGATCCCTTATTCATTTGTGAAGCCTTCGTTCATTTTTCCAACATAAAATTTGGGACATGTCTTGCATTGAGCCTAGACCTACTTTACTGCTCCCTTTTCATGTAAGGAGCAAGTCTGTGCACGAGAGAGACTATACACGCACATCTCAAAAATGAAAGGACATTTCAAATCACAACAACGGCCACACATTGAAGAAGATGTGAGCGATGGTACAAAACGGTTAGTATGGATCTTATCTGACTGTTCATTGACTGCAGCTGAAGTTTCATTACTTACTAAAGGTTTGGGATATGTACCATCTAATGTTGCAAGTATTGATGAGACTTTCTTACAGTTCAGATTGTTTGCGAGGAACATAGCTTTACGAATGACTTTTGGAAACATTCTGTGACACAAGGCTCAACACATTCTTTCTCATATCAGGCTATACAAGTGATATATAGCAACGTAAGGCTAGGAGACATTTATGCTGTCACTGATACAGCAGAAATGAAGTGGATATTTAGACTTGGAGCACACCTAGGCTCCGGACTTAATGATACTGTGTCCATTAAGCCAGTACTTAAAGCACGTAAGTTGCCGAAGAAGTGAGCTTATGAGATTGCATTAACACACTGCTGGTCAATGTTGTTTAGGCATTTTGTACTTTTATTTTATCATATATATTTTTATATATCTCTTTAAATTTTAATGAATTTTTAATGATGTCTGGATTTTTATTGTTCCATTTGAATTCATATGGATCTATTTAATGTGTCCTTATTTGTATAACATTGTCTGATGAAGCACCGAAGGGTGTGAAAGTGCTTACAACTACAATAAATTATTTCTGGTTTTACTCACCAGTGTCTCCTTGTTTCTGCACAGCCTATTTTGGGTCTTTCAGTTTTTTGTGTATTGCTATGCAGTTTGTCACTGAGTACTTTCTTTCTTTGGATTTTTATGGTCTTTTGATTGTACTTTTCAGTACTCAGTGAACATGGCAGATGGTCTATTGGATCGTTTGGAGGGGAATCGTTTGATGCACGGTAATGGTTCAAGAAACGAACGGTTACAGAATTGTCTGAATATTTGTATGAATCCTCTCCTTTCTATGGAATTAAATACAGGTATGCCACCTATTAATACTGAAGTGGACATTGGATTACAAGCTAAACTATTGATGCGAGACATAAAAAATGGTTTATTTAGTAGTAAACGACTACAATGTCAGACACAACACATGGAAGCTTGCATACAACTGAATGTAGTCCTGAGAGGACTCAGAGTGCTAAACATGCCAACATATGGCAATACGTACCCTGATCTTTTGGCCAAATGGGAAAAGATAAATTTGGATACAAGTAAAGCCTATATGGAGCTGATTATTGGACACTTTTTGCCTATTGAAAATGAACTGAATTTATCTATAGAATCGAAGTCTGAAGAATTGTTGAGAATTATGGACACTGATTCAGCAGATGTGTTTTTACATGGGATTTTTGATAAAGTGGTGGCTTATGAGAATAAATTTCTGCAAACCAAAAAGAAGAAGTTGATTCGAGATACAGATGATTTCAAGAATCAACGTGTATTTGCCTGGCCGAGATATGAAAACACAATGAACCAATCGGCACTCATAATCGTGGAGAGGACCTGGTTGAGAACCGTAAAACCACCAATCCACAGCCAGATGGAGGTGTGGATATTGATCAAGCTGAACCTAATGGGATTGAAATTTCCTCAAACATCGACAAACCAATAGATGGAAAAGGTATGAGCACAAATATAAGTGAAGGAGAGCCAGTAGTTAGGAGGAAAGAGCCGTCTAGTAGTTTCTCGACTTCTGGACCTACTTTACTGCACCCTTTTCATGTAAGGAGCAAGTCTGTGCATGAGAGAGACTATACACGCACATCTCAAAAACGAAAGGACATTTCGAATCACAACAATGGCCACACGTTGAAGAAGATGTGGGTGACGGTACAAAATGGTTAGTATGGACCTTATCTGACTGTTCATTGTCTGCATCTGAATTTCAGTACTTACTAAAGGTTTGGGATATGTACCATCTGATATTGCAAGTATTAATGAGACTTTATTACAGTTCATATTGTTTGCGAGGAACATAGCTTTACGAATGACTTTTGGAAATGTAAATACAACTCAAAAGAATATTTTTTCGAAACCAAGCAGTTTTATGCCTAATATTTCAGCTACGATTGATGTATTTATGAAAGCATGTGAAAATGATCTATATAAGTATTTTAATACTCAGAGACATGTTTTGCATGATAATTTGAGCCATGATGAACATCAAGCTTTAAGAAACATACAAAGCAATGATGAAATTGTTATTAGGCCTACTGATAAGGGGGGACCTGTTGTAATATTAAATGTTGACTATTACACACAGAGAATGCATAGAATGTTAGATGATTCTTCCATTTACAAACAGATTGATTTGTGTGTTATTGAACAAATATAACAGAATGTTCTTTTGGGGTTGCATGAATGTTTCTGTATGGGACTTATTACGCGTGAGCTGTACACATATTTTAATGTGGAATTCCCACTTGTTCCCAAGTTGTATGGTCTACCTAAAATTCACAAAGACCCCACTCTTCCTAGTTTTTGTCCTACAGTGTTTGGTTCAGGATGGCTCACTGAGCCTTTGTCCATTTATGTGAACAAACAATTGAGAACCGTTTTAGATAGGTATCATGTAGTTCTTAGAGTCACCGAACATTTTCTGCATGATTTATACTTGAGATTTGGTCAGTCATGCTGTCCATCCACAATATTGGTGACATTAGATGTTGAGGCCTTATTTACATGCATTCCAAATGCTGAGGGCATTAACATGATTAAGAACTACTTGAATAGGGATGGCATGTTCAGTGAACAGCATATAGATTTATTATGCTATTTACTGGAAGTCATTCTAGAGAATAATATCTTTGTGTTTGAGGGAGCATACTACTGGCAACAGAAGGGTGTTGCAATGTGAACCAGCGCGCTAATAGTTATGCGAATGTAGTTACAGCTGAATGGGAGCACAGTAATATTAGTGACGTTCTGGGTGTTGATCTCATTTATTACAGACGTTTTGTAGATGATGTCTTTTTTTTATAGGGAAATGATGAGCCCTCTTTATTGAGGTTCATAAAATACCTCAATACTAGTAGTACTTTCTTACGGTTCACGTATAAGTTCTCCCATACAAGCATTGAGTTTTTAGATGTTAAAATTTTTATTAATAGTGAAGGTGTCTTCAGCACGGAGCTGTATAGGAAGGACTGTTATTGCCCTTCCTTCTTGCATAGGACAAGAATGCATCCTCAACATGTTTTTTTGAGTGCAGTACATGGACAGACTCTGAGAGTAGCAAGACTGACATGCAATAATGATACACTCCATGGGAGTCTAGAAATGCTTAAGTCTGAGTTCATGGGGCACAGGTATGAAGAGAAGGATATATCTGGAGCTATAAACAACACCATGAAGAAGAATGGTAGTAGAGCTAAACCCTATTTTTCGAAAAGTGATAATGTAGTTAGGTCTAACCGCAAACACCTACAAGGGGTACCGCTGATATTATCATATAGCTCGGACATTAGGCACATTAGGTATGTTTTATATAAGAATTGGCATATTTTGCATACAGATCAGTCTATTATGGAAATAGTAGGTCCACGTCCAAGAGTGGTATATAAAAAGAAGAATACACTTAAGCAACTCTTATGTTACCCTAATAACAAGCAACTTCAACAGTCCCCATGTAGAGGTACTATGAATGTAATGGTTGTAATTTTTGTGGGTTCATCAACAAGAGTGGGCATTTTGTACATCCTTATACTAAACGGGTGTGGAGGTTTAATGTGCAGGCTGATTGTAATACTAGAAACATCATTTATTTGGCTCAATGCAAGACATGCCCCAAATTTTATGTTGGAAAAATGAACAGAAGGCTTCGCGAACGAATAAGGGATCATATTTATTGCACAAAGAAAGAATTAGTGTATAGTGCTTTAGCAAAACATTCTGTGACACAAGGCTCAACACATTCTTTCTCATATCAGGCTATACAAGTGATATATAGCAATGTAAGGCTAGGCGATATTTATGCTGTCACTGATAAAGCAGAAATTAAGTGGATATTTAGACTTGGAGCACACCTAGGCTCCGGCCTTAATGATACTGTGTCCATTAAGTCAGCACTTAAAGCACGTAAGCTGCCGAAGAAGTGAGCTTATCAGATCGCATTAACACACTGCTGGTCAATGTTGTTTAGGCATTTTGTACTTTTATTTTATCATATATATTTTTATATATCTCTTTAAATTTTGATGGATTTTTAATGATGTCTGGATTTTTATTGGTCCATTTGAATTCATATGGATCGATTTAATGTGTCCTTATTTGTATAACATTGTCTGATGAAGCACCGAAGGGTATGAAAGCGCTTACAACTACAATAAATTATTTTTGGTTTTACTCGCCAGTGTCTCCATGTTTCTGAACAGCCTATTTTGGGTCTTTCGATAATGTATAAAGTGTATATACAATTGTAAATATTGTAAATATGTACATAAAATTGATGTGTAAATAAGACTTGTTTAACAATAAAAAAAAACTAGTCATAGGTTCATAGGTATATGCTAGCCTAACTGCCCTGAATGGGCATTATATGTCTAACCAATAACCCAAGATCAAAATCAGACTCTGTACTTTGCGCCCATGAGGTGAAGACAATAGAGGTACGACTGCTGAATCCTACACAAATGCACTTTATAAGCACTTACACGAGTGCATGGATCATGCTATCCCTGACAGAACCAAGATGCTATACTCCAAAAAAAGAAGCCAATCTGGTGGTCTTCTGCCATAAACAAACTCTACAACAGAAGAAAGAAACTGTTGCAAAAAAGAGTAAAATCCCATGATTGGCGGAACTCCCTTATCATCCTCAGTAAGAAGCTGAAATCCCTCATAAAATCCTCCAAAGCTAGTTATGAAAACAAAATTGTCACTGATTCTAAAGACAAACACAAAGCATTCTATAGCTATGTCAAGAATCTCAATGGCAACACTCAGATCTGCTCTGAGTTACAGCACAACAGCACTAAATATACAGAACCAACTGATATTGCCAACATCCTGGCAGATAGGTTCAGTGCTAGCTTTACCGCCCCTCTCACCCCCTAAAGGGCCCATCTCTATACCAGAAGAATGCAAAGTTCCTGTAATCACAGCTGCACAGGAAAAACCGCACTCTCCAAAGCCAAGAACACCGCATCCATGGGACTTGACAACATCCCAGGCTGCCTTCTACTGGCACCCCACCTAAGTACCATGTTCAGTCATAGCCTCACCTCAGGCTTTGTGTCAACTGGATGGTGAACAGCAATGGTTATCCAACTCCACAAAGGAGGAACCATGACAGACCCCGGGAACTACCGCCCCATTAGCCTGATGAGCCTGGTCTGCAAGGCCATGGAACATATCATCATGGAACTCATAAACAAAGACATTGGAGATCTCCAAACTCTGGACCCCACACAGTTTGGGTTTGTAAAAGGCAGATCATGTCTACTAAACCTGACAGACTTCTTTGAAGCAGTCACCAAAGCCATAGATGATTGTAAGGTGGTTCACACAGATTATCTAGACCTCACCAAAGTGTTCGACACCATCCCCACTCTGAAATTATTGATAAACTCACTAAACTAGGTATAAATCCCTATGTCACAAGATGGTTTACCAACTGGTTTACTAACAGAACCCACACTGTGAAAGTAGCAGACTCCAAATCAGACTTCAGACCAGTGGCAAGTAGAGTACCACAGGGTTCAGTCCTGGGTCCTCTCCTGTTTGGTATCTACTTCTTTGAAGTACAGGATAACACAGAAGGTCTTTGGCTAACTAAGTTCACAGATGATTGCAAACTAGGAGCCATAATCGAAACTCCTAATGATGGGGACATCCTACAAAAGGGCCTCACTGAGGCAGATGCCTTGTATCAAAGCCATGGCCTCAAGCTCAATGCCAAAAAGTGCATTGTCATCCCCTTAGGTAAAAACTCTGTATCCATGAACTACCACATAGGTGGTAGTCTACTTAACACTGAAAGTGTGACACAGGTGGACAGTAGTCTCTCCTTTAATAATCACATCAGCACAGTGATCAAGAAATCCTTTTACATGGCACACTTCATCACAAAAGGTTTCTCATCCAGAAAAAAAGAGGTCATTGTTCCCCTCTACTCATTACTCATTAGACCCATTATAGAGTAAATTGCCCCTTTTGGTATGTACCTCACAAGGCATCTACAACAACTGAAAAGGCAGCAGAAATACCTCACAAAGAGGATTACTGGCCTCAAACAGATGCCCTTCGCAGACTGTCTCAACAAACTCCAGCTTTACTCTGTCGCATATCGCCTACTCAGAGGCGATCCTGCCTAACATAAAAGATATGTCAAACCCAGAGCTGTTAGACATGCTCCACTTAAGGAAATCCCAATCCCTCTGAGCTACATGCTCTAGGGACCTAAACCTTGTCACCACAATAAACAGAACATGCTGGAGGGATAGATTCCTGTCCCAGAGACTTCCCATACTCTGGAACAGACTACCTATCTATGTCAAACAGAGCTCCTCATTAGCACTCTTCAAGAAAAATCTTGATGATTGGATGGGTAATAAAAAATTCACCCCACGGATTACTTCTGTGGCTCTGCTTGACAGGGGTACAGGAAAATAATTTTCTTGGGTGGCGAAAGCCAGGGTACCTTTTTGGCTAGGCTTGTATAGGCCCTAGGGCCAATAGCCTAGTACTTACCTATAAACCTATAAACCTTAGACCTAACCATTATGCCAAACATACCCTTCCCAGTGTAATCTTTTTGATAGGTGCTGTGGGATCTTTATCATCCTCCTGAGGTATCACCGACTTAAGCTGATGGGACTTCAGTTTAATTTATTATCTGAAGGATAATACACTCAGGAGTGCAGTACCCCTGCTCCCCCCATATTACACTTCAATGTCAGCAGTCTGCTTGGAGTGGAAATAGATCCCACAGCTTTCTGGTTTTCCATTATCAAAGGTGGGTATGGCATATGTTACACCACAGACACTTCAGTACCTGTTAGCCTATATTAAGACATGGAAGCAGCAATAGTGCTTTACAACCCACTGGACTTTATGTCAGCAGCTTCGAGTACTGAATAAAAAGGTTTCCTTCTCATTGTTTTTTTCAAAATTTCTTCAAATTCTATACTTAATATTAACACTGGTACTACTACCATTACTTTGACTACTGCTATTACTACTAATAATAAAAGCTAAAACATCCCATTGATAAAAATATCATTGGTGATTTTAGTTTTGGTGAAATGTCAGATATGTTAACAATAAAAATGGGTAATTTAGAAGCTCTCATCTGACTGGAGAATGTTGAAATCTTAACCATTTCTGAAGCCAGGTTTAAAGATACAAAATGTATATCCAGTGCCGGTGCTAACATTTAGGGGGCCCACAGAAAGTTTCAAGTTGGAGGCCTCTACCCTGGAGGCTTCCATGCCTCACTATCTTGCTCCGGCACCCCCTTCCCTGTTAATCTCTCATCTTCCCAAGCACCACTTAATGATCATCGTGTACTTCAGAATATTAAAATGGTTAGTACACATAGACTATTACAGACAGACTTGCAGCTGCAGTGCTGTTGGTGGTGAGGACCACAGGGTTGTATCATATGAAAATGTATGCAGAAAAGACTGGAAACCATGCCAATCTGTGGCGGGGCCCTCAGCCATCAAAAATTACCAATTAAATGGCATGTCATAAAATACTTCAGTGTAAGATGAAAACTTGAAGAGCAGTACTGCAACACTGTGCAGTAGGTAAAATAATAGAGGACCACAGGAAGACAGCTGAAGAACCATACAGCTCCTAGCCAAAAAGAAAAGTGACCATTTGACTATATAACAGTTAATATTGCAATGCAAATAGAAAGACTGAAGAGCAACATTGACAAGTGACCAGTAGAAAAAAAATGTAATGCAGGCAGAGTAAATGAAGAATAGGTAGAAAAACGTAAGCATTATATACCAGAAAAAATGGGTCACAGCCAAAAAAGGGACATCAGCTGCTACCTGAATTCAGGTAGAAAAGAACAGGCAACCAGTACCAAAAACACTGACCTATAGGACCCAAAGTGCACACCAAGCACAAATAAAGAATACAATACATGATACCCCCCCCTCGCTTGTATTTCACTGCAGAAAACTAAACATTAGTAAACGTCAACATATTATGATATTGCACAGCTTTTAATGTAAACAATGTTAACACAATAAACATTTCAATGAAAGAGACAAGCATAATTACGCATTTCGCTGACCTTTTTGAGTAATGAAATTAAGTTTTCTTCTCCAAGAAGTGCTTTAACACAAAATACAGACTATCACCATACCAACCATTTTCAGCCATATTGCTGTGTACACCTCATATATATGATTCCCAACACATAAGAACTACTGGTACTTAGTAGCCCTACAAAGCTAGTTCAATAACCAGCCACATACTGGGAACCTGCTCCCCAACAATACAGTGGTCACTGTCGTCATCAAGTTAATAACATAGCAAGCTATGTGTCACTAACTGTAACATGTCCAGCCATGTGACCCACACTGAGCACAAAAGCCAAAAGAAAAAATTGTGACACACAGTAACAAAAATAAAACAAATGAACAGTGATACACAATACCTAAAAAAAATAAACAATAAAATGCAGTATCCAAGAGCAAACAGTAATATAAAGTAGCCAAACCAGCAGTATTAACGGTACTAAAATAGCAAACAAACAAAAAAAAAACTTCTATATAGCAAAAATATTTACAACTCCAAACAGCTCTACATACACAATAGAATGCACATCCTACCACATAGAATATAATCGCATACAAAATTTACACTACTCCTCCCCTCAGTCGCCCTCATTTTGAAAAAAAAAATCAGGGAGTGTTAACACTGCCCCTTCCCCAATATCTCTCAATCTCTTGGCACAAAAAATGTCTTAACAAAACCAATAATAATGAGGGGGGGCAAGCAGGTGCTGATCAGGGACAGATGAGGAATACTGGTTTTACAATCTTAGAAAGCAGCAACAATAACAGCTTTATTACTACATGACTTGCATTACTTAGCCACTTCAATCTAAAATGATTTGCCAGAACACCACGTTTTTAGGAGGAGAAAAACAAAACAGGCAAAAACCTGAACACTCTTTGACATTTTGAAAGTTGATAGATATATCTCCAAGGCTGCCCCAGAAAAAGGGACATGTTTCTTGTGGAGCAGACCAAAAAATAATAACGGAGGCTCTAAATATTTTGCCAGATTCTCTTTTCCTCTCTCTCTCTCTCTCTCTCTCTCTGTCTCTCTTACACACACACACACACACACACACACACACACACACACACACACACACACACACACACACACACACACACACAAACAAACACACACTTTCTACAAGAAGGCCTGATTTATAGACTTTGGAATAACAGGTATTGCATTAACATACATTTTTTGAATGATATGAAGTCTGAAGCTCCATCCTCTACAGCATGTTGGAAAACCACAATCAACCAGACCAAAAGTAAATTAAAGTCAAATAAATGAGATTAAAATCTGGATATATGCATGTTTCCGCCTTCCCCTCACACACACACACACACACACACACACACACACACACACACACACACACACACACACACACACGCACACACACACACACACACACACACACACACACACACACACACACACACACACACACACACACACACACACACACACTCACACACATGCATGCATGAGGGCCAGATTCAGGGACCGATTTTAAAATTACTCTTATAAACTCTAAACATATATAGATTACCAGATATTACTCTGTTTAGTCTGCATTATCTGAAAGTTATTAGATCTGAAAATCTGAAAGACAATCCTCTGTGACCTTATGCATACCTTTCAACCTCTAAGCACAAGAATTTTGGTGAAAGCCAAAAATAATGGGGGAACAAAGGCCCACAATGAAGCACAGATTTTAAATATTCCTGCTATAACCTTAGAAAGTCGCTAGAATAACAAATGCTATATTAGCATGCATGTTCTTAAAGATGAGAAATCTAACATTTAAATATCTGTCATTATGTTATTACTAGCAGTGATATACCACAAACCACAAATTTACAAGAAACCGACTGAAATATGAGACAAAAATCTAGACATTCTGTGAAGTGTTGTATGATTTTACAGCAGCAGCTCCAGTTATGATTTAGAAGATGCAATTGTAAGCTCTCCCCGACAAAAATAAACATAAAAATTAACTGATCTTTTACAGTAATCAAACATTGAGATATGCTGATCCTGCTCTCCAGATGATCTATTCCTGCTTGATGTTCAAAAATAGCTCACAAACCTTTTAAATTTACCTGAAAAGAACACATTTCAGATTTATTTTAACAACTAAGGGTAATTTCCAGTCCCAAATGACAACTGAGCCTGTAATCTTTTCCTCTGTTGTTGTTAAGGAAGAAAAAATCACGTCCCAATTTCTAGTATAAAAGCAACATAAAAGCCAAGTTCACAGCAAGTGCCTTAGATGCGGAAGTGCTGTAACCTTGGTACAACCAATCAGATCCTAGCAGAGCTGATTGACTGCAGCTTTTCACCAACATAACCTTGTCACTGGAGGACAAACAAAATGCATAGCAGAACCTTAGTTCATTTCAATACCACATCTGATTGGCAGAGCAGGGCACAGAAAAAACTCACCTGCAACATGACTATATCTCATTGGGGGCCCTCCACAGCTGCAGGTTTTATGGGTGCTTATTGCCGGCTATGCGTATATCACATGTTCCTGAGTATACCTCATTTCATTTCTCCAGACATAAAGGGATAGATAGTAGCATTTCAATACTTGTAAAATAATCCATAGAAGTCAGAAGCCAAGGAAACTATCCATGACTAGAAACTGTTCAGATTATAATAAATATCAATAGTATTAACAGTAATATTGTAATAATCTAATGTACACAGACTGTGTTCTCTACAGAGCATGATGGTTTCCTGACTAAACTCCAGGATGTACAAATCAATGCAAATATAGCCTCTATGAGGATTTTTAACAACCCATTTACATAAATGGTAGAATACTGAACAGCAGGCAAGTATGTCCAAATATTAGTTTACTATGCTAACCAAAACTGTTTGGAATAAACAGTGTGAAATCCAATGAGAAGGGGCAATGTCTTAGATGTCATATTGACAAACAGAGGATCTTTCTGCTCTCTGCTCTCTGCTCCCTGATCCCTGCATGTATCTCTTGTTTAACATAGATCATAAAACCATCCACTCTAAACTAAGCCCAAAATCAAACTCAGTCATAAAGAATTAATAATTTCTAGACCTTGCCAGTGTAAACCATAATAGAATAAATCATACTTTGAAAATTTGCCATGATATTATCCTCAGGAGTTGATAATTCTGCACAGGATATTATCACTGAATTAAACAGATGATGCTATTAATGTCTACATTCGTGAATACATCATTTTATAACATAATTATTCAGGAAAAATTCAACAAAAAGCCTCTTAAATTGAAAAACATAATTATATGTTTATAGAGAAACAATTGGTAGTATTTAATTAAAAATCTAAAAATAAACTACAGAAACTACATGCTTATCTTATCAAATTTCCAAGTAAAATATGCACTCGGCTTCATCTCAAAGGGTTAAATATTCAGGCATTTTTAATTACTCTGTAAAACTTAAATTGAAAAAAAAAATGTAAAATGTCAATAAACAATTAAACATTCATCCTGACAGAAGATACAGCAGATCTCCTTGAAGAAAAAAAAATGCTGAGCAAACTTCATAAAAAGTAAAGAAATGTGAGAATGCTTGAGATGCAAAGTAAACCTTCAGATATAACAATCCCACTACTAACCTTGAAAACTCATTTTCTATGGGACCAGACAATATACCTGGTAGTTTCCTGTGCAGAGTTAGGGAAATATAGCTAACATCTGTTGTTTATAAAAGCTATTTAATTTTATGGTATAAAGTTACTAACATATTCCAAATTGGACTGCACAAGTTTAACACTGTGCTCACTTAATGACAGGACAAACAGCATAGCTTGGCAAATTCACTACTGTACTGAACGGTACTTAAGACTGTCTGTTTTTGTTTAAAGCACTTTCTTCACTCTGAAGCATTGGCTATAAACATTTTGTTGTGTCATCAGAAATATGTATAATCTTATATTATTGTTTCCTTGACATAAAGTACAATCTTCCTTCCATAGCAGTAAGTGCATTTTGTAATGTTTTAGTCATTTTGCGACATACAGTATTTTCACTTGTATGATTGATGTCCATTTATTTGGTATTCCTGTACCATGGTCATGTATTTTGTCTTGCCTTTTGGCCTGGGTTATTATGGAAAAGGGTCTTATGACCAGTCTACCTACCCAGTTAATAAATGTAAATCAATAAATAATTAAATAACAAAGCATCATTATTTGTATATGCCCCTAGTCTGTGGTGATAGACTGCAGTGGAGGGGTGGAGACAGGAGTAGCACATCAAACCTTAATCATTTTAGATCAATCACCTTAACAAGTAATCTATGAAAAATCATGGAGTATGCCATAAAGAAGGACAGATTACAATTTTACTGGGTTTTATATAGGTTCATAGGTATGTACTAGAATAATGGCCTTGGAGCCTTTACAAACCTAGCCCATAGGATTACCTGGCATTGTGCCACCCAACCTTAGTTCACAGTGCCTCTGTCTAATAAAGCCACTGGAGTGATCCCTGGGGTGAACTTTCTATTTCCCATCCACTCATCAAGATTTCTCTTGAAGAGGGCCAGTGAGGTGCTCTGTTTGACATGTATGGGAAGTCTATTCCATACCATAGGCAGTCTCTGGGTTATGAACCTGTCCTCCAGCATGTTCTGTTGATTTTGGTAATGAGGTAAAGGTCTCTGGACCATGTGGAGCAGATGGACTGGGATTTCTTTAGATGTAGCATTTGTAACAGAGCTGGGTCAGACATGGCTTTGTAAGTCAAGCAGAGATTGCCTCCAAGTAGACGATATTAGACAGAGAATAGTTGGAGATTTTTGAGTCTGTCCATATAGGACAAGTTTTTAAGGCTGAGGATCCTCTTTGTGAGGTACTTCTGTGGCCTCTCCAGTTGCTGCAGGTGTTTAGTGAGGTACATGCCAAATGGGGCACTGTACTCAATGACTGGCCTAATGAGGGAAGAGTAGAGGGAGCAATGACCTCTTTCTTCCTGGATGCAAAACCCTTAGTAATGATATGTGCCACATAGAAGGACTTTCTGACCACAGTGGCAATGTGGTGGTCAAAAGAGAGGTTGCTGTCAACCTGTGTTCCCTGATCTCTTATAATGCCTTCTGTGTTCAGTGGACTACTATCGATGTGGTAATTAATGGGAACTGGGTTTTTTCCCAAAGGGGGTGATGACACATTTTTGGCATTGAGCTTAAGGCCATGGTTCTGACACCAGTCTTTGGACTCAGTGAGACCTTTCTGTAAGATGTCAACATCACTTGGGGGGGTTAATAATAGCTTCCAACTTGCAATCATATGCAAACTTTGTCAGCCAGAAACCCTTTATGTTGGCCTGGACTTCAGAGAAGTGGATGCCAAACAGGAGAGGACCCAGGACCGAACCCTGTGGGACTCTACTCGTGATTGGTCAGCAGTCTGACTTGGAGTCAGCTACTTTCACACTGTGGGTTCTATCTGTGAGCCAATTTTTAACCCACCTAGTGATATATGGGTTGATGCCTAGCTTAGTGAGTTTTTCTATGATTCCTGAGTAGGGAATGGTATCAAAGGCCTTTGCCAGATCAAGGTAAGCTGTATGAACCACCTTGCCTTCATCCACAACTCTGGTGACTGACTCAAAGAAGACAACCAGGTTGAGCAGACATGATCTACCCCTCACAAAACCAAAGTGTGTGGGATCCAGAGTTTGGAGATTCCCTATATCCTTGTTTGTTAGGTCCATGATGATGAGTTCCATAGCTTTGCATATCAGACTCATCAGACTAATGGGGTGATAGTTCCCAGGGTCTGTAATCACTACTCCTTTGCTGAGAAGGATGAGTGTAGCAGTGCATCATTTGGTAGAGACAAAGCCTGAAGTGAGGCTGTGGTTGAACAGGGCACACAGGTGAGGTGCCAGTTCACTCTGTATTTCATGTAGAACACAGCCAGGGATATTGGCATGTCCAATAGAAGCTGTATTCATGGCCTTGGACAGTGCTGTTTTAACCTGTGCAGCAGTAATACTGGGTGCCTGGCAATCTACTGGTATTGTGATTGGTCCTTTGGGGAGGAGGGAAAGGGGTAAAGTTGGCACTGAATCTATTGGCCAGTATATTGGCAATATCTGTTGGCTCAGTAAAGGAGGTACATTGTGCAGTAGCCCAGAGTAAATCTGGGTATTTCGTGGAGATTCTTTACATAACTATAGAAGGCCTTGTGGTTGTCTTTACTATCTGCTGCAATCCTGTTTTCATAGCTAGCTTTGGAGGATTTGATTAGGGATCTCAACTTTTTGCTTAGGCTGAAAAGGAAGTTTTTCAAGTCTTGGGACTTCACCTTATTCCACAAAAGTTTTGTCCTTCTATTGTAGAGTTTGTTTATGGTAGGAAACCACCAGATTGTCTTTTTTTTGGAGGAGTGCGTCTTGGTTCTATTGGGTATGGCGAGATCCATGCATTTGTGTACTTGTTCGTACAGTGCATTGGTGTATGATTTGGCAGTCATGCCACTATTCTCCATTTGCATGGGTGCCATGAAGTTAGCTACCTCTGTTTTTAGGAGCCCAAAGTTAGCTTTGGAGAAGTCTTTCACGGTGATTAACTTTGCGGATGGTGGGGGGGGTGGGATGTGTATTTCCAAGGTGATTAGTTTGTGGTCGGAGCTAACCAGAGAGGAGTTTACTACTGGTGTAGAGCAACGGTTGCCCATGTTTATCTTGACCAGGTCAAGGATGTTGCTACCACTAGTGGGGGTAAGAATGAGCTGGTCCATGGCATTGGAATTAATGAATTCCAGGAAACGTTGGGCAAGTGTATTGGTACATAAGTAGTTTTCCCAGTTAATGGAGGGGTAGTTGAAGTCACCCAATATAAGAGTGTCAGGTTAGACCCTAATATTCTCCAGGGTGCTTAGGAATGTGGAATGTGAGTCTTCGGACATGGTTGGGGACCTATAGTAGGCTACAGCCTGAATCGCTGTCTTACCCAATGTTAGCTGCACCTGAAGTATCTCTGATGCATTATGTTGGGATACCAGTCTGGAGGTATGCACATCCTTTATGAATATAGAAACACCACCACCTTTGGAGCTTTGGTCCAAGCTCTGGGGCCAAAAGGTGTGGAATGAGTTATAGCTTGGTAGTGCATGGGTGCTTTCTGCTGCTTTAAACCAGGTCTCTATTACAGCACAAATGTCAATGTTCTCCATTTTGAGGAGTGCTTCGAGCGAGTGCATTTTCATATTTTTATATATTTCCATTGCAGGGCTAGCCATCCGGCAGTGTAAACCTTGGCTTTAGATGTTTGTCACTGATGAAGTGATGCCCCAACCACATGTGCAAAAATGGGAGAAAAGGGTTGTGGATGGATGGGTAGATGAATATTTTTGATATATTTGTAAATGTTCACTGAAACAGACAACTATGGCTTTAAAGAAATGTGCTGAAATTACACATTCTCCCGGATTTACAAAGCCCTATATTGCATGCAGGATTAGTCTAACAGCTATTTTTGGCAATATGGCCGACGTGCGATCCAGGAACGAGCTCCCGAGACGTGAACGTGAGCTCTTAGTCTAATCCTGCATGGACCGAGCTCCTGTATGCAAATTACCCTCATTTGCAGGTAAAAACCATACAAATGAGAGTAATTTGCTATCCAGGAAGCCGGCAGCTGTCCATGCAGGATGAGTGCAGTCTGCAGAAATGTACTCGGTTAGTAACCGAGTACATTTCTGCAAACTACAAAGCGAAGCTATGACAGCTCCAAATAAAGGCTGCATATCATTGAGGAAGCATGCCAATGGCTGAATAGAAGGCTATTGGCATTGCAAAATGTGTAAAAAATAACAAAAAAATTATTTTTATTTTTTTTTCACCAGTGTCGCCTGTTTAAGCATAGGGCAGCGGCACGCAAATGGGATTGGGGGGGGTAATAAAATAAACCTAAAATAAGCATTCTAACTTAAAGCAGTATTCTGCCAGGAAAGTCAATGGCAGACAGAAGGCAACCTGGCCAGTGAGTAATGGTTGCTAAGGGGAGAGGCTCTGTATGGGAAATGTAACTATGCATTAGCAGGCAATCCTATGCAAATGAGAGGAAGGATAGAGAATCCCAGATTCCCTGTCAGTGCAAGCCTGCACCCAAGAGAGTAGGACTGGGAAAGTCATGAGTGTAAGTCCTAGACATAGCTGACATTAGAAGGGGTGTGTCAGGCATGCTATAAGCTAATTGGAGCACTGTGGCTCATTTTTGCCCTTAGCTAAGCTAAGCTAAGGCAGGGGGTGTGTCTAGGGCTGTCCTATATTACACCAAGAAAATCATAGTGTACACAGGTAGAACAAGCCAAAATCCTGTAAAACATGCATACATGTGTTTGTGCGGCATGCACCAGGTGTAAAAAAAAAAAAAACAGGAAATAGCAGTTCTGTTCACATCTGAGCACTGTGTTTGCGCAGCGCACCCCTGGACTCAAACAGAAAAGCAATAGGAAGGGAAACCAGCAGTAGGAAGGTAATCAAGGAGAACTAGCTTAGCTGGCAGGTGAAATGTATCAGAATCAGCCAATTACACAGACAGCAGACCAGCGCGGCCCAGAACACTACTATAAACTAAGCAAACACCTTCCCCTCTGGTTTTTCCACACTCTACACCACCAGTGTATACAAGTGGGGAAATTTTAACAAACAAACCTACAAAATGAGAAGGGCTGCAGCAGGCAATATAGAACAACATGCGCAAGAGGCTGAGGGTGGTGAGGATGTGAATGTTGCCGAACAACCCACAGTGAGGAGACAGAGAAGAGTGTACAGACCCAGGGTAACCTACCAGGGGCTACATGAGCTGGAAATAGTGGAGCACTATAGGGTGGACAGAGACCTCCTACAGCAAATTATTGAGCTGTGCCAGCCACACCTGACACATCAAACTGGCCGAGGGGAACCCATCTCAGTGGATAACAAGGTATGTGTAAGCCTAGGTACACTAGCCACAGGCACCTTCCAAAGTACAACTGGGGATATCGTGGGGGATGCCATGTCAGCACATGCCAGAGAGTACGTATATTTCTGCAACACATGTGAGGTGTTGACCAGCAATATGCATTTCCTCCACCAAATAGCAGAATATCCTGGGGTAGTGGGTGCTATAAACTGCACACACATACACATCAAAGCATCACCCAGTGAGCAGGGTAGGGCCTACATCAACCACAGGGGCATCCACTCCATCAACTGCCAGGTCGTATGTGATGCCCAGTGCATTATAATGAATGTGTGTGCTGGCTGCCCTGGAAGCTATGACGATTCACACATATGGCATCTAATGCAGCTGTACCAGAGATTTGTCAATGTGGACATCCCCTACGGTCACCTAGTGGGGGATGCTGGGTACACACTAGAGCTGTGGCTGATGACACCCATCAGAAATGCACACACACCTGAACAACACCATAATGAGGCACACGCACAGGCCATACATATAATAGAGCATGTGTTTGGGATGCTCAGGTCACAGTTCTGGTGTCTGGACACATCCGGTGAAGCCTTGCTGTATTCACTAGCTACATGTACCCAAGTTGTTATGGTATGTGCTATGCTACACAAAATGATCCTGTTGAAACAGCTGCAGCAGGAACAGCATGGGGCAGGGCCACACAGCCCCCCACCAATGCCAAGGCCTCTACAGGCACAGAGTGACTCAGAGGAGGAACAACCTGATCCTGCCCCAGTCGGCAGAAGGAGGCATGCCCAGTATGCCCTGGCCTTGGCAAAGAAGCAATGCATAGCATATGCACTGACACTGTAGGGACCCAGGGAATGACACCTCTCTTTGACTCGCACAGAGAGTAAAAGGGATGCTAAACATGACACTGCCTTTGCTCAACCATGTATAGGGAGTGTACTATGTGCATCTGACATGGGCAGCCCTCCAGCACCATCCACAAGTCTGGCACACCCTCAAGGTAAGTCAATCAACCTACCAATTGCCAAATGGGGTAGAATGTGTTGTTACCTGTAGCTATGGTATGGATGTGAGCATGCAAAGGAATTGGGTGACCGAATATTATGGCAGCAGACAGTAGACACTCATAGTGGCACCATGACATCTGTAACACATGCTGGAGTCACCATAGTAGCCAGTACTACACAGGGTGACAAAACCCACTGCAGGAAATGGGCTGAGCAACATGTGTGTCCATAAGACCCACACATGCCAGTCAGGAAGGTTCACATACCCAACAACAGTCTCAGTGAGGAGGACAGGTGTAGACAAACACAAACAAATGCTGTACTATGGCCTCTGAATGAGCCCTATGGGTAACCCCTCCCCCAGGCCTACACAGACAGACTACGGCAGACCAGGCAGCTGGATGTAAGTTGTGAAGGCTAGGAAGACAGAAACTAATATGTAGGTAATTAAAAGCTAAGTTCTGTAGTACACTGGTATGTCTCTAGCCAGCACGATAGGTAAGACTACAGACTGAAATGGAGTACCTGACATACCAGTACAGTCCTAGTAAATGTGTACAAGTGTCAGGTGTACACCCCCATCCTACGTACAGTTATAGTAACAATCATGTGTGCCCCCCCACTCCTGTGTAGAAATGTAGAAACAGTCAGTTGTATCCCCCCGCTATGCAGAAATGTAGCAACAGTCAATGCCGAATGACCAATGGATACCCTGCAGACACAGCATGATACCTGTCGGTGTACTCCAAAAAGGTCAGCACCGCAGTACAAACTACCTGGATTTGATCCACACATGCAATACAGATGGCCATACTTGGCATGCTCACACACTTAGAGGAATGAAGGCAATGTCAGTCAACAACATACTGAAAGGTCATACTGGGCATGCTCACACACCAGTGGACCAGACATATCTGGCAGTCGCAGTTCTTAGTGCAGGCACGTCAGTATGCACCACTCCTGCCTTGCACACACAGTGGATAGGAATGCAGACATATATGTAAGGACAACACACTATAATAAGCCAAAGGAAGATGGACATAGATGTGTAGAAGAGGGTGACTGTGACAAGGAGCCATCCAGGCATGTCCACCCAGTACAAAGCCAAAGGGCCCTAAACACATGAGGTACAGATGTCACTCACTGCAGATACTAACCACCAGTATCTGTTAGCATAACAGACTATGTGGTGCACGTGCCAGTTGTGCAATATGACTGTACAAGGAAATAGTCATCTAGTAGCTGTATACACGTACCTGTGACATATGACCCAGTGTGTGCCTGCATGTGGCATGTCAACCCCTACATGAATGGGTTATGGCCCATGCACACACCGCCCTCCCCATAGCAGTATTATGACAAGCCTGCTGAGATCATCCAATTTGAAATACACCTTTGGGAGAGCTGTAGCTCAATAATCTCCATGGTGCATCCCATAACTGTGTACTGCTGTAGTGATAAACTAGTTAGGTAGTAGTTCTAACCCCAGACTTGGCAATTGTGTTAGTGTGTGTTTGTGTGCATGTCTGTCTGTCTCTGACTGCGTAGAGCGAAATGCTTTTTAGGCTACTCACACTCCGTACAGTTCATATACTCAACTTTGGCAAGGCTGCTGATGCCACTCACTCAGAAATACACTTCTGGGAAAGTCATAGCCCAGTAATCTCCATAGCACGTCCTGTAACTGGGTACTGCTGTAGCGTGATAAAGTAGTTAGGAAGGTTATTAACCCCAGACCTGGCAACTGTGTGTGTGAATCTGTGTGTGGCTGACTGAGTACAGCGCAATGCTTTTTAGGCTGCTCACACACCGTACAATTCATATACTCAATTTTGGCAAGGCTACTGATGTCACTCACCTAAAAATACACCTCTGGGAAGATTATATCCCAGTAATCTCTGCGGTGCATACTGTAACTGCTATAGTGTAATAAAGTAGTTAGGTAGGTGTTCTAACCCCAGACTTGGCAACTGTGAATGTGCGTGTGTGTCTAACTGAGTAGAGAACAATGCTTTTTAGGCTATTCACACTCTGTACAATTCATATATTCAGCTGTGGAAAGGCTGCTGATGTCACTCACCTAGAAATACACCTCTGGAAAAGTCATAACCCTGTAATCTCTATAGTGCATCCTGTAACTGCATACTGCTGTACTGTGATAAAGTAGTTAGGTAGGTGTTCTAACCCTGTGTTTGGAAACTGTGTGTGGGAAGCTGTGTGTGTGTCTGACTGAATAGAGAGCAATGCATTTTAGGCTACTCACACTCTGTACAATTCATATACTCAGCTTTGGCAAGGCTGCTGATGTCACTCACCAAGACATACACCTCTGGGAAGGGTGTAGCCCAGTAATCGCCGTAGTGCATTCTGTAACTGCGTACTGCTGTAGTGTGATAATGTAGTTAGGTAGATGCTCCAACCCCAGACTTGGCAAGTGTGTATGTTTATCTGTGTGTCTTTGTATCTCTTTGACTGACTAGAGAGCAATGCATTTTAGGGTACTCACACTCCTTAGAATTCATATACTCAACTTTGGCAAGGCTGCTGATGTCACCCACCTAGAAATACACCTCTGGGAAGGCTGTAGGGCAGTGATCTCTGTAGTGCATCCTGTAACTGCGTACTGCTGTAGTGTGATTTAGAACTGTGGTAGGGTTCCATCTCCAACCATGGCAGTTCTAGATATTTTGTGTGTGTTTCAATGTCTGTGTATGGAACAATGCATTTTAGGCTTGTCACTCGCACTACAGCTGAAATGCCCTAGTTTGGTAATCCTGCTGATGTCATTCATTGTGAAATACACCTTTGGGGAAGGATTTTCTAGTAATCCCTGTGGTGTAGCCTATAACAGCTCTATGCTATAGTATGATATCGACCTCAAACAGGGGTTCTATACCCACACATGTCATTTCTGGATATTTTGTGTGTATCTCACTGTCTGTGTAGGGAGCAATGCATTTTAGGCTAGTCACTCGCAGTACAGTTGAAATGACCTTCTTTGGTAATCCTGCTGATGTCATTCATTGTGAAATACACTTTTGGGGAAGGATTTCTCTAGTAATCCCTGTGGTGCATCCTATAACAGCTTTATGCTATCATATGATATAGACCTTGGTCAGGGGTTCTATACCCACACATGTCAGTTGTGGATGTTTTGTGTGTGTCTCACTGTCTGTGTAGAGAGCAATGCATTTTAGGCTAGTCACTCACAGTACAGTTGAAATGCCCTAGCTTGGTAATCCTGCTGATGTCATTCATTGTGAAATACACCTTTGGGGAAAAAGTACTTCAGTGATATCTGTGGTGCGTACTATAACTGTGTAGTGCTGTAGTGTAATAAACTACTTAGATAGGGGTTCTACTCACAAATATGACAGGTGTGTGTGTGTGTTTATAAATCATATCCGGTGTAGAGGAGGTTGTGAGCAATGTAGGGGAGGTTTTGCTTATTTATTTTATGGTGGCCCTACTATATATCACAATGTCAACCATACAGGGATAACAGATGTAAATTAGCTGAGACTCTGAAGTGCAAAGCCATACCCATACATGTGACATCAAGGCCAGCCAATCACAGTTAGCAATCCCACTATTATCCAGAGCACACACTCAACCCATGTGTCATATGCACACACACATGCCTAGGCAACAGCCAATATGTGGGCAGTACACTGCATATTGGTCACTGATAGTAACTATGTAGTGATAGCAGTGGGCTACAGAGGGCATGTCACCCTGCCCATCTGTCCAATATGCACGTACATGCAGACAGTGCACCTCCACCATGTTCCCCAATGGACACCTGCACCACCTGTGGTGCCTTCACATGTGACTCACAATGGCCATACCATGCCTGACAACATGCCCTATATGGACAGATGACACTGACATCAGGGAATGCTGTTAGCATGCTATCAATGTAGGTGCAGGGTAAACCTGCTCCCCATTACCAGTTCCTGCCACAGGTGGGCAAGACTGGCACATCTGATGATGATCTGTGTTCACAACATGGGCCAGACACCCAAGGTACAGTTCCACATGTCACTGTACATGCATGTGGGAGGTGTGCTCATCCCAGACACCATCCATGTCATGGATTAAGGAACACATACATGGCAAGTGATGTACAGCATTGGCCACACACAATAGTCACCTAGATGACTGGATGGGGGATGCAATACCCACCTGTGTGGACAAATGCAGAAGATACAGGCCTGAGCCACAATGCAGACCATTGTTATGTGGCCTGATGCCAAAGTATACCACTCGCCTACACCTGTACAGCTTGATGGTACAGTTAACCCCCACACATCCATGCAGACGTGCACCCATACATGTCAGAACTGGCACCCTGTGTGTTCGTGTGTGTGTTGTATGGTGCATATGTCCACATCCACACTCACTACAATCCCCCCAGGGCATACTGAAGCATGCTGTCTGATGTCTGACACGTCCATATGACCTCTGTATGACCCATGTTGTGCATGTGATACCTGCACATTGTTATGTTGTGGCAATCCCACTAGTGATGAGTTGCACTCCTGGCACTGCCAAGTGTGTCAAAGTGTGTGCGTCCCTGTGTGAGTGTGCCTGTGTTGACTCTGGCCGTATCCCTGTTGCAGACTTTACTCACCATCACATATATGTTCTGAGTGCTTCACAGCACGTAACCCATGTGGTGCATCCAATAACTCCATTGAACTGTTATAGCGCTACATAGTCGTTGGGAGTTTGATACCCTGTGCTGGTAGATGTGTGACACAAACATGCTTCAGTTTTACTCTCCCACCCTCCCTGACATGTATTTGCCTCTGTCTGCCTCCCCACTGCCTCTCAGGTGGATATGGAGACCCACACCTGCTTTGCTTAGGCAGCAGCATGTGTATTTTAAGTGATGCTCATGGCTAGCTGATGGCCTCTGCACGAATTGCAGCCCTCCTCTAGCTGATTGGATGTGGAACAGCTGTGGTAACATTCCCATAGCCAATTACATGGAAACACACTCCAATACCTAGGAACATCATGGTGGTGTTGGCACTTTTCAGTCACTGTGAGCACGAACTAGATTTGTTGTTTGACAAACAGCATCTCAGATGGATTGGGGATTTACCTCTAACAGCATACACTGTGGAAAGAGGGCAACAAACAGGAGGGGGATGTGCCTGACCTGAGTACACTCTGTAAGTGCGTTTATACTACATTTGGAGTAATGTTGGTTTAACAGTGTTTGTCTGGATATGCCTGTCGTACATGTTGCAATACATGCCATGTCAGTTCCATGTATATGAGGAATCCCCATCTGCATGTTCATCTGCAAACTGGGCAGTGTTGTGCCTATGGTTTCATGTGTTAGCCATGATGCATCTATCTGTGGATTGCAGAAGGTAGTGTGAGGATTGCAGTCTGTAGATGGTGTAGGCCATGACAGTTACTGACTTCATATCCCTCATAGGACATATGTTGCAACAAACCCCATTACAATGGTAAATTTATGAGGTTATCACAGCAACATGTCTATACTGGCCTTTTGTATGAGCAATCAGCCACACTTCTGTCAACCTTTGTACATATGTCATGCATGAAGTGGTGCATATGTGCTGTACACCATAAATAGTGTCATCATATCTGATAACAATCCAGTGATGTATCAGATTGCCACACATGTCATGTACAGTAAGGGTTATATTTCATGACATAACCTAGACATTTTGTGGATGTTTTTACAGTACTGAGATCTGTGTAGTGATGGTGAATGTTGGCAGTGTGTGTATTGTTAATATGTACTTTAGCCTGGGTACAGACTGTGGTAGATGTCATTGTTCTAGCTCCCCTTCTATCTGATGTTACATACTGCCCCACTGTATGGTACTGTTTTTCCGTACATGTTTGTAGGGCCATACACACACATGTCCCATACCACAGACAGCCATCAGACCAAACTGTGTAGCAACCCAGTATATGTAGGGTCATTCTGTGAGGGCCACATATGAGGATGGTGTAGAACAGATAGTCCATATACTGTAATATTATGCTAACTTACCATATGTGGTTGTGTTCACATTGGTTGTAGTTATGCACTTTCACACAGGTGTATCTTGCCCTGTGCTGTGACATGGCTGTTGAACCTGCTATATATGCAGGTACATGTGCATTCCCCCATAGAAGATGTAGGCCAGTGTTGATCCAGTCTGTCTGTAGCCTGCACAGTGCATTGTTACATGCCTAGCTGCTTAGTGTACTTACCCAATGAGATGAAATGTGTAGATACTTGCCAGATGTACTGCTGCCGGGCCACCCTTAAAAGTCATGTATGTCAGACAGAGCAGTGTGATGCTGTACAGATGTATGTCAATATCTAGTGGGTAGTATGTGTCCATGGCACCACTGTACCAGCAGTCATTATGTGTCAGGCCAGACAGGAGTGTGTGAATCCAAAACCTATAGTGGCAAATGTATACCAGGTGTTATGTGTTATACCCATCTACATGGCTGTCTGCATCCATATTGTCAGGCCTGGTACACATGTGCACAAAGGGATTATGTGTATACCTCTGGACTTTACAGGGTGTGTCTGAATTTCTACATATATTGGCTAAATGCACTCCACAGGGACATTACATGTTAGCGGCGGTACTTTACAATGATTTCCTTAGAATGTCTCTCAGTAGCTAATGGCACACATGTCATATGCAGATATCACCTTCCACACACACCATGTCTGTGAAGACAATCCCAATGACAGTAGCAATAGTCTAGTAATATACCTGCTATACATACCTAACAACCCCTTGCACTATGACTTAGGGACTATAGGGGCTGGGGTAGGGCTACACTCCATGTCCAGGACATATGGTGGAAATATATGTACACATACTTATCCGGATAGCTTTATATACATAATTACACATGTGTACTACTACCAATTACCACTGTCATGGCAACCACACACTAGAAATCTCTACAGCATGTGGGCGTGGTCCCTTTACATTTCCTGTGTGATGGACATCCATCTTGTGTGTGGGCATCAGTGTTACAGACAGCAGGTAGTAATACCTCTTACAGGAGAACCTGTACACTCAGAGCGGGCACATATTTGTAGGAGGATCAGGAACTACATACAGACTGTGAGTAGAGTTGTGTTATGCTTTGTATAGTACTGGTGTTACAGGCTGTGTGTGTACATACTAGTCTACCTTGGAATGCAGTCTGTCTGCATAGCTCACTACTGTGGGCCTATCCTCTTGTTGGACAGAGGTATGCCTGTCATGTGTTGTCCATTCACCACACAGGTCCTGTATCAGATATTACACTGGCAGTGTGTGTGTTGCATGCTATCAGTACATGGCTACATCCATTTCTGTTTCTAAAAAAAAATTGCAAGTTATTTAATGATAGAACTGCTTCTCAGTTCACATTGGAATTGCTTACTTTTTTTTAGTCTGTATCATTTGTAATGTTTATCACCAGTTTGCTTCTACCAGAAATTGTATGCTCTAATGGTGTAATTGTTGTAAATATTGTAATCTAAAACCTTTTGTAACCTTGTTTATGGAGCTTTTCTCCCCAGGACTCCATTGAAAATGGGTTCACCTTGGCCCAATGGACTATCCTGGTAAACTAACTGCAAATAAAAATAAAATAAATAAATAAATAAATAACCTCAATTCCCTGATTAAAGGTATGTTGCAGACTATCGTGTAACACCAGCAAATTGCTTAGTGTATGGCAACAGTGTTCCACATATGTGCCTGTGTTCCAGCCTCTGTACTCCATCTACATACCAAGCCTTGCACATATGTCATGCTGTTGGAGGTTGTTCTGTAGTGGTCTGTGAGTATATCACACTGCCATTAATCCACTGTTGTTGTATCCCCCACACATACAGTGATGCTAGGGCCATATATGTGTGGTCATCACCTACACAATACATGTGTGCCCTTATGCACTCCAGAGGCCAGTGTATGTAACAGTGGTATATGGGCCTGTATTATCGAGTCTAGGTGGGGAGCACCATAAATGACCTAGGCTGTTACAAAATGTGGGGGTATCAGGGATGAGCTGCCACAAGGTATGTGGATGTACAGTACCGTATACTTCACCTATATTGACATTACTTTCATGAATTGGGGTACTGCAAGCCTACTGTCTCCTGCCTTACAGACTATTCTGTTTATTCGGTGTGCTTGTGATGGTGACAGTTATGCCTTGTTATGTACCAGTTACAACCCATTTGATCACAAAACGTCTTTACCGCCTACAGAGATTGTACAGAGTGTAGATAGAGGCTGCTGAACTACACACCTGCACTACATACTGTTGATTGTTTGGTATGCTGTGGCCCAGTCTGTCTTCATTATTGTACAATTTGAAGGGCTTGGCCTGGATAGCAACAGTTGTGAACCTTTCCAAACTACTGTATTAGTGTAACTGTTTTACAGTTGCAGTACTCTGTTTATATGGTTGTCAGTATCTGAACAGACATATGACATGGCATATAGAACTGTTATAGCACACAATTAAAGGATTCCCATTTCTGCAAACCTGTGTGTGGTGTCTTTCCTATGACCTTTCTATGAGTATATGTTGCAGGCAACAAATTGATATAACATATATATATAACTATGTCCGTATATGCCTACATAGATATATATCTGCGAACACACACACACACGCACACACACACACACACACACACACACACACACACACACACACACACACACACACACACACACACATGCACACACACACACACACACATATATATATGTATATATATATATATATATATATATATATATATATATATATATATATATATATATATACACACAAATATACAGATATGTTGCATCTGTTTAGATTTCAATATAGTTACACACACAGGCATCTAGGTGTTGGTATACATTCCAGCATTACCCACAACCAGAAGTGGGTTATTGCTATTATACAATGACATTATTTAAGAAAAAAAATAATTAATTTTCTTAAATAATGGCATTGTATAATACCTCCTTGCTGCCCTTCCACAGCTGTTTGGTATTCTGCGGCAGTTCTGATGTACTGCGCATGCGTATGCCTACACAGTACATCAGAGCTATGGGCTAAAGCAACGGAGAAAGCAAGATCTCCATTGCTTTTTACAAACTGTTTCGCTATGTTAAATGGGTTTAACATAGTGAGACAGCTTTAAAAAAAGCAATGGAGCCATTGCTTTTTTAAAGCTGTCTCACTATGTTAAACCCATTTAACATAGTGAAACAGTTTGTAAAAAACAACTGAGAAAACAAGATCTCCGTTGCTTTTTACAAACTGTATCGCTATGTTAAACGAGTTTAACATAGCGAGACAGCATTAAAAAAAGCAACAGAGAATCTCCGTTGCTTTTTTTAATGCTGTCTCGCTATGTTGAATGAGTTTAACATAGTGAGACAGTGTGAAGCAAAGGAGATTTTGTTCTCCTTTGCTGTAAAAAAAAAAAAAAAAAAGAGTTATAGTAATGGAAAAAGTCCATGCGACCGGACCTTTTTCCATTACTATAAGTCTGATTTACAACGTGCACGCTGACCAATCAGTGTGCATGTTTTCTGAATATTAATGGGGGATCATTTTATAATGGTCAATCACTTTGTGTATGGAGTGCAGGGTCCTGGGTTTGAGCCTTGTAGTGGCAGTTAATTTTGTTGCTGGGCAGATCAAGGGCCGTTGGATACAAAGTGATTATGGCACTTTTAAGCAGTTGTATGCGGGTTTGCACAAATTTGCACAGTGGCAAGCACTGCTAACTTCCACTTATGTTTTCTTACACTCAGTTAGCTTTGGAATTGCTCAACCTGTGTAGGCATAGCTTACCCCCATGCAAACCCATGCAAACCTGCTTACTGCTACTTAAAAGTGCTTACTGCCACTTACCCCCGTGCTAATTTCTTTAAAAGAAAAGAAAAAAGGGGTTGATAGGAAAGTGGTGAAAAAAGGGGCACAAAGAAGGAAAGACAGTAGAGAAAATATCTAGGCATGTGCTGGAAGGGTATAGGAAAGGGCCATAGCTCCACATTTCTTGTACAGCAACAGCTGTGCATATACACTGAAGTTGGAGGTACATTTGGACCCTCAAACCCCTGTGAGAGGGGTGAGGACAACATATATTCATTGTGATGCCAATTAGACCAGATTAAATGTGTCCAGTGGACACGTGTGCAAAATGGACAACTATGTATGGGGTGAGATTTTTTTGTGGAAACAGATTGCCCTTTTTTTTCAGGTGAGAGTGGGATGTTAGGGAGGGGTGGTAGGTATATTTGGGGAGGTAGGTTGGGTAGGTTAACAGACAAGGCAAGCAAGATGCATACGGGGTGGTATATGACACATGGGAAGTAAACACCTTGGACGGGGAGGGGTGATTGGAAGTTGCAAGCCCATGAACCCCCAACTGGAAACAGTGGGACTGAGGTCCCCGCCCATGGGCAGTCACCACTGTACCTTCACGGCCCCAAATGTGGCTGTGCTGGGGGCTGTATAGGAGGGGCAGGCTCACCCTCTAATTGTATCACTCGGCCCTCAAGCTGGCATAGCCAGTCTCGATACTCCAGTTCGAGCTCCCTACGCAACACTGCCCGGACCTGTTGATGGGTGACAGGTTTCCCTCAGCACCCGCTCCGAGGGGGGATGAGCCCCATCCCCTGCAGCAGCTCCACCCAAAGGTGGCGCAGGATCCATGGAGGAGGAGGTCCCAGGCTGGGCTCCAGATATGCTGGTGCCTGGTGCCATGGCCAGCTGAGGTGGGACAGGTAGGTCCGCTGGGACAGGCCTTCCCATATGAGCTATGTTGTAGCAGGTTTATGACAGATATGGGTTAGTAACAGTCAACAGCATTCAGGATTAGTTATAACAACATGCATAGGTATTCCCATTTACCCAAAACACCAGATTTAACAAAGTTGCAGAGCAAGCAGAAAACATGCATATATGGAACAACAGTGGTCATTACAAAAGCATGCAGGTTTCATTGATGGCAACAGGCCACCAATATGGATGTATTTTAACATGGCACATGCATAGAAACAAATGTGAATATTTATAAACCATTTGGACATATGTCCCAACAAAAGTTTGGCGTGCACACATACCAGCTGAGGAGTGTCATTGGGTTATTTTGCACATATGGTAGGGGTGAGAGAGAGAGTTCAATTAACAACTAATGTCCTTGTAGTTTTCACAACATTTTTAGTCACTGCAGTGACCTTTCCCTCACATGTATTATTACACTACCCAACGGCCTTATATTGCACACAGTGGTATGTTTATAGATTATTATATACGTGACCTGTGTCTTACATACAGGCATGACAAGATGCAGGTGTTAATGCAACATATGTTGAGAATTGTTGTCATACACTTTGGATGAGGTGCTAGAATGACAGGTTTGTTTTCATATACATTCTATGATTATGTACACGTTTGACTATCAGTTATATGTCATTAACAGCTGCCTACATTTCTTGGATCATCACACTGATTTTTCAGGGGGATGGGGTACCAGGCTGGTGATATGGGCCATTTATCTGGACATGCTGGACAAATTGGAACAGTTGTGGGATATGAATATGCATACAACTTTCAATATGAACATTCTAACAAATTCTGTACAGTTGTTGGGTGTAATTATGCATACAGCTTTCTATCTGAACATTGTAACAAAATCTGTACAGTTGTTGGGTATGATTATGCATACAACTTAGTGGCACTCCCGGGATTCAAATCCCTGCTGTGTGTGACAGAAAATTATAGCAAACATCACAGTACACTGTGCTATCAGGGAAATTATGTAAAGCTTTCTACTGTTTTCTGTCTAAGTCTTCCTCACTTGTACAATATGACGGACCTCATGGCACTTCCAACATTGTTATGCAGGACTTCATACACATTTTATCTGCATACCACAGTGTGGGTGACACTGCTTAAAATACAACAGTACTATTTATAGTACGCAACAGTTCACCAACATATGACAGAAGAGTAAACAGAAGCACTCCAGGGGTTATACCTTTATTCACAGACTATTACACATTTATTTCTACTGGTACAACAATTTCTAAGGCTCTTATATTTATTTATGACAATACATGCAGACTAATTATTAACCTGCCTTGCAACGCAGCCTTTGCAACCTAGCATCATGGGCTTGCTGGTTTGCAGCCCATTCATCTGCAGCTTTCAGTGAAATACAGTGATATTTAGCCATACCAATCCATAGTATACACAAGCTAGGCAATTCTTAACTACTTAGTAGGGTGAGTACTTACTCAGTACTGGGGCATTAGTCAACTGCCGAGACTCCTGGATCCACCGTTCTAGTACACCCCCCTCCACCACTTCAGGTCAGCATGGTGGTGCCTGACCTGCTCATCAGTTCGGGGGATACCTGTGGCACTGGTGAGGTCACGGGCGAGACTCTCCCAGGCCTCCATTTTATACTGTGAGCCCTGGTACTGGCCCTGCAGTTGTCTCTCTGTCTCTCCCCATGGTGTTTTACCAGGAGCCATACGATGATTTTTGACTCCTGGATGCCCCACCACTGTGCTCTAAAATGAGTGCCTTCACCCACACCAGCCATTCTGCCTGCAGTAGGAAGCAACAACCAGTTATGGACTGTATTCCCATCTGTGTGGTTTAAATATGGCCAGTTGCCCGCACTTTTCCATGATTGGCCGGATTTGAAAAAGCTAAGCTATGGGCACACCTGCTTACCTAAGGCTGGCAGTGCATAAAGAGGTATACCACTAGGCAGATTAGATTGGCTCCCCTACACATTGCTTACTCTTACTAAGTTGAGCTGTGGTGCCGTTAGCATTGCTTAATAGTTAATTAACAATATATTTGCCTTTTGACAGTGATTTTTTATTCATTACAGCTTCTATATGTGTGATATTCATGATTCTACACTTCTATTACTTCTACACTTTATTACAATAACACCTCACATCTATGCTTACTACAGTACTCCACTTCACATATTAATGTTATGTAGAAGGTTATACCACTTTACACTGTACATAGATTCAGTTCACATGTTTGGTTTGATTTTCCTGTGGTGAGGATTAGTTTGCTGATACCTCAGTTATATGTATTGCTATGATGGCTTAGTGGTTAACTACTGTGACTATAGTGTACAGGGTCCTGAGTTCGATTGTTGCTGGGCAGAACATGGGCCATTGGGTACAGAGTGATTAAGGCACTTTAAAGCAATTGCGTCCAGGTTTGCGTGATGGTAAGCACTGGTTACAGTTTCTTACACTCATTTAGCTTCTACTTTGCTTAATCTGTGTAGGCAATGCTTACTCCCATGCAAACGCACTTAAACACACTTACTAGTGCTTATATATGCTTACTACTGCTTATTTGTGCTTAAACCTGCTTACTAGTGCCTTATTCATTATGAAACTGACACTTCACATGTGCATTTAATGCAGTACTCTAGTTCACATTTACATGTTATTTAGTAGGTTATACAGCAAAACGATGTAAAAATATGTTCATATACATATTTCACATGGAAAATTATATGTGCTGCAGTGGGACTCAAACCGGGAATGCCTGTTCATTAGGCGGATGCTGTAACCACTAAACTATTGTTGTGCTGCATCATTTGCATATATATTCCTTCTTATCCTCTTCAGCCTTTTCAGCTGCATTAACCATAGCTAAGCGATGGGCACACCCATGCACCTATGGTTAGCTGTACTCGGGGTTTAAAAAAAAATAAAGGGGTTTCCTCTTTTTATATTTGTCCTGTTTCCTGTTACTGATGTACACATGGGGGACTGTTAGTGGGGATATGCGGGCACCTATGAGCGGTCTCGCTCATTTATTTACAGTTTCTGCTGTTCTACTTTGCAGGGGCATGTTCATTTTGAGAAATGTGCTCTCAGACACCCCCTGCACTCATCCACACTCCATGTAGGATTAGGAGGGCAGGCAGCGCGCCTTCATTAATATGCATGGCGCGCTGCCATCCTCCTCCTAAACTGCCACTTCCATGCAGGATTTCATTAGTCCTGCACAGAAGATTAGTAAATCTGGGGGTTGTCTTTTCTGTGTTTCTTTGCAAAGAAAGCTGAAATACTGAGAAGCAGTAGTTTTGGGATAGTGGGACATAAAAATCTTCCATGTGCTATGTTTGTTAACTTGTGCTCTTGTGGTTCTAAAGGGGTAATACAAGGAAGGTATACGTTGCAGATGGTCTAATTATGATCAGCAGGGGATACATTTTTAGACTTTAATAAGATGTATTTACTTTCAAATTCAGCAGGTAAAAAGTTATTTTTTATGTATATTTGCTGGTATGTGTTTGCAACTGGAGTAATAAAGTGCAAAGAAAAAAAATCACTGTTTAATGAGTAGAAAAAAAAGAAAGGCTAAGTAATGTAATTATGCAAAAGTTAAGTCGACCACGATGAACTGCATTTTTTGTCAAATGTAAGGAAAATTGAACTTTTCTGCCTGCTTAGAACATGACTAACCTGTTCCAGGTTGCAGAAATTAATTCACACTTTTCTGCAAGAGTAATGTCTTTCAAACCTGTGTGAAAAAAAGTAAAATTGCAGGTAAAGTAATTGATGGATATTTTTTTAAAGATTTATTTAAGACATTGATGAGCCAGAGGGATATCTTAACTTATTTTTAGAAGAGAAAGTGACAGTTGAGGATGAACCATCAAAGTGTTGAATTTTGTGGTATGTTTTAATTCTGGCAATATGTGAGCTAAAATGCTCATGTAAATAGTTTAGAAAAAGAAACCAAACCAAATGTTATGTATTTATTTATCTGTGTAATTAGTTATCACTTGCTTTATTGATTGACTGATTGCCTGATGTATTTAGTTATTTTCAGCTGCACATCTGCGTAACGACACTTAATATCTCCTATATTTTGAGCACTTCACTCAAACGCATGTTTAGAATTTACTCTTCCTGTGCATTTGTTTCTTGGATCCTCTGTACCTGGTAATTACAATCTATTTCTTTTTCTCCTCATAAACAAAATAGCAAGAAGGCTCCTTTCCACAGGAAGAAGATGCGTGATATTAAGTATATTACAGCGATACATTCCTAACAAACTGGATGTGGATATAGACCAGAGGTAGCAGAATGCACACTTAAAATTAATGAAATCTGAGACTCATACCAATTCCATGGTGAAAATTCCACATGAGTACTGGAAATATTCATTGAGCTTAACATGGGAAAATGGCACTGCCCTCTGTCATGCCACCATAACTGCAAAGAACTCAGCTGCTAACTTATTTTTATCAGAGGAACTCACTCCGTGTGCAGAAAGACAAGCCAGATTACTCAGACTGGCAAGCCAGATATTACTTCCTGGTCAAAACCTGAAAAAGGGGACTATGTGTCTAGTGAACTCACCAGTTAAAAAATGCATCTATTTATTTTATGTCATGGGATGGTACTGTGAATCATACATGTAGAGTGAGACCTCTTAGCAGATCACAGCAACATGTGAGGGATTTATGCTTCACTATGCAGTACTTTTAAAGTTGTGAATCCTAAGGGCATAGGAATCTGCCTTGACAAGAACACTGATTTCTTAAGGGAAGTTTCTGCCAGAAAAACAAGATAGTGCTTATGAACCATAAACTTCAAATCATAGCAGCTGAATGCATCCCCATGTTAGCTCAAGCCTTTGCCCTTGTCTTGTGAGAATATGAGCCTCCATATCATCCTGTGGTTTGTACAATTTAAAGGGAACAGGACATGCATGAGATGGAGCATGCTAATGTGGGGATAAATACTTAGCTGTATTACAAGCTACAAGTAACTCATTAGGGCTACTTGTATTGGGCACCAAAATTAATGTTTGGAAGTCAGAAGTAAAGTGTTTGCGTTCTCGAGTTATAGTCAGGGTAAAGTGTTCTTGTGTTACTGATGGACCATTCTTGTAGTCTACCAGCTCAAGGTTTGTGCAGCTGTAACTGGGGTAAAGCAATTAAGAACCAAACAAGTTGTTGCTCTGACTATGACATCAGTACCACCACCAAATCAGAGGTAGACACACCAAGTAGAAACACCAGATCTATAGTATGGTCAAACTGATGGTCAGCAAAGATATCTACCTCAGCAGAGCTAAAGTGTTTCAAAATATTAAGAAATTATTGTGCTAGCCTCAAAGACATATCATATATCCAGATGTTAAAGTCAGGTGGTGTGCATCGTAAAATGCCCCAATCAGGGATGGCAGGTTGGTTAATTTATTGAGGCTCAAATCCTGTATATTGCTTAAAGGATGCTAGAGCCTGAATCTTCTATTCCAACTACCAAACTATTAGCAGCAGATGTATTTTCAAGGACTTCTGGGTTTCAGAGCATGTTCAAAGAATGTTGACTTTCTGTGCATTTTCAAGGACTGTTGAGTTCCAATGCATTTTCAAGGACTGCCGAGTTTCTGTGCATTTTCAAAGAGTGTTGACTTTCTTTACATTTTCAAAGAATGTTGAGTTTCAAGGGAAAATAAGTTTTCTGTATGAACTGCAATGAGAAGTATAACCACGATGTATTTCTTTTCCCAATGGCGTAAATATTCAATCAGCAAACACGATGTAAAACCAAGACCAATTTATTGAAAAGATGATGAGCGCTTTCGCGTAGTACTAGCTACGCTTCTTCAGATACATTTTTACATACCAAAAAACTTGTTTAAATATCCAAATTGGCGGGAACATTTAACAATTAGTATCACTTATACAATTAAGTTAAAGTGCTACCATCAAAACCTTTCCTAGCTGCTTTCATTAGTAAATTTATTATGAGCGCTAATTTCTATTCATTTTTCTTATTTAAAGCATCTAAGAAATTACAACTAACGATAATAAATCTCTGTCATTATGATCTAAAAATACAAGAAACTATAGAGCACTCTTGTGTATGCATTACAAACTTATACTTGTATAAAATCACTACTAAACATATACAATTTTAAAAACAATTTTATATTTTTAACCATCTGATATCGTTGTATGACATGGTATATACTTTTATATTTAGAATATGAATTAGTTAAATGTCTAAAAAGTATTTACAATATGAATAGTATGTTATCTATAAATCTTATAATTATTCTATTCATTCCTTATTGGTTTCAAAAACCTTTATATATATACTATATTCAATAGATGTAGAAAGATATATATGTATATATGCAGAAATATTCTGTTGTACATAAAATATATTATTCTCAAAAAACGTATCTGTTATACAAAAAATATATATGTATATGTAAACAAAGTTATATTAAGGTTATCCAAAGAATTGATATGTATGCCTAGCACCAATATTGTACGAAGTGCTCATGTGAGTTGTAAATCAGAATATTATATATAAATACATGTAGCCAGAATAAAGTGTATGCATACATATGCGAAAAAGAGACGTGGCAAGTCATAAGGAATATAAAATATGCAAACTTTTAATTATGCATTGTCGTATATAGGAAATGCGCTAGTCTAAACATTTATCCAATTGATATTGAATGGTAAATTATGTTATATAGATAGGAAACCTACATCTTACAAAAATATATACATTTAACTTGTAATATTGAACCAATGTACCACTTCCAATAGTCTATGGTATTTGTTTTAGTCTAGATGTACTTATAGTATTGAGTGAATGTACTATAAATCTCAGTGCAATACTGAGTATAAAAATATGAAAAATATATTTATTGAAAAAATTTTAAAAATTTATAAAAAATGTATGTATTTGTGTTTATGTTTATGTTTATTTCCTCCCCATTAGTACTGGTTTAATGGAAAGATAGTTATTGATACCAGGAGGTAAATGTGCAGCTAATTTTATTATCCAATGAAGTTCTGCCAAAGCTAAATCATTGTCTACATTACCCCCTCTCCTGTTGATTTGTACTAATTGCAACACTCTAAAATTAAAACTATGGGTAGGGCATTCCTTAATGTGCCTTGCTAATGCATTCCTTTCATCTTGCTTATGGATGTCGTATAGATGATCATATATACGATCACGTAATCTCCTCTTCGTCAGTCCTATATAAAATGCAAACGCTGTTCCACAACAATATAACTGCAAATGCTGGTTGTAGGAAGAAGGCAGCTCGACCGAGTAGAAAAAGTAGTTTATTCACATAAAAACAAAGTGCTCAATGGCATGTAGTAACGTTAAGCGCTTTCAACTGAAAATAAATCAGTCTTCCTCAGAACACTACCATACATTGAAATCACATATATATATTCTGTCTGTTGCTTGAATTTTAAAAAATTGCGCCAAAACTTTTAAAAGGGCAATGTCAGTAATACATTGGAATACTGTTGCAATACTGATATTCATACCTATAGCCTTACTTCTTTTAAGCTAATAACCACTAAATAATACAATGAATGTTTATAAAATAATACATACAGTGTTACTAATAAATATGCTACACTTATAATATTTAAACTGTGAATTGGATGATCTATTACTGTCACTATACATTCAATAAATAAGAATAAATAGAAAAAATATATATAGAAAAAATATATATAAAAATTATTATTTGCCAATACAACCCTGTTAAAGCTATATTATGCTGAATGGAGGCGTAGAGTATAATGCTAAATTGCCTTAACATACCATAATATGCATAATGTGCAGATGATTAAGGATTGGGGAACCAAAATTATGTCAATGCATACCTAATAAATTCATATATACTGTAATAGGATAAATGTGAATATGAATATGTTTAAAATACTATCTTAATTTAATGTATGTAATAACTTGTTACTATAATAAATATTAATAAATATATATAATATACACTAAATCTATTAAAAATTTTATTAAAAAACTATATAATAAAATCATAAATCTTCTAAAAAAGGTTTAATACTTATGTGATCATTAAGTCCCGGAAATCTGGTGGCATCACATCTAATCTGCCAAATACTTTCTTTAAGGGCCAATCGTACTTTCCAATTACCACCGAAGGTGGTTTGGTTAACCTGATCAATAGCACTGAATAAAAAACTGTGTTGTTCACCTTTCTCCTCGATGTGCCTATATAAGGCGTTGTTCTTATCTTTTTTACGTATTCTGTAAAGATGTTCATAGATACGCTTTTTGAACAACCTCTCGGTTTTCCCTATATAAAACGCTGTACAAACTGTACATTTTGCTATATATACTATTTGTTTGGAGTTGCAATTGGCCCCTAAATTACTAATTACTGTATTATTAATGTCACTTAGTATTATTCTCTCTACCGTATTAATGTATGGGCATTGATTACAAGACCCACATCTTACATTGCCTTTTTTATTCCTATCCAAGTTATCCTTTCTTTTATCAGCTTGTTCTAATAACCTTTTAATATTTGGTGCCATTTTGTATACTATAACAGGTCGTTCACCTAAAAGCTCCCCCAAATTATTGGAAGTGATGACATCCCAATGTCTAATTAATATGTCCTTTATGTAATGTACAAATGGTGTATAGGTCAAAATGCAGGCTCCGTTGAACCTATTGTTAGAGTTACTATCTGATTCCACTAAAAATTCCTTAACTCCTAAGAGTGGTTTATATAAATTCCCCCATTGTGAGGACACATATTGAATGGTATCATTAAGTAATGAATCAGGATAACCCCTATTTTTAAACATTGAATAAACCAACTTAAATTCATCCTCCATAATTTGTTTAGTGGAAGACATTCGTGCTATTCTGACACACTGCCCTTTTACAACATTTTTAAACATAAATGGAGGATGATTGCTATTGTACTGAATATAGTCATTTGAGAAAGTTGGTTTCCTGTAAATCTTGGATATATATCCTTCATCAGTGTTGGTAATATATGTGTCCAAATAAGGAATAGATCTCCTCTCGTAAGTATAAGTAAATTTTAAAAAATTAGTTGTATTATTCAAATATGATATAAACTCATCAACAATTGCTTCTGGACCCTTCCATATAATAAAGATATCATCTAAATATCTGGGATAAAACACCACGTGTTTGTAGTACAGGCAATTGAATAGATATTCGTTCTCCCAATTTAACATGACCAGATTTGCAAAAATAGGTGCGCATGAGGCCCCCATGGCCACACCTATTTTTTGCCTGAAATACTCTCCAAGGAATGTTATATAATTATAATCCAAAACAATTGACATGAGTTCAGTAAGTAAACTAATTCTATCCCAACTGTAACACGAATATTTAATCAAACTATTCATAAAATAATCCAATCCTATCTCTTTGGGTATACAACTATACAAATCTACTACGTCAATAGTGATGAATGAATAATCTTGATTCCATAAATCTTTGGTTAAACTACTTAGGAAACTCCATGAATCCTTCATGATATGGGGTGTCAATTTATAAATGTGTTTGGTCCATACGTCTATAAGAACACCTATATTGTAAGTCTTAGATTTGGACCCTGAAACTATAGGTCGATATGGGGGATTATCCATAGATTTATGTATTTTGGGTATACCCACCATTTTGGCTAATATAGGGAATTCAGTCCTAAGAAATCTATAAATGTCTTCACTTATTCTATTATCAATACGATATTCCTCTAAAAAGAGGTCTATCCTTCTATATCCTATATTAATTTCATTCAATGAAACCACCTCGTATTTCCCAGAATCATACAATAAATTATGAATTTTACTATTGTAATCCAATGTATAACTAATTACTATTCCGCCACCTTTATCGGGTTTCATAATGCGGATGTCTTTATTATACATTATTTCCTTTAAACACTTCCTTTCTTCTTTCGTTAAATTATCAACATTATTATATTTAAATCCCTTATTGTTACTTATATCCTTGTTTAACCAGTAAATATCTTTAGTAACCATTCTTTCGAAATTGGCTACTTGTGGATTACTAATAGGTACATATGTACTTTTTTTCTTCAATCTATTAGTCGTGCTAGTGTGCTCGTTACTTTGTACAGAGTCAAATTGTGTAGTTAGATTTAACCTCCTACAGTACATCTTGGTTTCTTTGATAGTATCAACCAAATTCATTCCTGTAATAGGAATGAACTTCATACCTTTACTCATCAATTCAAAAAATTCGGGTTGAATATATAAATCAGTAAAATTGTATACATTAAATCCATTAAATGTACTGACTATCTGTTTCTTATTAGTGCTGTTCTTACCACTGGTGGTACTACAGTCTTGCGTACATATAATAGTCAAATTGTTGTCATCTATAGTTAGGGGAATTTCATTAGAAGTCTCATTAACTGTTGATGCGTTGTCAAAATACATAAAATTCTTTTCCACTGATTTCTCCTTAAATATATCACCCTTGTTGCTTAATTTCTCTTTCTGTATGGTGTATTGTTTTTTGGTGCAGGAAAAAATCTTCCCCCTCGAAAATTTTCCTCCCTATAGTTACTTCTTTTTCTTTCTCTAAATTGTGCTTTATCAATATACATTTTTTCTACCCTATCAACTGGCCATATATATATACTTTATTGTCTTCATATGCCTCTATATCCCTCATCAATTTCCTATTTTTCCTGTCGAAAATATTTCTAACTTTATTCTGTGTCATGTCAAATTGTTTGTTGGACAAATCTTTCCATTTGCCAAAATCGCGATGCTTGATGATAACTTCATTCATACATTCCACTTCATTAGCCAAATGAATCATCTTTTCATCGTTGTATTTCACCAATGTCCTCAAAAAAATCAAACCAAAATTATCAAACATTTCATTGAATTCTTTTTTAACTTCGTTATTTAAGTTGATACCCAAAGGTAGCTTAAAAAATCTAATCCCTTTGGGCACTACCTTTATGTTTAAACATTTAGATAAATATGCTATATCTATCTTAGTATTTTTGTATTGCAACAGTTTTTACCAAAAGTAAAAATCATAACCCTTAAATTACTTTGCTTAAATTCAGTAATATTAAAATTCACATTATTTCCTTTCTCAAAATCATTGTCAAAATTGTAATCATCACTTAAAAATTGATTAAACACATAACCTGTATTGTCACACATACTATTGTCCATATCTTGTTCATACATCCGCCTTTTGTCATTTAAAGAACTAGATAAATGTGTAACAGTACATTTTTTAACACCAAACTCTTTCTTCTTGGTGTTAACATAATGCTTGACAGTCCTATATAAAAGGCTGAGCAAGCCACACAAGTGGCTAAGTATATGATATTTGTGGTGTTGCAATTGGCGTAAAAACTGGGGTAAAAAGTATAATCTATGTAGGGATGCTTATATGGTTGTATTCTTGAAATACTATTACATCTGTTACATTGGTAACATGGATAAGTTCCCTGGGTTAAAAACTCCCTTTTTGCTGTATTACTTCTATTGTTGGTAACATGGTGATCATTGCATAAAATCAATTTTAAGTTATCACTATTCCTATATTGAAATCTGGGTTTGTGTCCCACTATGTCCCTAATGTATGTATGCATAGTGAGTACATTCCAATTATTGGAAACTACTTGTCTTATATTGTCAACATCACTAGTGGACTTTATGGTATAATTAATCATTTCTTCTCTATTCTTGGTCCTGTCTGACTTCTTGTACTTGTATTGATCTGAACAACATAAATTGTGATCTTTGTTTCTGAGTTGTAAGCCACCTAAGACTTCTTGTCTTATACCTCTAACCATTTTAAGATCATATCCTCTGTTCTTAAACAATGTTTCCATAAAGTCCGCTTCCCTTTCCAAATCGTTCAACTCTACACATAATCTAGAAATCCTAGTAAACTGACTTCTTACTATTCCTTGGAACGTGTGCCTAGGGTGCATACTGTCGTATGTCAAAATGGCATTCTTCCAAACTGGTTTCCTGTACAATGAAGATGTAATAGTACCTTTACTTGTTAATTTTAGCTTAACGTCCAAAAAATGTATTTCCTTAGGTGAATATTCTTTGGTGAACCTTAGAAAATGTGTAGTAGTCTCTAGATACCTCAAAAATGCATCAAAAGCTTCCATAGAACCCTCCCAAATAATGAGTATGTCATCTACGAAACGTTTGTAGTATCTTACTGACTTAAATAGCTCATGGTTGAACAAATATAATTGTTCCCACCGATATACTACAAGGTTGGCGTACGTATTTGCACAGGGGGTGCCCATGGCTACCCCCCATTGTTGCAAATAATATGAATCGCCAAACAAAAAAGCATTGTTAGTCAGTATGGTTTCTAAAAGCTGACAAACCAATATGACTCTTGCATTAGTGAATGTAGTTTCTTTAACCAAAAGTTCTCTTACATATTGTATGCCTATGTCATTGGGAATTGATGTAAATAGGCTTTCTACATCCAATGTAACAAGAAAATACTGTGATGATACTAAATCGAGTTGTATAGTTTTTAAACTCTCTAGCAGTTGATATGTATCCTTCAAAATAGATGGAAATTCATTTACTACTGGTCGCAAGATGTTTTCCAAAAAAGTGGATATGTGCGTGGTTATCCAGCCATCCCCTGATACGATAGGTCTCATTGGGATGGGATGGATGCCTTTGTGTATTTTTGGTATACCTTTAATAATAGGTACAACTGGATGTTGTATTAAAAGGTATTCAAATAACTCTACACTTATTTGTCGGCACATCAAGAGATCATGTAAAGTATCTTTCACTGTCTGTATAATGCTCAGTATTTCTTTATGTGTTACATTTCTATAGGTTACATTGTCTGATAACAAGTTGTTCATATAGATCACATATTCTGTGGTATCTAGAATCACTACCCCCCCCCCTTTATCGCTGGTTTCACTACTACTGCTAAATTGGTTTTAAGATTAGCTAAGGACTTAGATTCTAGATTAGTGAGATTATAATATCTCCCTTTTTTATTTTTAGTGGAAAACAACATATAGTAGTCTCTTTCACATAATTTGAGAAAGCACTCTACTGATGGAGGTACTGATGGTAAAAAAGTACTCTTTTTTCTAAAAGGTATCGACAATAGCTTCACATTAGAGTCTTCTTTACCAGTTGAGAAATGCATTCTAAGACACAACTGTCGACAAAAAAGTCTTAAGTCAATCAATGTCTCTGTGAGCGTAGCCGAGGTAGCTGGGATGAAATTAAGTCCCCTATTCAGGAGACTAATTGTTGAGCTATCCAGTACAAAACTATAGTAGTTATACACCAGAGAAGTCAATACCTGGTTCTCCTGTTCTTTGCTGTCTTCTCTTCGGAAAATTTCCGTTTTCTGGGACCTGTGCTGTTGGATCGTCCTCGCTCCCGTTGTACAAATTTCTTTTGATAATGTAAAAAAGTCGTGATGTGTTATTCGTCAACGCAGTTGTTTTTGGCACCGCTCCCAATGCGCCTATAGCTTGATTGCCTTGAAGTGCCTCCTGGTTGGGAGGGGGTGTGTCTGTATTGGAACAATCATGGTTGTCTAAACCAAACGCTCTAGCCAAAGATGTTTCAACCTGGCTAGAAGGAACTGCACTGCTTGGAAGCATTAAAGAGGAATAAGTGGGAGTAGTTGCTTCTTCTCCAATATTAGATGTTATATTAGAACATTAGCAATATTAGAAAATAAGTTTTCTGTTGCTCATGCTAAGTCAGTTTTCAATGAGCAACCATTTTGTTTAGCAAACAGCCATCATCAGTATTTGTGCTGTCACATTTGAAAGTAGTGTTAGTAGCACAATAGGAAGCATATTTGAATTTGGTACAGAAGGCTGTGGGTTCTACTCCCATATCATATTGATGTAGTGATGATATTGCCAGTGTCCTTTGATGGGGGTGCTGCAATCCTGTGCATGACTTCCTTTGGATGAGATGCATAGTAACTATTAACCTGTTTCTGGTTTGACAGCCAATCCTTATTGAAATATTGTCAGCTTACCAACTTTTTTTTTTAATGTAACACGGGCAATTTATTCTTCAATGGCAGCAGGCATTGAAATTGTACATGAAACACTGAAATGTAAAGTTGTTTGCCAGCAGCGACCTCTTCATTAGGTATAGATCTATTTCATGTGGAAGTATTCAGATGACTTTTACTTCTGCAAATATTGTGCATATTAGCTGTTATTACTTGGTTGTAATGACAGAAATTGAGCAGCCTTTTCTGCTTGAAATGTTCTGTAATGGGTAGTTTTGTCATTATCGGTTCATGTGTTTTGTTTCGTTGCTTACTGTAAAAATGTTCAAGCCTAAAACAATTATAACAGTCTCTAACTAGTGGTGCTGTATTATACAAGGAATGTAATTTAAGACAATCAGGATGGTGCATCAAAGATCACATGCATGCATGCATGGTTCTAAAAATGTGTGCAAGGAGCTTATGGTTTGAAAACAGCCCAAAGGTTAACGTAATGCACCACTGGCCAGATACATTTTTTTTGAATATGGGTTTCAATAAATGTGAGTTTCAAGGACAGATAAGCTTACTGTTCATGCTAAGTTTATTTTCATTGTGAAACTATATTGTTTTGTTTAGCAAATGGCTATCTGTGTTTGTGCTATAAAATTTGAAATAAGTTTTAAACATTGCTAATCATGGTAGAAGTAGAGAAGAAAATTGTACCCTGACTGACAGGTTTGAACAGTGATTATGGTAACTGTGGAGAAAAAGTCAAGTAATGGGACACTGGAATTGCTCAAAGGGGGGTGCCGGATCCATTATTCTTCCTAAGTCCCTATTTGACTATGATATGGCTGTGGTTAAAGTCACTCCAACTTAAAATAGGTGGGGTCAACAACACTGGATCAACAAGAAAGTCCATGAACTCTTGTAGGAAAGGTCTGTTATCACTGGGTGAATGGTAAATAAAGAAGAACCCACTGCTTGCTCCTGTAAATATGACATACTCATAACTGTAGCTCAGTCTGTTTCAGTGATGAGTAATAACAGATTGCCACCCCAGTGTGATGTCATCTACTCTCAGGTGCTGCACCATTTAAACTGACAGAGCATTGAAGCTGGCAGGTATGGACACAAATTTCCATTTCTGTGATGACAGATAGGTCAACATCTTGTAGAAAATCTGAGATAATTCCAGATTTGTTGTTTTAGTACAAAGTGTACTTATCTAGACCAGTAGTATCCAGCACCCCATTATCTGGCCAGCTGAACTAACCACTTCCTTGGATATGATAAATGGGATCAAAATTCAAAAAAGTTTTCCATATGTCTATTCTAAGACATCATAAATGACAGCAGACTCATATAAACAAGTGCACCCATACCAGGTCTCTGCTAGTGCTACTGTTATGTCTCTAGAGAATATAATGTTCATGACAGAATGAAGAGGCATCAAGCTTGAGTTAAAAGTACAAAAAAGCCATAACACCAGGATGAGATCTCTCAAGTAATTTATATCATACAGAGGGTGACCAAACAGCAGTAGAAGGGTTGCAGCATTCACTAGATGTATACGCTGTACATGACATAGCACGAAAGAGGTGATAGTTGAAATGAGATAGAGTGGGTTGTTTGCTGCATGGGCTGCCACTCTAGCACAGAGGGCAACCTACTGATAACCATCACCCACAACCATACAGGATTGACCTCTGGTATCAGCCTGGTCTTCCCTAGTGTCACAGTGGCCAAGACCAGACAGATGAATAATTTTGCTATCTACTGCAGGAAGCTCTTTACATGGCTAAGCCTGCTGATGGTCCACCACAGGCTCCACCAAATACTCCAGATGTAGCTGGGCCACCACAGATACATCCACTTATGTCTATGTAGGTCCAACTGTGGGAGACCCTGCATGTAACAGGTCTTCTTCCCACATTGATGAGGCAGTCCTAGTCCTAACCCCAGATTCTGTTTGCCCTTCCACTACAGGTGACCACTATAGACATGCAGTACACTGTAAATCATCAGCCAGTTCTACTCATGCTGCAGTACCATAACTCTTTGCTGTCTTCTGCAGCCAGGCAAGATATTCTGTGGTATTGGTGCACATCATTGCAATGTTGTACTACTAAAAAAAAACAGCAAAGAGTTATGGCACTCCAAAACTTGACATATGTAAGTGGGGGTGTCCATGGTGGCCCAGCTGCATCTGGAGAATTTGGTGTTGCCTGTGGTGGACTGTCACTTTGACAACAGGCTCAGCTATGCAAAGAGCTTCCTGCAGTGGATACCAGAATCATTCACTATCTGTATTACTGCATTCCAAATGTTTATACAGGAATCAGCATGTTGAGATAACAACCAGACCTGCAGAGGTTAGAAGAGTTCAACACTACAGAGAATAAGGACCTGCACCAAGCTCCAAGGCAGCGTGATCATGTTGGGTAGAGGGATGCAAGCCAACAATTATGGAATGAAATTTGACAGTCGATGCTGTAAAACACTGGTGCCATGGAGGTGCACAACAGGTCAATAGGGCAGTGTTGCCATCACCTCACAGACATGATTGGCCAGGCGTGGAAGATTGAGATGGAAAGATATAGCCACAGAGGCTGGACTTCCACTGCTGTTACAAGTCACAGAGCCTGATTAATTCATTGTGACCCTGTCTGGCGGTGATGCAGCCCATATTATCCCTGAAAGGGGGTCTGTATATGCCAGGCATGCCTCAGCACATCCCCATATTTCTGTGAGTGCTAAATCATAGAACTCTCAAACAGAGGTATGGGTGTATTTTTTTCTTAAACATACTGACTGGAGGATATCCCAGCTGGCACAATGCACATTTCTTCATACAGACACCTCAAGAGTGGAAGGACATCCTGCTACCACCAAAGGTAAGTTTGAGAAAAACTTCCTTTGTTGCATGAACATCATTACCTACATGCCACAGGGGGCATCCAAGTTGCATACAACATGCAGTTCACCATGGTATCATGCATGTTCTGATATTGTCAGTGATGGGCCTGACAATTTCCTACATAAATGTCTCGGTCTGGACACATGGATGGTGTTCAACACCAAAGGAGTGTCCAGTGACGAGGTCAACAAAGAGGATCTTGAGTCATAGTCTGGGGACACAATGCCACTGTCTGTGTCAATAAGAAATGTTTTAGATATTCCAAAACCATTGCGTATTATAACCATTCATGCCATATCAGTTTCCTTCTTCATGCAAGAGCTTATATTCTCATGGAAGGCAAAGCCAGGACAATCCTGGAATAAATCTGTGGCTATCCATCCACTCATTTGGGTTATGTTTAAAAGAAAACAGTGAGCTATACTGCTTAAGAAATTTATTCCAGTGATGATTTGTTTACCTTACTGTAGCACTGGTAGAGATACTGAACTTACAGAGACACAGTTGATTCAGTACAATTGGATCTCTAATGCTGCTGTAAGTGAGAAAGAGAGCTCCACTCAAAAGTCTACAAGATACTGAATAAAGAAATGTAGCTTCCAGATTCTCTTGGTAGCTCAGGCACTTTAGGACTTTGATCTTTACAGTTAGGAACCTTTGTGACCTTTCAATTTTATATATTTATTTATTGTCAAGATTAACTTTATTATTCAGCATCAACCACATTACAAAGCACTTAAATACAAAGTGTCTATGAGAAAATATACATAACAATAAAAATCCAATTGTGAAAAATATATGAATGCACTGTATTTCAGACAGAATCATCATCTAACATAAAAAACAATAATGACCATACCTTATTCCACCACTTCATGTCCAAAAAAAAAATGTACCTCTTTCTACTTCATTTTGCTGCTTGTGTTTAGGAATACAACTGGATTTAGTTTGCCGTATTTATTACTGCTTGTTGGTAGCCTCATTAAATTGCTGCTTTATTTGTGCTGTATGTTACTGCTGTGATTTGTGAGCTACTGTTTCAAAGCAATCTACTGATTAACTATATTTCATTGCTATCTACTGCATTTCGTTGCTGTTTAACTGTATTTTTTCATAGTGCGAGTTCTATTCGTTTGACTATAAGTGATTAATCTGTGCTTCATTGTGAGTTTTTTTTACTGTGTTCTTAACCTTAAAATTGAGTAGCACAGTCTAGATACAGGCCTGCTGCATTCAGAGCTTCAGCTGTATGGTTTTTAACCCTTTTTGAGGTATTCCAGCTACAAGTTTTCCCTTAGTGGCACTTGTGTTATCATCGAGTAGTACTACTCGTAGACCTTCCTCCCTTTACCCTCTCAGCTCTTTCAGATTCTGACAAATATGGATGGACAATTTCCTACATTTTCTCCTGTTAGTCTGGTCAATATGGGCATCCTGAGATAGTATAGTAACTGCCTCATGTACACCTCATGTACATGGGCAAGCCTCTACTACTACCACTAGGAACACAATTTGTGAGAGATGCAATTACGTCAAGCACCTAGTGTCATTGCTCATTCCCCCCACAAAACAATATATCTGGCACTGAGAGGAATGGCAACAAGTACACTACACCTTAAACACTACCCACACCTACACAACACACCCCCACATATGCGGAGGTACACAACAAAAGCATACCCAAACAAAAGAGACCTCCTAGGCATAAACGCATGCAAACTTGCTTAGTTTGTGGTGTCATTCCAAGGGGATCCAGTAGCTGACAGCCTGGGATGACATGATTGACAAGCCATGATGCTTTGCCAGAGATGACCTGCATCTGTCTCCACTGGGCTACAGGCTCCTGGCAAAGGCGCTTGCCTCCTCCATAGTGCCTTTTTTAGGCAATGCCATGAGGTCAAAACTACCAACATGAACATTTCATCAAAACGTAAATTAAAGGTCATGCTGCTAAACGCTAGGAGTCTAAACATGAAATTGCACTTGTTACAAGCATTCTTAACCCTGGAAGAAGCTGACATTTGTGCAGTCACAGAATCCTGCTTCAAAGCTGTGGAGAGCACCTCATCCATACCAGGTTACTCATCTTATCATTCATTCAGACCTCAACCGTGGGCAGCAAAACAAAAAAAAGTGGAGTTGCAATATATATAAAAGGCATACACATCTTTAGGCTGGTCAGACAGTATGATGCACAGGAAACACTCTAGGTGCAGTTAACAATTGACAAGACCCCTATTCAATTCATAGCTAGCTACAGGCCTCCAAATCTGACTCAAGATGCCCAGTCCACCTACCTGGACCTCTTCAAATCTATCAAGATTCAACCTTTTACCCTGATCTTGGGTGACTTTCACCCATAGTTTGGAAGAAAACCTCATGCCAAACACAAATGCCCAGAGACTCCTTGATTTTGTCAATGCAAATGCCTTGGACCAGTTGGTTTACACCCCACAAGTGGTCAAAATATCTTGGACTTGGTATTAACCAACATGAGTAACCACTGCAGCATCCCTACACTGTCATAATCCCTGGTAAGATCTGACCACAGGGCAGTCACTTTCAAAAGTCACCATCTCCCCCAACCCCCCAGCTAGGGTCAAACAAAAAAACTTCTCCAAAGCTAATTACAACCTCCTGAGAGAAGGTATAAACAGCTTCACAGCCCCCTCCCCCTCCATAGGAACTGGCACATATGTCCAAACCTTCACCAAAGTACTATATGTATTTATATGCACTATATGTACTATATGCATTTATATAGCTGCAGCTGCATGGAATCAGGAATACCAGACAGGATGAAATCATCCTCCACAAGGAAGAGTAAACCTGTCTGGTGGACATCTACAATAAATAAACTCTATAATAAAAGGAAAAAAATTGCTGTCCAGGACCAAGAAGGAGCAGGTGTCTAATTGGAAGCAATCTTTCCTTAGCCCGAACAATCAAATAAGAGGACTAGTGAAATAGTCCAAAGCAAACTTTGAGTCCAAACTGGCCAGATCTACTAAAGCCAATCATAAGGTTTTCTTCACATATGTCTGCAATCTCAAGGGAAGCACCAAGATCTGCTCAGAACTGGTGGTCAAGGACACCACATACACAAACACTGTAGATATAGACAACCTGCTGGCAGACAGGTTCAGTGAAAACTTCACTCCTCTGTTCCCCCATCAGTAAAACAGGCCATCCCCAGTACCTTCCCCACTCCCCTTATCTCTAGCGAGCAAGCCTCCTTGAGACCTGATAACATCCCAGGCTGCATCCTACATGAACTCAGGCAGGAACTTACAGCACAATTTGGCACCCTATTCAACCAAAGCCTGAGTACCAGTTTCATCCCAGGTGAGTCAAGGACAGCTACTATCATCCATTTGCACAAAGGTGGAGCATCCACTGATCCAGGAAATTATAGACCCATCAGCCTAACTAGCCTGATCTGCAAGGCCATGGAGCAGATTATCATGGACCTCATTACCAAGGACATTGGCAGCCTCCAGACACTTGATCCCACACAGTTTGGTTTTGTCAAGGGCAGGTCATACCTGTTAAATTTGGTTGACTTCTTTGAGACAGTCACCAAGGCCATAGAAGAGGGGAAGACAGTGCACACTGCCTACCTTGACCTGGTCAAGGCCTTCTGTACTATTCCCCACTCAGGTATAATAGATAAACTCTCTCAGCTAGGCATCAATCCATTTGTTACCAGATGGGTAGTAAACTGGCTCACTGATAGAACCCACCTAGTCAAAATAGGGGAAGCCACCTCAAGTAGTAGACCCGTAACAAGTGGTGTACCCCTGGGATCAGTCTTGGGGCCTTTGCTGTTTGGGATATACTTCTCAGAGGTGCAGGCCAAATCTAGTGGGCTATGGCTGACTTGGTTTGCAGATGACTGCAAGCTGGGTGCTGTCATCAATTCCCCTAGTGATGTGGACTTCCTCCAAGAGGGTGTCACCCAAACAGATGACTGGTGCCAGAAACATGGCCTCAAACTGAATGCCAAAAAATGCATCATCATCTCTTTTGGGGAAAGTGATGTCCCCACTAATTATCACATTGATAATAAGGCACTAAGCATGCAATCAGTTATGAGGGACTTGGGCACCCAGTTTGATAGATTACTGACGTTTGATAACCATATTGCCTCCATTGTATGAAAAGCTTTTTACATGGCTCACCCCATTAGTAAGGGTATCTCATCCAGGGACAAGGTGGTCATAACATCCCTGTATTCTTCCCTTATAAGACCCATTATTGAGTACAATGCCCCTTTTGGCATGTACCTCACAAAGCACATGCAGCAACTGGAGATACCACAGAGGTTCCTCACCCGGAGAATCCAGGGCCTCAAACATCTATCCTACACAGATAGGACAAAAGCCCTGTCCCTCTACTCAGTCTCCTACAGACTCCTTAGAGGTGACCTCTGTCTGGCATACAAAGCAATCTCAGACCCAGCCCTGATGTGACTGCTGCATATCCACCAAGTCAAGCTCCACTCGAGTAACCCATATGCACAACCTCAACCTGGTCTGTGACATCAATAGGACTTGCTGGCAGGACAGACTTGTGTCCCAGAGACTCCCCCTTCTGTGGAATAGACTCCATCTCCACATAAAGCAGAGTACCTCATTAAATCTTTTTAAGCGCAACCTGGATAACTGGATGGGGAACAGAAAATACACCCCTGGGATTCCATCTGTCTCCCTGCTGGACACTGGCATAGGGTGCTGACTTGTTGGAACATGGGCTTATTTCCTGGCAAGGTTTGTAAGGGCATCAGGGCCAATAGCCTAATAACTTCCTATGATCCTATGTATAGTAGACCAGTTTTTCAATTTATAATTCAGCCTGTGGAAATTATCTTTCCAATCGCTCAGTATGCTCTTATAAAACTGAAAAAATGAGAACAATAAGAGTTAAGAATGACATAGTGGAACCAAAGGAAAATGGTATTGAATTGAGAAGACTAAGACTGGAACCTAAATAGCCAAAAATTGGCATCACCAAGATCTGGTAAGAGTATAGGAGTAACATAGTTAATAATCTTAACTAGGGTCTGCCGTAGCACTCTCACATTAACAAAGGTAATTCATCCCACCCCTCCCACATCTCCAATAGTTACAACTTATGCTCAGCTCTGACCCTTAAGTTGATCAGGGATGTACTGACAATTGTAGAACAGTTTCATCCAGGCAAAGGAAGAAAAATCTGGAAGTCAACATTAATTGATCATTTGCAAGGAAGGTAACCACTACTCATAAGAAATATCCTGCAGCCCAAACCTGACCCACCTATCTCTTAAATCTAATAACATATTCTTTGCTGAAGATATGATTAGGTTGTACCATCCATTTAATTTCAATCCCAATCCAGCAGAAGTCATGATGGAATTCTCTATCTTATAAAGCTTAGGATCCAGCTAGAACCGATAGCTACACTCGGTAGCCCCAGTGTTTATTGCTGTTTTAATTTGATGATAGTGCCACCATCTGAGATTTATCTGAGGAAAAGTTATTGCATGATTTAAAAAGACATGTTACTGGGTTCCAAATATCCTTAATAAATAAAATCCCTCCCTTGATCCAGTCCACCCACCAAACTGATTTGTGTGCAGCCTGGATAGCAGGCCCAGGTCTGACAGGCCGTGGAGACATAATTCCCAGACTGGCGTTGCCTACACATGTGGTCTCTCATAATACCAGTCTACTACCAATATTCCTTAAGCAAACAGATCTAGAACTCCCCCTGCTACTGAAGGAAGTAATAGGTCCACAAAAATCACAAAAACTGACAGGGCAAAAAAGAGCCATTAAGATGACAGAATGGACTATTGAAGATAAGGAATAAATTCTGTATTCCTACTATTATGCAAAAATCCCAGGATTTTCAGATAGAAGATATTCAGAAAGATTAAGAAAGAAATTATATGCTACTAATGCACGTAACACTATAAACTGCAGGAGTCAACTCTGTGCACATTGCGGGTGCTGCAAAGAGCACTTTTGGCTAACATCAAACATTGAAACAATACTAATATCAAGATCTTAATTCATACCCTGACTTAGTAATGGGATCCATTCCCATCATGGTATTAGAAACCCACTAAAGTTGAAGAAATTAAACAGTTATTTCTTCTAGAAATGTATTTTCTTCCATAACATAGTTATAGATTCTTAAGGCAGAAGTCCCTCTCCCCTGTTTTATACATTTATAGATTTTAAGAGAAGTCATCAAGTCCCAGGGATTTTACACTGGGGATGATGTTTGCTCAATATATTTAGTGAGATACATCCTGACAGATGCAGTGTACTCTGGTTTGATCACTGTTCAGTATACGAGAGATATTACTTTTCAGACCTTAGTGATTTTCCTTTGGCAATCAGCTGTGCTAAAAAAGAGTATTTCTATCGAGTCTATATCAGATGAATGAAAAATCCGTTCATCGAACGCATAAATATCGAAGCTTCACAGACATTGAAAACGGTATTGTGCACATCCCCCGCTAAATATATATTCTAACTCCAAGATCGCACTACAGTGAGGAAAGGGCAAATACCCTACTCCTCATTGTACTGAGACCCCACAATACCATTTTCAATGTCCGTGAAGCTTCGATGTTTACGCATTCGATGAATGGATTTTTCATTCATCTGATATAGACCCATTTCTATCAACAGTTGTCACATAATGATCAAAAGAGAGGGATTTGTCAGTCAGTCTCCTAGGTCCCTAACTATATTTTTGTTTTGTAGTAATATGTTGTCTATTCAATATGGGGATGGAGTTGTACAAAAGTGATGGTGCTACACTTTTTAGGATTTAGTAACCAGCCTGGTTAACAAGAAAAACAATACTCCTACTTAAGACCGAACCTGCAAACTATCCTAAAAACTATAGACCAATAACTTGCCTTCCAACAACATATAAACTATACACTGGAATTGATGCCGATGGAGTTTATAGTCATTTAGAAGAAAACTCAATCATGGCATTTGAACAAAAGGGTAATCAAATTTATTTTATTTTACTTATTTTATTTATGAAGACATGTGTTTGGAGCATTTCACCCTGGGCCTCTGCTGAAAACTGACTAATTCCGAGTCGGACTTCCCAGTAAAAAAATGCTAAATAAATAAAATCGAATAAAATAAATTGTTAAATAAAATCAAGAATTCAATACACAGGAGGTTCAGTTTCAAAAACTTTACTAGTGTACACCAGGAGAAAAAATTCGTACTAGTACTGAATTTTGTCTAACATGAAACAGGAAGTTCACAAGTTTATATAGGTTTAACATTCAAGTTGTTCCCACCTTACTGACGTTACAAGTCACAGGGCATTTACATCACTTTAGCTTACAGTCCTCTATTCATGAAACAGCTGTAGTTGTATATTTTTCAAAAACCTTCCTTTTGATAATAATACAGCCTTGCTGACCATCCGGTCAGGCACAATGTCTTTCTGTAAAGTTATTTCTTAAAGGTCTCATATCAGTTCGAATACAATAGCAGATTCAGTCTTTAAATTCACCTCTTTGTTCACTGTTTCACTTTCCCACCAGCTGTGTGCTTATCTTACAAGGACAAGTTACTCCATCAGGAAAGAGCAGAAGATTTCATTATTTACAAGGACAAGTTATCCCATCAGGAAAGAGCAGAAGATTTCATTATTTTACACATTTAATTTCCTGACCCAGCAGATAATCACTTATGAAAAGCATAAACATTAAGCTTGCTGAGCTGGCAGCTGCCAGGATCAGGGGTCAAAGCACACTGCAGTTTCAGAAGCTACTTGCATTTACACATGAATTTATCCCTTCTGTTATATGATTAATAGAATAAAATGCATTATAAACTACTTTGCTTTTAAACTAGCATTTCACATATATTTAAATACATATTTTTCTAACATTTTCCCCCCTATTAATACTTTTTATTCTATTTTTTTGAAGTATGCATAGTGTTATTTCATCTCCTAACCTTTTCCACTTAGGATTTTCAGCTAGGTGAGTCATTTAATTTATACTTCAGAAAAGATGTCGTCTGAGATCAATTTTTCAATCTCAATATCTTGATACATGGTTTCAGTAACAGATACATTAATAAAATCTTTGATTAATCTCTTCATGCAGGGAATTCCACAGCAAACACATGCTCCTATCAGGAGTATACCCACACAAATGGCAATCAAAATATTCATTAGGATGGAACTCCACCCCCCAAATAGATTCTGGAAAAAGTCCGTCAGTGGGTTTGGGCCTGGTTCAGTCATGGCTGATACTTGCTGAATTACCTCTAGGTGATTATTTATCTCATGACGATTATCAGGAATATATACACAGAATTCTTCTTTGATAAGCACGCACGTACCACCTCTCGCCGCTAGGGTGAAGTCAAGAGCCATTCGGTTTTGTAGCACTACAGTTCGCATTGCATTCAGTTCATCAGTCACTAATTCAAGGGCAGAAAAAGTTGCGTTGCTCATTACTTCGAGAAGTTTTGACAGTTTTCTCAACTCCCAGATCGATTTGGCTGCTCCATATGCTGGGAGTATCCCTGCCCAAGATATAACACTGTCACTCAAGTCCATATGAGTTCATTTGTCTTTATCCTTCACGGAATTATGGTCTTTCCAGCCAGCTTCGATCTTTCTGACTGGATTTACAGGTTTCTCGACTGGACCTTCAGGTTTTCAGGCTACATCTCTCACGTTTCGTATCTTACCCAAAGGCAATTCTGCAGTATGTCTTATTGCTGGAACCAGATAACCCAAAAAACAACTGCCGGACCAATTCTCAGGTAACCATTTATATGCCTTTTTCCCACAAATAAAATAACAGTTTTCTACTTTAGTACTAATACGCATTAGCCCTGCATGAAACATTTTCTGATCTATTATTGACAATTGTTTAAACAAAACAGGGTTTTGTCGTTCTTCATTCAATGTTGTTTTCATTGTGCTCAGATATGAATCATAGTTAGTATTACAAACAGTGCCTCCACTTTTAACTTTAATGTAACACTTGTAGGATATCGTAAAATTGCAATTACTCCATCCTACTTGGAGGGTGTCATTTTTAAAAAAGCACACAATTCCCTTTTGTGTAACAGGTAAAAATAATGCTATTTTGTCTTGTGATCTTACAGTTCCAGTGTCAAAAAGCAAATTTTCCCAAGTCTCATTTATCCCCAAAGGGATAGCGGACATTAACAGTCCTCCATATGCTGTAGGTATGGCGGTACAAACCCAGCAATTTGAAATGTTCATAGTCTCTACATATACACGTTTCATGGCTAGGTATGTGTTAAAATTTGGATGCCAGTCTATAGACATTTCATCACGCCTTTTCACTTTCACTTGCGTGGTTGTTTGTAGGATAACCCACAACAAGAGGAAAATTGTCACAATAATAGTCAATAAATGTATACTCAACAAAATGATTATGCAACATCTCTGGGGTTGATCTAAGTTCTTATTCGCTTTGTTTTTGGCCATCTTGGTCTGGTTGTGTGTCAGTCACAAAGTTTTTATCAAGCTGAAAGTTCTTTACCAGTTTGCAGTGTGTCAAATGAACCCAGGACGTCCTCTCGGCCACTCTAACTGCAGTAGGCGTTGCTAACAAAACCTGGTATGGACCTTCCCACTTTGGACTCGCCCAATTCTTCCTTTTCGTCACTTTCAACCACACCCAACTTCCGGGGCCCACGACTGCTTCCACCGGTCTGGTCTGTTCCTTATCTGAAAGAGAATTAAACTGCAAAACAGACTTATTTATTAACAATTTCTTCATATACTCTGCTAATGAACTGTCAGCCTCTTGTTCTGCAAGCATGAGAGCTTTCCACTGAGGCACATAGTATGCTCTCCCAAAAACCATTTCAAAGGGAGTCAGACCCTTTACATTTGGAACCGTTCCCATACTCAGCAGTGCCAAAGGCAGACAGTGTATCCAGTTCTTTTCGGTCTCCTCAACTAACTTTCTTAATTTATTTTTAAGGGTTCCATTGTACCTTTCCACCAGTCCTGCTGACTGTGGGTGGTAGGCACAGTGGGTCTTTAAGGAGATACCAAAAAATCTCCCAAGTTGCTGGATCATTTGGTTGACAAAATGTGTGCCATTGTCACTATAAATCCTTTCCAGAATGCTAAATCTAGGAATTACTTATTTTATCAAGGCTTTCGCTACTGTTGCTGCATCCGGATTTTTGGTTGGAAAAGCTTCTACCCATTTAGAAAACATGTCTACAATAACTAAACAGTATTTTTTCCCTTCACACTTACTTAATTCTATGAAATCCATACAAATAGTATGGAACAGATATGGTGGTATAGGAAAACTTCCTTGCTTGGTTTTAAATGCCCCTTGTGCATGGTGCTTGTTACAAGTATGACAAGCTGCACAAAATTTTTGTGTGTAATTTGTGAATCCATATGTCTGGAATATTTGATTGACTAACTGTACCATCCCCCCTTTTGAGACATGGCTCTGCCCATGGCTCAACAAAGCTGCATATCTAAATAAATTAGACGGCAATATTGTTTTTCTCTTTGGAAATGTACAGTCCATTTTCAAGAATTGCACCTCGTTTACCCATTTTGTTTTTCTGCTTTTGTAGTAAGCGTCTGCATTGTTTTTAACATGTCTAAATCTAAAATCTCAGAGGGTTGTAATTCCTCGTTCAAAAATAAAGTTTCTGAGTCTGAGGCTGCTTGCTTTGCAGCCGCATCAGCTTGTGCATTGCCTTTTGAAATCTTATCCTGTTGTTTTGTATGAGCTACACATTTACAAATAGCTACTTTGGTAGGTAACTGAATAGATTCTAATAACTCCAAAATAAATTGCGCATGATTAATAGGTTTTCCACTAGATGTTATCATTCCTCTATTTTTCCATTGTTGTGCAAATACATGTACTGTAGAAAAAGCATACTGACTATCAGTATATATGTTTACACACTTGTTTTTTGCTAAAGTACATGCCCGTGTCAAAGCTATCAACTCTGCTGCCTGTGCAGATAAGTTATGTGGTAAAGATTGGGCTTCTAGAATTTCAGTGTCTGTAACTACTGCATACCCTACTAGATTCTTTCCCGTAGGACCCCTTCTGCATGAGCCGTCCACATAATATGTCACCTCGGCATTATCCAAGGGTACATCTGTGAGATCTTGTCTAGGTAAAGCTAACTGTTCAATTTCCTGCAGGCAGCTATGTGGTGTGCCATCCGCAGGAGTTGGAAGTAATGTCGATGGATTTAAAATTGTACATCGTTCAATTGTCATATGAGGTTGGCTCAGCAGTATGGTCATACATGAAAGGTGTCTAGCAGGAGAAAGATATGCCACTTTCTCTTGCAGTAGAATTACTGCAACTGCATGAGGCACTCTCAATGTAAGAGGGTGAAATAACACCACTGAGGCTGAAGCCTGTACTGCCATTGCAGCTGCAACTACTGCTTGTACACAGTGAGGCAAAGATCGCGCCACTGGGTCTAACTGTGATGAATAGTAAGCTATGGGGCGCTGCTTGTCCCCATGTTGTTGCGTCAATACTGACGTCATATATCCCTGCTTGCAATCTACGGTCTGAAAAAAACGTTTATGATAGTTTGGAAGTCCTAAGACTAATGATGAAGCTATCAACTGTTTTAACCTGCAGAAAGCTGTTTCCGCTTCAGGTGTCCATTGTATAATATCTTGTGCTGCCATTGGTGTCTTATATATCAAATCAGTTAGTGGAGCAGATTCCAAAGCATAGTTCGGTATCCAGATCCGACAGAAATTAGTTGTACCCAAGAAAGACATCATTTCCTTCTTGGTTACTGGTTTGGGTGCCTGCAAGATTGCTGTTTTTCTTTCCTCGTCTAGTATCCTACCTTCATTGGATATTACATATCCCAAGTATTTAACTTGTTTTCTCCAAAGTTGTAACTTACTTTTGTTTACTTTGTGTCCTTGTGCTGCTAAAAATTTCAGTAATGCTACAGTATCCTCCCTGCATTGTTGCTGGGTGGGGGCTGCTAGCAAGATGTCATCTACATAAAGTAGAATTTGACTACCTCCCGGTGGGGTGAACCCTGCCAGATTGCTAGCCATTTCTTGTGCAAATATTGTTGGACTCACACAATATCCCTGTGGTAGCCGAGTATTGGTATACCTTTTACCCTGAAATGTAAATGCAAACCAATATTGACTATCAGGATGTATAGGTATTGAAAAGAAAGCATTGCTGATATCTACCACAGAGAAATACTTTTGTTGCGGTTTTAGATCAACAAAGTATGTGGGTCTGGCACCGTAGGTGCTCTAGGTATCACTGCATTATTTACAGCTTGTAAATCTTGTACCATCCGCCATTCCCCATTTGCTTTTTTAACAGGAAATAGGGGTGTACTACATGGTGAATCAGGAGATTCTACCAGTACTCCTTCTTTGAGTAATGCTGCTATTATAGGCTTAATTCCTATTTCTGCATCCTTTCTCAAAGGGTATTGTCTTTTTTGTGCTCTAAAAGCTGATTTTGGGATAATTGTAACTGGTCCTGCTGTCTGAATAAGTCCTACATCTGACTTGCCTGTTGACCAAATAATTATTGGAATTTCACTCAAGGCTTTCTCTTCTTCTTCCAATAAAAATGCTAATCAGCTATCCTCAATGGATTGGAGGTGTACAGCTGGGTGTGTCTGTGTTAACCAGTTTAACTTCTGTTTTTGTATTCCCTGTTCTGATAGTTCTAAATCAGTCTGTTTTTCCCATCTTGTTACCTTTTCTCCTAAGTCTGCCCATTTTACATTTTTATTCTTTGTCAAGCTGACATGTGGTAATCAGTTTGATCTATATAACGCAAGGAATTCTTGAGGTAATGAACAGCTAACCACACTGTTCCCCTCAGTATCCCAATACAAAGTTCGTAACACTAATCTAGTTGCTCGATTCTTGAACAACTCTTGCTCATATTCTCTATCAGGTCCTGGTGTAGTACAATAGTATAGAGTACAGTGTAACAAATGCTGTCAATCAGTGTCGAGGGAGGGAGTCTTACTGATGGCTACATTCATCAGTTCCTCGGTTACTTCCCCTGGACCAGTCATGACTAGGTCCTGGCTGTATCAGTAAAAAGTTTCACCCTCCGATCGCACTACAAAGGTATCCATTTGTCTCTGTACCTCCATACCTTGTATAGTTGGAACTACTGCTATGCCAAATATCTGCATAAGGTCTCTGCCCGACAGGTTTACTGGACATTTTGCAGAAACAACAATTTTACTTTTCTGAGTCATACCTGAAACAGGGTCAGTTATTGCTATATCATGGGAGAGTGGCTCCTTGTATAGCTGTCTGTTTGCTGCTTTTACTAATATATAATCAGGTGATTCAGAGTGTTCTGGTAGCTTGGAGGGGTGTATCAAAGTCCGTGACGCTCCTGAGTCACACAGGAATTTGACTTCCCTTCCCCTCACCAGAAGTGTCACTTCCGGTTTTGCATCTGCTAGGTAGAGCTCCAGGCTCAACAATGCTAAATCTAAAATTTCATTTCCATTTTCATCTAAGTCAATTTGTACTTCCTCTGTCCCTTCTACTACATTGGCATTTGTTTTTTTTATTCTAGCTGTTACTGGTGATTCCTGACTTTTATATGATGTATCCTCACTATCATATAGTCAGTCCTCATCCCCTTTATCTTCTGTCGTTGCTTTCTTATTTTGTTTACAGTCCCTAGCTAGATGCCCTTTTTTTCCGCACTTGAAGCATTCACCTTTCTTATTTCTCTCTTCAAAATCTTCTGATCGTTTGTCAGACTGTTTGTTTCCCCTGAACATTTTTCCTTCCCTTTTTACCTGATTGTACTACAAAAACTTCAGCTCCGTCTTCAGCTGTGAAGACTTGTGTTTTCTTTTTCTTTTTGCTATTAAAATGTCTCTCAGCATGTCTAGCATATTCAAGTAGGGCTTGCAATCTACTTGTTCGATGATCTAACATATGCTTCATAATGAAACTACTAATTGGAGCGATGCAACCTTTCAAAAATGCATTTTTTAGTTGCTGTTCATATGAAGAATCATGTGTTTGATTTTCAGGAACTGTCATACCGCTATGATTATTAAAACATTCTAATAATCTGGCATAATATCCATCTACTGTTTCATTGTCTTGCTGTATGCATTGGTTAATGCAAGTCCAGTCTGCTCTAGGTTTCCATTTCTCAGAGATTCGGTCTGTAAGACCCTTCACTCTATTGTCTAGTTCTGCATCACTATGTGGGAGTGGCTTAAATTCTGCATTACGAGGATTCCAGTTGCCACAAATCATGTGCCAGTCTGGACCTATAACTTGTCTAACTACTTTTTCTACTTCTTCCCCATTTAAGTGGTAACTTAACCTCATGCCTTGTTAATTTTTGGATGGGGAATTCCCTCCGGTGTCCATGGTCTGTATACTAAGAGAGTTGGGTCCTGCCCTTCCTGTCCTGCTTGAGGATTTGGAACTTCTATAAGTGGGCACATTTCTTCCTCACTCTCATCCTGTAGGTTTCTCTCTGTTTGGTATGATTCTGTGTCCCTATGTGTTTTACGTGTTCGGGACCTAGTTTCAATAGGATCTCTAACAAATGGTTGTGGTCTTGCTGAGACTTCAGGATAATGCGGAGGCGGACCAGCCTGTCCACTCGCTTCATATCCTGAAAAGGGTAAGGGAGGGGGCAAGGGAGGAGGAGGAGCCATTGCTATTACCAAGTTATTATCTTCTTTGTCTAAAAATAATGTTTTTGAATTTTTAAGCTTCTGTTCTCTACGATTTGCTTCCTCAATCCACCTATGCGCCTGAGGAATATCTAACTGATGTTGCTTTTTTGCCTGGCCTCCTGCATCAGATTTAAGCTGTTTAAGGAGTTTAACTAGTGAAGCTTTATCTAGTTTGCCATCAAATTCATATTTGTTAACCCATTTCGTATAATACCTAACGTTATCGGACCGTTGTGATTGCATATATTTTGCATCTTCGGTTAGGGGTGGATCTCGCAATGTTTTAGTGCACTGATTTCCCATAGTACAAAAAATGTTACGTAACCCTTTTTATCACGTGATATCAAATTCTCAATTCCTGTTCACAGTTTATCTAGAATAACTGCCCACCTTATTCTGTTACCCTGATCTATGACCAAATATACAGTACTTCCTTTTGTCCCTGATCTACAAAACAAATCTTGACAATAATATACTGTAACCTAGTCCCTGATCTAAAACAGAAAAAAGGCAAATTCTTCCTACTTGAGCCTCCTGGTTTTGAACTGGCCAATGTCTCTTCGGCCACAGATCAGAAAGTGGCCACCCTCTTTAAACGACAATTCAGTCGGAGGTCTTTTCACCCAAGAAGAACCATTTCGGTAACTTCTCCTGCGCAGTATTCGACCACCGTTAGACTCTGATCTGCAGCTGTCTGAGGGATTCCGGCTTCCGAAAGACCAAAATGTTAAATAAAATCAAGAATTCAATACACAGGAGGTTCAGTTTCAAAAACTTTACTAGTGTACACCAGGAGAAAAAATTCGTACAAGTACTGAATTTTGTCTAACATGAAACAGGAAGTTCACAAGTTTATATAGGTTTAACATTCAAGTTGTTCCCACCCTACTGACGTTACAAGTCACAGGGCATTTACATCACTTTAGCTTACAGTCCTCTATTCATGAAACAGCTGTAGTTGTATATTTTTCAAAAACCTTCCTTTTGATAATAATACAGCCTTGCTGACCATCCGGTCAGGCACAATGTCTTTCTGTAAAGTTACTTCTTAAAGGTCTCATATCAGTTCGAATACAATAGCAGATTCAGTCTTTAAATTCACCTCTTTGTTCACTGTTTCACTTTCCCACCAGCTGTGTGCTTATCTTACAAGGACAAGTTATCCCATCAGGAAAGAGCAGAAGATTTCATTATTTTACACATTTAATTTCCTGACCCAGCAGATAATCACTTATGAAAAGCATAAACATTAAGCTTGCTGAGCTGGCAGCTGCCAGGGTCAGGGGTCAAAGCACACTGCAGTTTCAGAAGCTACTTGCATTTACACATGAATTTATCCCTTCTGTTATATGATTAATAGAATAAAATGCATTATAAACTACCTTGCTTTTAAACTAGCATTTCACATATATTTAAATACATATTTTTCTAACATAAATTAAATGTCTAAGATATACCTTACACTGATCGATTACATTACAGCGACCATGAAACAGTTGCAAACCACTCTGCATTTCAGCCATGATAAGGGACAAATTATAATTCCAGTTTTACATTACCTATTAAGCTGTATACTTAACAGATGAGGCCATAGATATAATTTGGATCCCAGAAAACAACAAAGTGTAAAAACTTATCATCTTCTTTTTCTAGATGATTTAAAGTTGTATAGTTCATCAGATGAGGAACTGAAACTACAACTGTAATTATCAAAACTTTTTCAGATGATATAAGAATGCCATTTGGTCTTGATAAATGTGCAAAAGCAACCTTTAAAGCGGGAAAACTGCAGCACCAAGAAAACATCAGTTTGGGACAGGAATGTGATATAAAAGAATTTGAGAAAGAGGGAGGGTATACATATTTGGGAACTGATGAAGGATCAACAATAAAACATGAGTAAATTTGAATAAAACTCAGTAAGGAATATTTTAGAAGGCTTAAATTAATACAAAAAACAGTACTGAGATCTATAGACAAAGTCCATGCTGTAAACCAGTTTGCTCTGCCTGTCCTAACTTACAGTTTTGGAGTGATTAACTGGCTCCAAAAGGTGTTGGATAGCTTGGACAGGAAAACAAGGAGGATGCTTCATACTCATCAAATGATTTATAAAAATACCAAGACAATATATTCCCCCTTCTGTAGGAGGTATGGGCCTCCTGCAAATTGATTACATATATAGATCTGTGGTAGTGGGACTGCATACAGATCTGCTGACCTCACAAGACCCAAATGTAGCGAAAGTTTTGAAACCTGAGGAGAGGAAGTCTAAGATGCTTGCTACACTCGGTAACCCCAGTGCATATTGCTGTTTTAATTTGATGATAGTGCCACCATCTGAGATTTATCTGAGGAAAAGTTATTGCATGATTTAAAAAGACATGTTACTAGGTTCCAAATATCCTTAATAAATAAAATCCCTCCCTTGATCCAGTCCACCCACCAAACTGCTTTGTGCGCAGCCTGGATAGCAGGCCCAGATCTGTCAGGCCATGGAGACATAATTCCCAGATTGGCGTTGCCTACATAGGTGCTCTGTCATAATACCAGTCTACTACCAATATTCATTAAGCAAACATATCTAGTACTCCCCCTGCTATTGAAGGAAGTAGTAGGTCCACAAAAATCACAAAAACTGACAGGGCAAAAAAGAGCCATTAAGATGACAGATTAGACTATTGAAGATAAGGAATAAATTCTGTATTCCTACTATTATGCAAAAATCCCAGGATTTTCAGATAGAAGATATTCAGAAAGATTAAGAAAGAAATTATATGCTACTAATACACGTAACACTATAAACTGCAGGAGTCAACTCTGTGCACATTGCGGGTGCTGCAAAGAGCACTTTTGGCTAACATCAAACATTGAAACAATACTAATATCAAGAACTTAATTCATACCCTAACTTAGTAATGGGATCCATTCCCATTATGGTATTAGAAACCTACAAGAGTTGGAGAAATTAAACAGTTATTTCTTCTAGAAATTTATTATCTTCCATAACATAGTTATAGATTCTTAAGACAGAAGACCCTCTTTCCTGTTTTATACATTTATTGATTTTAAGAGAAGTCAAGTCCCAGGGCTTTTACACTGGGGATGATGTTTGCTCAATATATTTAGTGAGATACATCCTGACAGATGCAGTGTACTCTGGTTTGATCACTGTTCAGTATATGAGAGATATTACTTTTCAGACCTTAGTGATTTTCCTTTGGCAATCAGCTGTGCTAAAAAAGAGTATTTCTATCGAGTCTATATCAGATGAATGAAAAATCCGTTCATCGAACGCATAAATATCGAGGCTTCACGGACATTGAAAACGGTATTGTGCACATCCCCCGCTAAATATATATTCTAACTCCAAGATCGCACTACAGTGAGGAAAGGGCAAATACCCTACTCCTCATTGTACTGAGACCCCACAATACTGTTTTCAATGTCCGTGAAGCTTCGATGTTTACGCATTCGATGAATGGATTTTTCATTCATCTGATATAGACCCATTTCTATCAACAGTTGTCACATAATGATCAAAAGAGAGGGATTTGTCAGTCAGTCTCCTAGGTCCCTAACTATATTTTTGTTTTGTAGTAATATGTTGTCTATTCAATATGGGGATGGAGTTGTACAAAAGTGATGTTGCTACATTTTTTAGGATTTAGTTACCAGCCTGGTTAACAACAAGAAAAACAATACTCCTACTTAAATCGAACCTGCAAACTATCCTAAAAACTATAAACCAATAACTTGCCTTTCGACATCATATAAACTATACACTGGAACTGATGCCGACAGAGTTTATAGTAATTTAGAAGAAAAGTCAATCATGGCATTTGAACAAAAGGGTAATAACATTTATTTTATTTTACTTATTTTATTTTATTTATGAAGACATGTGTTTGGAGCATTTCACCCTGGGCCTCTGCTGAAAATTGACTCATTCCAAGTAGGACTTTTCCAGTAAACAAATGTTAAATAAATACAATTGAATAAAATAAATAAAATGTATAAGATATACCTTACACTGATCAATTACATTACAGCGACCATGAAACAGTTGCAAACCACTCTGCATTTAAGCCATGATAAGGGAGAAATTATTATTCCAGGGATAAATAATCCATTAAGCTGTGTACTTAACAAATTAGGCCATAGATATAATTTGGATCCCAGAAAACAACAAAGTGTAAAGACTTATCATCTTTTTCTAGATGATTTAAAACTGTATAGTTCATCGGATGAGGAACTGAAACTACAACTGCAAGTAGTCAAAACTTTTTCAAATGATATAAGAATGTCATTTGGTCTTCATAAATGTGCAAAAGCAACCTTTAAAGCAGGAAAGTTGCATCACCAAGAAAACATCAGTTTGGGACAGGAATGTGACATAAAAGAACTTGAGAAAGAGGGAGTGTATACATATTTGGGAACTGATGAAGGATCAACAATAAAACATGAACAAATATTAATAAAACTCAGTAAGGAATATTTTAGAAGGCTTAAATTAATACAAAAAACAGCACTGAGATCTACAAAGTTCAAGATGTAAACCCGTTTGCTCTTCCTGTCCTAACTTACAGTTTTGGAGTGACTGACTGGCTCAAAAAGGTGTTGGATAGCTTGGACAGGAAAACAAGAAGGATGCTTCATACTCATCAACTGATTTATAAAAATACCAAGACAATATATTTCCCGTTCTGTAGGAGGTATGGGCCTCCTGGAAATTGATTACATATATAGATATGTGATAGTGAGACTGCATACAGATCTGCTGACCTCACAAGACCCAAATGTAGCAAAAGTTTTGATACATGAGGAGAGAAAGTCTAAGATGACTTCACTGCTTAGATTAGCAAAAGCATATCGGCATCAAATGGGAATGGAAATCAAACCAGAAGTAAACAAAAATCAGGTAGCAACTGAATGTGCCAAAAAACAAAAGAAATAATTTAAGGTGAAGAATCAGATGAGAAGGCACGAAATGTGAAAAATGCATAAATATAGTTGCAAGTATAGGAATCTCTTGGAAAAACCTCATGCTGATCAGGATCGAATGCAGGAATGGTTAAGGAGAGGTGAATTTAACCAAAAGATGAACGGTTAATATTGGTGGTTCAAGATAGTGGACTATGTACACGGTTTACAAAGTCCATTGAATATGTGTGAGAAACGGACAAATGTAGGTTTTGTAGAACAGAACTGAAAAGAGTTGTGCATCTTGTTGCTGGTTGTGATATACTAATGGCAGAAGGACTGTATACTAAAAGGCATAATAATATAGCAAGATTGTTACATTGAGGATTGTGCAAACATAATAATACTAATGTAGCTGAAAAACACTGGAAACATGAGCCACCAAGCATAATAGAAAATGATGAAGTTTATATCACATGGGATCTTCCATTACTAACAGTGTAAAAAAATTGATGCGCGAAAACCAGATATAGTAGTCAATGAAGAGAAGACAAAAGTAGCATTGATTATTGAAATCGCTACACCCAGTGACTACAGTGTCTTACGTACAGAGAGACACAAAATCATAAAGTATCAGGATTTACAGGCAGAAACAAGGACAATGTGCAAGAAAGATACCCAGACAGTTCTAGTATTAGTAGGAACAACAGGTCTTATAAAAAAGAATTTACAATCATACTTAGATATGTTACCAATAGATGTTATTCTGCACGATTTGCAGGAGTCATTACTAGGTACATTGTGGGTGATGAGAAGAGCACTTCTGGCTAACATCAAAGATTGACCCGATACTAATTTCATGAACTTTAATTATACCTTGACTTAGGAATTGGGTCCATTCCTGTCATGTTAGAAACCCCAAAGACTTGGAGAAATTATAAAAGAGAATATAAAAGTAGTCAAACCATATTAACCAGTTCACATTTGCAAGCATTATAATCCACATCTATTGTTTTATATTGTACAAGCTAAGCAACATTACATAAATTATTCAATTCCTGCCCTCTCTTAAACCACATTCCTTCTCCAAAACATTTTATGCATGTCATTTTCTCACAATTTCCATTTTTTATCTTTATAAATTACTGCTATACTTTTCCAAAGATCTCACTTCCTGTTCTTTTATCTCTTACAATACTGACTACTTCAGTTATCGCAGGTTTAGATTTTCATTTTAATTTCCTTGTAATTACTTTTTTGGCAGCTATCAGAATTAAATTTATCATGGCATTACTATGTCTATGCAATTCAGATCCTGTATCTCAGCTCAAAAAATCATTTCCTTAGTTACAATCATTTGCTCGCCTAGTATTCCTGACAGAGTACTCTGCAGGGATTTTTTAAAGTCTGCCAACTCATCACACAGCCAAAACTTATGTTCAGAGGTATCGCTTTCTTCCACATCACACCTCCAATATTTGCCATCTATCTGAGGAATAATTTTTTGGAGTCTGCTTGGGGTATAAAAGTATCTATGCAAACACTTCCAGGCAAAAGCCTAAGTTTTCTAGATTTTGTTGCATATTTGGGAGCCATACATATGTATTCCCATTGTTTTTTGTGAACTGCATATCTAAACTTACTTTCCAATCTTTTCTGACCTCTTCTGCTTGCTTCCTATAGTCACAGTGCAATATTTTATATGTGCTACTAATTATCCCTTTTTTTAACATCAGCTTCTGTTTTAGATTCAAATAAAAACTCAACTAGTGCAGGTCTTTCATTTAGGATTCCCCTCTTCCTTTCTCTTTGTCTATACTCTGACATCAGTCCCTGATAGGGAAGGCAATCACTAACCTGCAATCCAAATGTCTTCTTGGTTTCTTCCCATTATATTACCTTTCTTTCTCTAATTATTTGCTCCCAGTGCCTTGGTTTATTTGCCATCTCCCTCCAGTAAATTTTAGCCCCTCGTGTCTATTCTTTGTACTCCTAATTGCAGTCATCCCTATTGGCAGACTCTCCTTTCTCCACTCTTGTGTTGGCTTAGTTCTTACATGTGTTCTACTTTATGAATATAATGTTCTGGATGACTGTTATTCTCCTTAAGGATCTGCATCCAAAATCCCATTCTTTCCGTATTTCTTGAATTACTCCCATGTTTCCTCATCATCCATTTCTCTTTAAATTGTAGCTTTCTCCTTATGTTATATATAAGAGCCTTAACTGTGTAGCTCTAGAACATTCCTTCAAATCAGGTAGTCCTAAACCTCCTTTTTCTATTGTGAGGATCATCCTATCCCTTCCTGACCCTTGCCCTCTTCCCTTCCAAAATAAAATCCTTCAACTCTATATTAATTGCTATCTAAAATGGGTCTATATCACATAGTCGAAGTGTCAAAACTTCGACTATATAAATATCGAACCCAAAAGTTAAAAAAACTGAAAACTCCGAACACTCAGAACAGTGATTTTTTTTCCCAGGGAAAAAAATTGCTGTTCCGGTACAAAATGCGGAAACACACGAACACTACATACTGTTTCTAATGTGGGGAGCTTTGCTCCCCACACTCCCCAATGTTGGGGGCCTTTCCCCCTCTACTTAAATATACGAACTCTGAGGCTTTGTTATTTTTAGACTTTGAACTTCCTAGTTCAAAGTTTCGGCGTTTGGACATTTCCGTGTTCGGACTTATGATATACACCCTCTACAACTTCTCCTCTGGTTACCAAAAATATGCCTGACCTGTGTATAAAACTAAAGGGACTAAAATCATTTTTACTGCTTGTAACTTGCTATCCATATCCATAGGCAAGAGCTTCTGGACACATATGGATCATTGTGGTTTTGTGGAGGGGAGGCAGACATTTGACAACACTAATAGAACAATGATGCTCTAGAGGGAAGAAGAATGTAAGAAACTACAACTATTGTTGGTTGATCTTGATACACAAAAAGCATTCGACAGGGTAAGCTGTGATTTTATGATTAGGGCAATGGAAGCATTTGCATTTCCTGATGCAATAATAAGGTTAATTAGAGGGATATATGAGGAATCAGAGGCAAAAATCAAAGTGGGAGAGTTCCCCATTGATAGGTTATGTCTGAACAGAAGAACCAGGCAAGGTTGTCCTCTTTTTCTTTATTTGCTTTACATTTAGAACCATTGGCAAAGAAAGTAAGCGACTCAGAAATCTAAGGATAAAATTTGGTATGTTGTTCAAGAAAAGTGGGCTCTATTTGCAGAAAAGAACATCTCAGTATTGTTGATTAATCTGAGACCGTTCACAGTTTATTCTGAATATGAAATTAGTGAAGTTATAATAAAGGTTATAGCTATAAACTATGTACCCACATATGAACTGGTTTAGTAATAACCAAATTTATGGGGGCATAATAAAATGAAGTATTTAGGAGTATGGATTAAAAAGGATTCAGTTATAGCAGTTAAGGATGAGGGTAGAGACTAAACACAAGATAATCACAAGCTATTTTTTGATAATTAATCCCATCTAGAATGATTTGTAGTTTAATTTTTATTTTATTTATTTTATTTTATTCCTTTTTTTATTTTATTTATTTTATATATTATTAATGAATTCAGTTTATGGGTACCTGGGGTTCTGCATGGAGGGAATATGATCCTTGACAAATATGGAAACTCTGCCACAGTTGCCATTGGGTCCAGGCATGAAATGCACAAAACCTTGGCACAGACAGAGAGAGACCGAGAGAAAGAGAAAGAGATTTTCACATTTAAACCATGTCTCAGTGACTACACAGACATAGATATTTACCAGATACAAGAGTACCTCACAATCATACAATGAATTGTTTAACCGTCTGGCATTGAGGAGAGCCACCTTAGCCTGATCCTATTTTGGGATTCATTTGTTAGCTATGTTGTAATATCCATCAAATGGACTCTGTCTAAAAATATAACACTTGGTGCAGCAAAGGCTTTAGTCAGTATGTGGAAACCTTAAAATGAAAGGCAGGCCATCTTTAGCGAAGTAAACTGGGCTATTGAAGAGTTCATCCCAGGGCTTCACATATTAGATGTCCCTGGAACAATTATTGGGACCAAATATCTTTTCTTTGTACTTGAGCATTATTCGAGGTGAAGGAAGGATTCCACTCAGGACTTGTGTCATACTCTTATCTGTAACATGTGTGGAAAGTTCTGACACATCTTTCCTTATGTTCCTCTTGGTTTTACATCTCAAGTCATTCACTCCTGTATGTACTACTCACATATCTTAGTAATATTTGTCAAGAGTTAGGATCCTTAGGGTGTTTCTTATGTCAGAGATATTGATGCCTGAAACCCTCTCTATGTTCAGTTTTGCCAGTGAAGAATCAGCATGCATCTCAACTGTCCAGATTTTTCCATAATATCCAGATTTTTGTCCCATATTTTTTGTCTGTTTCCCATAAAATTTGTGTTTTTCTGGATATTTGTGGCAAATCAGTGATAATTTAATTCACTAAATAATGACAGGCACTTACGTTTCAGACTTCATATTCTTCAGACAATGCACAATAACACAATACATTTTATTCTAACAACTCTCTAAGTTTATGAGAGCAATATTTACAATTTGTTCCTTTTCTGGGGTCTTTGTTTCACTAAGTGGTTGTGAGGTATGTATGCCTAAAATAGTCATCTATCACTGATACATTTCTACTGTTGCTGTTATCCAAAGTAGTAGATTTGGTGTGGTTTTGCTCAGGATGACTCTTTACAGGAGGTATACATGAGCCAGATGAGTGGCATGATTTTTGCTGAGACTAATCTTATGTCTAGGAGGCTTTAGGAGTGATTGTTTTATGGTCTCAGCATGAGATATTTTGGTGTGATTGGTGAAGAATTGTGATTGGGGTGTATGGAGGTCACATGGCAAGTTTTTTGGTGAGGGAAGACTCTGTATGAATGAAGTATTTACTCCTCACACACATGGAATTATTGTTCAATATATGTTCATTATCTATGAACACAAGGCAGTTTGTACACTGTTATAGGAGAGGACTAAAAGACTGGCAGTAGAGGTGAAACTAGCAGGTTGACCTTCCATCTTATCCAGTGCTTAGGTGTTCATATGCGTAAAGTAAATGCAACATAATGTGGATGTAATTATTGTAGAATATGCAAAATATTCAGGATGCTCACCAGTGATTGGTAGTCTGGTTGCAGATGTTGCAGACTTTAAATGTAAGGTGGAAGAATGGGTTAATACTTTTAGGTATTGCCTTGTGCCTTTAGCAGGTAAGACAATTTGGAAGTGAGGGTATCTCAAGCTTTCCAGTCAAAAGGGATGTGTTTGCCAGTGTGATCTCTTAGTGCTCACAAGTATGAACTGATGAGACAGGAGATGGAAGAGCTTCCAAAGGCAATATTATCTTAAAGGCAGGCAATTTGAGAGCCATCAATTTTAAAAAAATGAAGACGGATTGGTTTGGTGGACACAGTATTCTGGGTCTGTGAGATACGATGAGAGTACAAAGGGGAATGTCTATACCAAGAAATACATCAGATTTAAAACACAAAATTAAAGGACGGAAGGGGAGAAAAATTCTTCAGACACTTGGTTCTGTTGTAGAATGGTCAAGAAATGCCTTAAGACAATCACAACTCCTGAACTAGCCTAGTTCTCACTTCCCTCACAAGAAAAAAAAGTCATTTTATCAAGAACAGATTCAGACTATTAAAATTAACTTAAAAACAGATGAAAAAGGAATGAAAATTGTTCATAGACTTAAATAAAACAGATCATAAGTAATGAGGCATCCTCCATATGGCGGGATATGCAGTCACAATTATCCATAACACCGCTGCTCTGCAAGGTGTGTATCTAGCATCGCCAGTGGGTGTCAGACCTCCTGCTAATAATACCCTCATACCTGGTTCCCCTGTGTCAGAACAGGCATGGTCAACTCACGCTGCTTCTGATGTGGGTATACCTACAATGGCCTAGCAACATACAATTCAAAATGGCATGGCATTTCCCATTTAGCCCCTCAGATGTCTGTAACACTGGTGATATGTTAGCAGATGTGCAGCTAGACAGAGCTTGCTGCCACCCAATATGCATTGGTGATGGAAGAACGTTGCATGACATATGAAAGGATGTAACTCATCACCATCATCAGCTCCACACAGCCCAGGAGTGCAAACATTAGAAGAAGATACTTGCATTGTGGACTCTTGGGGCACACAACACTGTAATCAGTAATTCTATGCATAGCATTGCCATAATATCACAGCTAACAACAAAACCAGGCCAAGTACCAGTGCTGGATGTGCATCAGGACCTTCAAAGAGTGGAAACATAACAACCCTATCACAAGATGTCAGAAGCCTATCATTACTCACCATGGATGTCCATGAAGAACTGTCTCAGGTCCAGAGCCCACATCTTTGTCACATGATGTCACAAGTTGTAGTACCATGTCAGCCAACAAGATCTATATCTGGGTCCAGTTCATTGCAATGGTACCCCATCTTTCATAGAGGAGGTCACAAGTTCTGTCACACATGGTGATCCCCTATACATAGGGTATCATCTGTCACACATGATTTGTGTCAACAGTCATGTGGCATTATACCTACTATCATTTGTGCAAATAATGACAACTGTGGCCCATAGCGTCTATATCACAATGTCAAACATTTAGGTTGTCGAACGCCTAAACATCGACACCTAAATGTCGAATGTTGAAAACATCGAATGGCCAATTACACAAATTTTTTCCCTGTGAAAACATTCGCTTGGGCAAAAAAAAATTTTTAAAACCCTAACCAAGTGGGGGGCATCCCCCCAACTAAATATACCAACTCTGAAATCGCTCTACATCGGGGAAAAGGGCAAAGCCCCAATGATGGGCAAGTGATTTTTTTCCCTGGGAAAAAATTTGCGTAATTGGCCATTCGTGGTATGCAGCATTCGACATTTAGGTGCCGACGTTTAGGCGTTTGACAATCTAAATGTTTGACAACATGATAAGAACCCAGCCCATATCACCATCTATCCTGTGCTCTATTGAGGTAACGATTGATGCCCAGTGTGAACATGCTATGCACTGACTAACACAGCCTGATTCATGTCTGTCATGGCTTTATGACACTGACTCTGCATGCATTATTTTTATTCTGTGCAACACTGCCACTTTACAAATATCATGGCTGACAGTTGTCATTCAGAAGTCAATGCTTCACCAGCAATGCTGATTGCTGTTACAATAGCTGGCGGGGGGTTCTTCATGCAGTTGTGTCTCCATGTTCTATGTCATTGTGCTATCCTGCTGGGACAGTTCTTAACTATAGATCTATTAGCCTGACTTGCCTTATCTGCAAGGCCATGGAGCGAATCATCATGGACCTGATCAATAAAGATATAGTTAACTTCCAACCACTCAACCCCACTCAGTTTGGATTTGTCAAAAGGAAATCATGCCTGTTAAACCTGGTGGACATCTTTGAGACAGTCACCAAGGCCATGAATGAGGGGGAAATCTATGCATATAGTCCACCTAGACTTAGTCAAGGCTTTTGACACTATCCCCCACTCAGGCTTCATTGACAGACTCACTTAGCTAGGAATACTTTAGAAGACTTAAATTAATCCTGAAAACAGCGTTGACTTCTAGGCACAAAATTCAAGCTATAAACTAATTTGCTATTCCTGTCCTAACTTACAGTTTTGGAATGATTGACTGGCCCCAAAACATGTTGAATAGACTAGACAGGAAAACAAGAAGGATCCTTCATGCTCACCAAATGATTTATAAAAATCAGTGGATACCAAGATTATATATTCCCCATTCCGAAGGAGGGATGGGCCTCCTTGAAACTGATTACATGTATAGATTGCAGTTGTGGGACTGCACACATATCTGCTGAACCCACAAGACCCAACCAAAGTGAATGTTTTGAAACATGAAGAGAATAAATCTAAAATGACTTCTCTTCTTAAACTAGCAGAAGCACATCGGCATCAAGCAGGAATGGAAATCAAACCAGAAGTAGATAAAAATCAGGTAGCAACTGAATGTGCCAAAAAACAAAAGAAAGAACATAAGATGAAGGACCAGATGAGAAGGCAAGAAATGTGAAAAATGCATAAATATAGTTGCAAGTATAGAAAACTTCTGGAAGAACCTCATGTTGATCAGGATCGAATGCAGGAGTGGTTAAGGGGAGGCAAATTCAAACCAAGAGATGAAAGGTTAATACTGGCGGCCCAAGATAGTGGGCTACGTACACATTCGTTTACAAAGTCTATTGAACATGTGGGAGAAACAGACAAATGTAGGCTTTGTAAAACAGAACTGGAAACGGTTGCACACCTCATTGCTGATTGTGACATATTAATGGCAGCAAGAAGGCATAATAATGTGGCAATACTGTTGCACTGTGGATTGTGCAAACATTGTGTTATGGAAGTAGCTGAAAAACACTGGAAACATGAGCCACAAAGCATCACAGAAAATGATGAAGTCTACGTCACATGGGATCAGCCATTGCCAACAGTTCAAAAGATGGATGCTAGAAAATCGGATATAGTGGTCCATGAAAAGAAGACAAATGTAGCACTGATCATTGAAATCACCACACCCAGTGACTGCAGTGTCTTGCATACAGAGAGACACAAAATCATAAAATATCAGGATTTGCAAGCAGAAACAAGAGCAATCTGGAAGAAAGATACCTAGATAGTTCCAATAGTAGAAGGAGCAACAGGTCTTATAAAAAAGAATTTACAATCGTATTTAGATATGTTACCGATACATGTAACCCCTAATGAACTGCAGAAGGAATCATTACTGGGCACATTGCGGATGCTGCAAAGAGCACTTCTGGCTGACATCAAAGACCAAAACAACACTAATTAAAAGAACTTTAATCGTACATTGACTTAGGAATGGGGTCCATTCCGGTCACTGTATTAGGAAACCCAAAAGACTTGGATAACTTAAAAAAAAACCTAGGTATCACTCATATTGTTAGATGGATCACTAACTGACTCAATGATAGAACACCTCCAACAGCAGACTTGTAACCAGTGGTGTTCCACAGAGATCAGTCCTGGGACCTCTACTATTTGGAATTTATTTCTCCAAAATGCAAGCAAAAGCTAAAGGTATATGGCTGACAAAGTTTGCTGATGACTGCAAACTGGGAGTGGTCATAAAATCTCCAAATGATGTCAACATCCTACAAGAGGATCTTACACAAACAAGTGATTGGTACCAAAGTCATGGCCTTAAGCTCAATGCAAAAAAAAATGTATTATCATCCCCTTCACTAAGAGTGATGTTCCTGCTAACTACCACATCAATAGCAACACCCTAAGTATGCACTCAGTGATGACAGACCTGGGCACACAAGTTGACAGCAACCTTACCTTTGATCACCATGTCTCCACTGTGGTAAGAAGGGCATTCTATATTGCTCAACTCATAAGTAAGGGTATTGCCTCCAGAAAAAGAGAAGTTATAACCTCCCTGTACTCTTCCCTCATCAGGCCAATAATTCAGTACAACTCTCCTATTGGAATGTACCTTTCCAAGCACCTGCAGCAATTGGAGAGACCACAATGGTTCCTCACAAGAAAAATTCAAGGGCTTTGGGATCTGTCCTATGTGGATCATCTGAAATCACTGTCCCTTTATCCTGTTTCATGCAGACTACTCAGAAGCGATCTCTGTCTTGCATATTAGGCACTCCCTGAGCCTGCTTTATTGGAAATGCTGCATATCCACAAGTCAAACGGTGCACGAGCATGGCCGGCCTTAGGCATAAGCCAACTAGGCGGTCACCTAGGGCGCCACTCTAGCAGGGTCGCTTTTTCAGTATTTATTTAATGTAGGTAGACCAGGATGGCGGCACTGGGTGGTGTGGTGGGGGGTGCTGTGGAGCCCTTTTGCCTAGGGCACCAGTTGACCTAAGGCCGCTCCTGTGCACGAGTTACTTGCTCAAAAGACCTTAACCTGGTATGTGGCATTAATAAAACCCTATAAAAAAGGACCAGCACTGCAGTAAACCAAATCCATGGTTAAGAAGTACTTAAATAACAAAAAAAAAACACAGACCTTGGACTATGGAAAAGCCCAAAAGTAAACTTTATTCAAACAAAGGAAAATGCAGCAAAGCTTTCAGGTTAGCAAAAACTCTTCCCCAATGCTTATAGTAGCTCTCCATTTTATAAACTTCATACAGTCATGTGACACAGCCCAAGTCTGATTTAAAGCCATAGTATTACATCTCAGCATGTTAAAACCTTAAAATAATTATGAAGAATAAATACATTGAACCATATCATGAGAAAAAATATTCAGAACTACATAAACAAATCACTAAAATACAGAAATATATATAAAAAATATATTAAAAATGCTGAAAAGCTTGTAAAATATTATATCAATGTAAGCTCATCTGTTTTTTTTTTTTTCTTAGAACAGGTTTGATGCTATCATGAGCATTCAAACCTGGTTCTATGTCAGCTTGTAACTGTAAAATCCAATTTAGCTCACATATTTATAACTTTTTATTTATGTCCCCACCTCTCAAATTCTTATATATAATCTTAATAGAACCTGCTGGAGGGACAGATTTTTCTCCCAGAGGTTACCACACCTTTGGAACAGACTCCCACTTCATGTCAAACAGAGCACTTCATTGGTCCTCTTCAAATGCAGTCTGGATGGGCCAGTTAGACTAGTAACTTCCTATGATCCTATGATCCTATGATCCTATGATCCTATAATACAGCCATGTCATGTGGCTGACCAGCTTCGGTCTATAGGATCATGTTGTGTAAAATGCACACACAACAGCCAATGTGCTAGCCGTGTCAAGGAAGTATTGCAGTGCCTCATCAAATTTAGTCAGCAAAAATGTGCTTTATGAACACAAAAGATGCAGTCTGTGATATGCCATGTCTCAGCATTGGTTGTACTATATGATATTGCATGCACGGTTTTAGAACTGAGAACAACAATTATTACCATGGCTCCAGGTGATACCCAGCATCACCTCAACAAGTAAAAAATATTTTGGGGGGATGGATATTCGTGGCTAGCTGCACAGCTTATATATTGTTAAAAACTACAAAACTTCAACCCTCTAGCTTTCTCTGACTCACTAAAACATATGAACTGGAAACCTGTAAAAACCCTCCTTCTTGACATTGCTGTTACATACTTCAGTACTACATTCAATAACCTACTTATTAGCTTCGCTCCCCCCAGGACTAAAAAAATCAAAACCAAATCCACCCCTTGGCTAACTAAAGCAACTATTACACTCATGCATCTCCGTGATAAATCTTGAAAGCATTACCATAAATCTAAAACACCTAACACCCTTATACTGAGTATAAGCAACTCCACAATAAAATGAAAAAAAATATATTGTTTTAGACCGAAAGTCCTACTACTCCAAGCTTGAAAACAATCATAGATCCAACCCTAAAAAAATTTGGAACAGTATATCTGCTCTCCTCACTCCTGGTAAAAAAGAGTCCTTGCCCTGACCCTAACTCTTCAGATCATATTCTAGCTACCCAATTCAATTCTTTCTTTATTGATTCAATAGATAAGCTCACCACATCATTCTCCAATAACACTTCTACTCCACCCTCATCATGCACCCTCAACTCTAGTCCCACTGACATCAACACTACTCATCACCCCCTCTTACCATACAACCTGTCTCTCTGCACACCATAAAAAACTTCTACTAAAACTAAAACCATGCTCTCATGCCCCAGATAACATTCCATCTAACTTTCTCAAGCTAGCTGGCAATGGCATAGCCCTTCCCATCACCATACTTATCAACTGTTCACTCCAAGAATCCTATGTACCCCTCCTCTGGAAGAAAGCATTCCTCATTCCCCTCCACAAAGGAGGCAACAATACCGAAATTTCCAGCTTCTATACTATAGCCATCCTGTCCCCTATCTCAAAAGTCCTTGAAAAATGCATACACTTGCAACTCTTTCCCTGCCTCCTAGACAATCAACTTCTTTCTCCAACTCAACATGGATTTAGACCTGGACATAGTACTACCACTGCCCTTCTCTCCTTTCTTGACATCATCAACCGTGCTTGAGACTCTGGCGACATTGTATCTACCCTTCTCCTAGACTTATCAAAGGCCTTTGATACTGTTTCCCACAACCTTCTCAGGTCCAAACTCTCTCTTCACAATATCTCCCCCTCCTCTATTAACTGGTTTTCCAGTTACCTTTCTAATAGACAGCAAGGCGTCAAGTGGAACAATAGTACCTCGTCATTCCTTCACACTCCAACAGGAGCTCCACAAGGCTCAATACTAGGTCCCTTACTTTTTGACATCTTCATTAAAAACTTTCATCAGTGCATTCCTAATACCAAACTTGTCCAATAGATGGATGATTCCACCATAATTTGCTATGCTCAGTTTCTCCCCAAACTCATGCGTCTAACACAAGATGCCTTCTCTTGTACCGAGTCTTGGATGCTGATAAATCACCTTGCTCTCAATGCATCCAAAACCAAAATCATGATCTTGACCCCATCTCAAAACACCTCTATCAATAACAATTCCTTCTCCATAGTCAGTCAGAATAAGATTCCCATTGAAATTGTCTCCCATACAAAACTTCTAGATGTTATCATTGATGAACATTTAAAGTTTGACATTCATATTCAAACTAGTATTAAGAAAGCACACCAAAAGCGTGGAATGCTGTATCATCACAGCCATTATCTCACTCTCTCATTCAAACATATACTGTCTATTTCCTACCTCATCCCCACTCTCTTGTATGGAGCCCCTCTCCTCACCAACCTTCAATCCTCCCTAAAGGCAAGACTGTCATCCTGCTACAATAAAATCTCTAAGTTTGCTACTGGGACCAAATCCTCCTCCCACCACTGTCATGCACTCCACTCCTTGAACTGGCTGGAACTCCCCCACTATCTGTCTTACATTCAACTGTTAACTGCTCACAAACTCAATTTCAAACCCTCTAACTGTCCTTTCCTCTCCTCCATACTCACCTTGCATCATCCTGACAGACTACTCAGGTCTAGTAACCAGAACCACCTCGAAGTGTACAAACCCTTACGTGCACCTGGTCAATTTCTCCAGTCTTTCTCCCTCGCTTGCCTATGGAATTCACTTCCCTCCCACATTTGAATCATCCAAAACCACTTTGCCTTTAAGACCATGCTCCAGTCCCATCTCTCTTTTCACTGGGAATGCTCATGCTCTCACCCTACCTGACCCCCTCTAAATCATTTATGCTCCCCCATCCTTTTTTCCTCCTTTCTCATAACTCACCCTAGTGATTCCCTTCATTTAATTTCCACTCCCTCTCCCCTTTTCCTTTCTCATAACTCAGCCTAGTGACTCCCTTCATTTCATTTCCACTCCCTCTCCCGTTTTCCTTTCTCATAACTCACCCTAGTGACTCCCTTCATTTCATTTCCACTCCCTCTCCCTTTGTCCTTTCTCATAACTCACCCTAGTGACTCCCTTCATTTCATTTCCACTCCCTTTTTTCCTTTCTCATAACTCACCATAGTGACTCCCTTCATTTCATTTCCACTCCCTCTCCCTTTGTCCTTTCTCATAACTCACCCTAGTGACTCCCTTCATTTCATTTCCACTCCCTCTCCGTTTTCCTTTCTCATAACTCACCCTAGTGACTCCCTTCATTTCATTTCCACTCCCTCTCCATTTTCCTTTCTCATAACTCACCCTAGTGACTCCCTTCATTTCATTTCCACTCCCTCTCCCTTTTCCCTTTCTCATAACTCACACTATTGACTCCCTTCATTTAATTTCCACTCCCTCTCCCCTTTTCCTTTCTCATAACTCAGCCTAGTGACTCCCTTCATTTCATTTCAACTCCGTCTCCTTTTTTCCTTTCTCATAACTCACCCTAGTGACTCCCTTCATTTCATTTCCACTCCCTCTCCATTTTCCTTTCTCATAACTCACCCTAGTGACTCCCTTCATTTCATTTCCACTCCCTCTCCCTTTTTCCTTTCTCATAACTCACCCTATTGACTCCCTTCATTTAATTTCCACTCCCTCTCCCTTTTTCCTTTCTCATAACTCACCCTAGTGACTCCCTTTATTTCATTTGCACTCCCTCTCCCTTTTTCCTTTCTCATAACTCACCCTATTGACTCCCTTCATTTAATTTCCACTCCCTCTCCCTTTTTCCTTTCTCATAACTCAGCCTAGTGACTCCCTTCATTTCATTTCCACTCCCTCTCCCTTCTTCCTTTCTCAAAACTCACCCTAGTGACTCCCTTCATTTCATTTCCAATTGCTCTCTCTTTTTCCTTTCTCATAACTCACCCTTGTGACTCCCTTCATTTCATTTCCACTCCCTCTCCCTTTTTCCTTTCTCATAACTCACCCTAGTGACTCCCTTCATTTCATTTCCACTCCCTCTCCCTTTTCCTTTCTCATAACTCACCCTAGTGACTCCCTTCATTTCATTTCCACTCCCTCTCCCTTTTTCCTTTATCATAACTCACCCTAGTGACTCCTTCATTTCATTTCCACTCCCTCTCCCTTTTTCCTTTCTCATAACTCACCCTAGTGACTCCTTCATTTCATTTCCACTCCTTCTCCCTTTTTCCTTTCTCATAACTCAGCCTAGTGACTCCCTTCATTTCATTTCCACTCCCTCTCCCTTTTTCCTTTCTCATAACTCAGCCTATTCACCTTTCACTCTTCTACTCTCTTGCTCTAATTCTTCTTACCTCTCACCCCATGAAAGTTTGAGTGCATAAGTGCCTGCACTTCAAATTATTCTTATGTACTCCAAAATACTTATGATTTAATTTCATTCAATGCTTTGTTACATTTTGCTCAAATGTTATTATTCTGCCTTCTATATTACTGTGTTTTTAGCAGTTTTGAAAATTGTATTGTACTTAACTTTGTTGATATTAGCTTTATAATAATTATATATGGAGCTTTTCCCCCTGAGCCTCCATTGAAAATGGGCTCATTTTGGTTCAATGGACTTTCCCAGTTAACAAACTGCAAATAATTAAATAAAACATTTATTTTGCATAATGAGTCTATGCTTACCAGCCAGATGGCAGTGGAGGATGTCACCTCACTGGAAAGGTTGATGGAAGAGAGACATATTCCAAATGCAGTAACTATATGTACACATATAGTGTACTAAATAAACACAAACAGACAGACACACGACTATACACACACATATGTGCTTTTAATAAACCATTTTACATTGCACATTACCTAGCAGTACAGAGACTGGTAGTCTCTCCTGTTAACATGCATCCGTACGTTGGGAGTAGGTAGGACATTTTTTGCTACATATGTAAAATACTATGCCACTTAGTACCCCAGAGAGGGAATTGACATTATACAAGCTATGCATATTGCTGACTCTCTTCTGCTCTCTAGAGAAACCAGATATGCTCTTCCATATGCAGAAGATTAATGCTGAGAAACTTGATAACTGTTTATGAAGCTGAAGCTTATGGTATACCTAATATTTCCCAGCTACTCAATGAAGGTCCCAGTAACTAGGATGGTAAGTCCTACACATGCCTTACTTTACACAGGAATTAGGAACATCATGCGTTCCTCTAGACTCAGTATGTGGGCAATACATGTCTATCAGACATCTTATTATGTCACAATCCACATAGCAGTGGCCAAGTATTTGCTGGTCACTCAGAGAGCATTATGTGAGGAGTAGCCTAAAGTGACATTAGTGTTATAGGACAATACAACACACCACCAGATTAGAACAAGCTGTGACCAGAATGAAAAGGTGCTGATGAGCACAAACTGCCTAACCATTTTTCCAAAATGCAATTTGTAAATTTGTGGAGTGTGTACAGGTACCCCAACAAGCTCACAATATATTGCACATGCTTAAGAATCATATCTTTTTTTTTTATTGTTTGCTGCTGTCATTGATTTCAGTTGCTTCCATTGCCAGCTTTCTATAGTCCCATCCTATTCATATCCCATTCCCAGTGGCTCCCTCCATGTGAACCATTATCAGAAGGGTCTGTTATCAGGGACAGGTCCTGCACATGGAGGCTTCTAGTTTTATATACATGCTCTGGGAGGATTTACAGAACGGGATGGCCCACATGAGAAGCTGCCATGACATGGCCCAAATTAAGTTTTCTTTGTCCTTAGCCCTGCCTCCCCCCTTGTGTGTTGACATTACATGCTTATAGGCTGGGAGATCTATGAGCTATAGCTTTAGAATGGGTTTGACCTGGTTCTGTAAACATTCTCACTACTTTAGCTCTCCATGTATGCTCAACATAGTGATCTCACTGAGCCCTGAGCTCCACCAGAGCTTTAATGATAGACCCATCAGGAAGCTGCCCCCCAGGATAGGTCCAACAATCTTTCTCTACCTGCACCGTCAAGTGCCCAAGCCACTTATAGAATTGAGGTTACCTGGGATGTAGTTAGAGCTTTATCCATCTATGCTACTAATCCAGGGTGCACCAGTTTTTGAATCCCTTCATTTGCATGTTGATACTGTTTCATTTGATTACATTACTTAATTTGCATCTCGTTATTCACTTAGTTGCATGCAGTGCATAAATATCAGTGCAGACTGCTTCTCTGTCACTCAGCTTGTGTTTCTGAACTGCCAAGACCATGTGCTATTTACAATAACTGCCACTGCGTACTATGCACATTTCTTTGTGAGTTACTGTCATTGTATCCCAATTCAGATATCAGGAAACATGTCAGTGCACCTGTATGCACCCTCATTCCAGCTAATAAGTAACATTTCAATCATCTGATGGATTTGTCAATTCTGTCACACACCCACTAGTCAAAGATTTAAACCCAAATCACTGACACTTTCTAGTTGCTTTAGAGTACTGTAGAATTATTTTGATTAAAAGAATCAGCAACAAATATTTTACATTCAAATCTGCTTTGGGATAATAATACCTAAAAGCCTGTAGCAGCATTCGGCCATCCAATTACACTGGGTTCTTCAATTTGGCATTTGAGGTTTTATGTAATTAGTATATGCACATGGAAGCACATACTGTTTTTGAGATTGATTCCATCATTGGTTTATGTATTGTCTGAATGTTTATATATTCTGCTGCATGGTTGTGTACTCTAAGGGGATAATTTCCTGTCTGTAACAATGAAACACCAAGCACAGCATGAAAAAATTGCATGAAATTTCAAGTACTTTAGCACAGAGAAAAATGAAAACTAGGAAGAAAACGTTAGTGAGAGTTTAAGTCTGAAAATGTATTTGTGGTTGGGGATTAAAACATAGACTGGTGCCAGATTTCACACTTTATTTGGATGCTGACAAAGCCTAGAAATGCAAAATGCTATCTTATGATAAGGACTGATCCCACATCGTTTTCACTGCCTTTTGTTATGAACAGGCTACACTGCTGAATCCATTGGATTACCCTGAGGTATTTTACAGAGAATGGGATTCATATTTTTTGTTAAATTTTATAACTGAACTTCATTTAAAACAAAGTTCTGTATTGTGTATAACAGCTCAGAATGGGTTATTTTTAACTGCTTAACAAGACACAGAAACAAAATAAATTCAGCATGTTCAGAGATGTGGTATTTGCTGTTATTAGAAAATAAATATAGTGGAAATAAAGAAGATATATTCTGAGTATTAAATTGCATGATACTAGAAATGCATTTTGTTTAGGTGTCATTAATTTCAATGAAGTCTTATACTTGGACAGCAAGAATTTAAACTAGTTTTGTAGCAATTGTAAAATCCCTAGATATGAGATTTTATACAACTAAACATTATATGGATATAATTTTGTAAGCAATAAAATCTGATAACAACACAAGACACTATTTTAATATGCAGAACCGCTTCATACCTTGTTGTTTTCAAAATCAGTGTGATCAGTTTTTTTTTTTTTAATTTGCTAAGCTAATTTTCAAAACTATAACAAACAAATCCCTCTAATACCAGGTAGTGCTAAAAAATTTAAGTGATGGGTTACAATTTCATGACCAGAAAGCTGCTGGGTAAAATATTTTTCTTGACCAATGTTAGCTATTATTCTAGCAACAGAGACAGAATGATGGATTTTACCTATAATTCATCCTGGAGAAAGTAAAAAAGAAAAAAAAAAGTAAGGAAAAATACAATGGCCTACCAATTTGCTGTCATTCTGGAAAAGTACAGGACAATCAGTATAAATTAAGAAACATTAGGTTTCATTCCCAATCTCAGTGTATATGTTGCCAGTTTGTCATACCAAACATGTATTTCATTTTGTGGCAGTATAAAGAATGCCTGTACAGACTCATACAGTTGTTATTATTCCCCTGCTTAAGGAAGCCCTAATACTGGGCTTCCACCTCCTCCTAAAAGAGCTTATTAACTCCCTTCCAGTCTAAAAATGCAAGAAGAGGTTCTGTATAGATAGTACATTCAGGACTAAGAAAGTATCATGGTCTGACCATCAGAAGCTTCCTGTGGGCCAGAAAGTACTGTTCCTAGCAGATGGCTAGTTTCCACTCTTTTGCAGGCCTGCGGTCCATGCAGGTGGCCTGCTGTTCTTCTGCCTCCTATGTCCAATTCTGCTACATTTTCCCTTGTCTTTATTAGGAGCTGTATCCCCACTCCCATCAAAGAAGACTGTCTGGAAACTACTCACTCCCCCATTTTCCTTACATGTACTCTGGTACCTGGACACTACTTAAGGTTGGTGGACATGTTGCTTTGCTCCTGTGTAAGTTATCCACTTACAAGCTGTAAGTTTTTTCCTTCCACCAAAATCGAATCTGAACTCATTAAATAAATAATAAGTGCTACACAGAAAGGAAGAAAATCATATCATGCTGACTTTAGCTGTACCTTCCTTTACAAGACAAAGTTGTACATTCTGTTCTTAAGAAAGATAGTATTCATTGCTGTCTTTGTATATTTCATTTTTTTATATTTATTTCTTCCTGGCATTGATTCTAAGAGAACTTCTCAGTTTATATTATGACTGAGAACATTTTATTTTTGCAGTCATCTACACTCTAGTTCCAGGATTGCTAGGCTTCATAGTATTCCTCCATTTACCCAGTTCATTGCTGAACATCTTCATAAATTGAAGAAGACATATTTTGTTTAAAGATTTAAGTACCCAACTGGTAACAGAACTGAAATGTTAAGAATGGAGAATTTTAGGTTCACGTTGCTTTTTTATATCTGAAATTCTTAACCTCTTAAAGTTTTTCCAGGTTTGGAAACAAATAAAGAAAAATGATCTGTTGGCAAAAAAACGCTCAGTAAACTCAATGAATGACTAGAAGTCAAAAAGGCAGCATTGTTTGCTGACAGAAACATATTGGGAGTCCAAAATATTTTATATGAAACAGTTTCCATGTAACTCACAATAATACTTGGTACTATAACAAAATGAGTGACCTACCACCGCTTTAACATTCCTGAGAAACAAACTGAAGTAATCAGTTTGTGGTCCACTTATGGGCTTTTAGTCTCACAGAAGCAGGACAATTACTACAGTAGCTCTGAAGAGCAATTTTCTTTTTACTGTAAAGCCAGCTACTAGTTTACTTTAAATGACAGCCTCTGGCTGGTGGAGTCTTGAAAAGATTTTTGCCTGGAACATATTTTATATGTGTGTTATAATTTCTGGGATAACCATACCTCTCAATTTCTTAGAGCAAGAAATCTGGACAAAGCAACAAATAATGGGAGGACACAGACCAAAAAATGGGGATACTTTTAAAATATTGCTCTTACAAACTTAGAAAGTTGAAGGAATAACAGGGTTTGCATTAACATGAATTTTCTGCAGGATATTAAGTCTGAAAATCAAATGTCTGCCTATATTTTATGACTTCAGTCCTCTGTGATTTCCAGTGATTTGCAGGAAAACTACAATTTTATGAAAAAAGCAGACCAAAAATATGAGTTATAAATCTGGACATTATGCGAAAATCTGGACAGCTGAGAGGTATAGGGAAACCTATGCATTGTCTATATAACCATGGTCCTGGAATTATCATCATCACCACCACCATCAACATCATCATAAACCCCCTTTTTCATATATTTCTATTTGGGGATGGGATGTTCAGTGAACTGTTGCCACCTCTTTCAGTTTTTCTATCTTCTTCAGTTGTCATGCCTGAATGTTCATTCTTGATGGGATGTCCTTGTTTCCTCTTGCCTTCTACCTGTCTCTCCAAAATCTTGCTCACCAAATTGGTTTCTACTTTCCTGGCACATGTATCTATGCCACTGTAATAGGTTCATAGATTAGTACTAGGTTAACTGCCCTTGTAGTGCATCTTAAGACTAGCCAAATCTCTCATTTGGTGCTCGGAATTACCTATTTTGTTTAGTTTTCAGATTAGTCTTACTCATTCATGGACAATGCTTATATTATCTCTAGTGATAGTAACTGAGATTATACCATAGATATTTAAAAAATCCCCAGTTAAGATTACATCATTTAGGAGCTACCACTGTGCATTCATAGTAAGGAGGCAGCCCTAGGTAAATATTCACTTTCCCATCCATAGATCCAAGATGTGCTTGACTATGGACAGGGATGAACTTTGTTTTATGCAGACAAGCAGTCTGTTCTAGAGCAGTGGCATCCCCTATAAGATATACCCGTTCATCCAAACAGTTGATGTTGCAGCACAGGTTAGGATCCTTGGAATGAGTGTTTCTCTTGCCATTTGACATTCTCCTCATCTTGATACTCTCTGCAACTGTGTGTTTTTTTTTTTTTTACATCTGCTCTGATTTTGCAATTTCTTCATCTGTCCCAAAGTACTTTCTACCACCCATCTGAGACACTTCATCTCTGAAACCTCAGGTTTCCTCAACTGCTCTGCCTTCACTGCTCAGGTTTCAGTGGCATACAGAAACACATAACACACCAATATTTTGTGCACCTTACTTTTCACCTTCTTTGCCATTCTTCTTTCTCACAATACTGACACAAAAACATACTTACAACAAATTGAGAACTGTAAAAATGAAATTAATTAAAATTATAAAAGAGATAAAAGTTAAGTTGTTTTGTTCCACTCATCAAAAAATGTTATTAGAACTAAACAAAATAACACAACAGTTAAAGACTGTATTGTGTCCAGGCATCATCATACAACCTTCTTGCCCAGACCCCCACATCCACACTGGGTCTACCAGCTGCTCCTGATCCCCCTGGACTTTCCCCAACTCTTGCTAGGACTAATCAGGGAATCTAAGGGTGTTTGAGGGGTCTTGGCACTTCACCATTCTGCCAGGGGTTTTCTGTTATGATCTACCCATGACTCTACCCTTCCAGTGAGATTACATGGTGATACTTATAGGGAGCAGGCATCCAATGGGGGCATGTGGCATATCACCCTGCAACAGCAGCTCAACTATTCCCACCACCCTTACCCCTCCTTAAGTTATGCCCCCTTGATGCAGCATCTCCAGCCTCCACCAGGAATCAGTGCTGGTAAAGCACCCATAACCGCCCACACACTGCTCCGTCCCAAAACTGCTAACCAAACTCTAGTCACCTGGGATGCATTCAGGATTTTATCCCACAATGACACCACATCATCTTCTTCCTTTTAAAGCTTCAAAACAATAGCATGTTTAAGTCACCTGACCAAATCACAAGCCTTAAACAGAGAACATTTTCAAATAATATTTATATTTTCATTCAACCCCAGACTTTAATCAGTTGCTAACATTATTTCCCACATTTGTAATTTTACTTCTAACTAAATCTTAAACTGCTAAAATTCTATATTATGTTTGAATTGTGCATTTTCATGAACTTTTTCCATAATAGCATAACAACTTAAACATCTAGCAAAGTAAACCTCTTCCTGTAATGCACAATTATACTGAAATTTCACACCACTTGTATTTGCAACTGTTTCAAAAATAAAAACATACTGCTGTCTCTATAACAGCAAGAAGAATAAAACCCTCTATGTGACTATAGGCATTTGAGTCCATAACAGAGTTTTGAAATCCATCCTTTTCTAACAAAATTTTAAAATTATCTTACATTTTAAAAATAGAGTAAGGAACATCACCTGACACCTTTGCCATGTCATGATTTCTCAAATTATTTTCAAATTATTAGTAAGAACATTTAAAAAAATGTTTTTACTATTTAAGGTCATATCTAGCCAAAATGTTAAATACCTTAACACTTTGCTCACTGAGTGCCAGCACTCATACTTCTAAAATAGGTTTAAACCTACTGTTTCTCTTCCTTTTCACTTCTAAAACCATATTAACTAGTTTATTGCTATTAAAGCATTTAAGCATCTGTCAGCAAATAACTCTAACAGAAACTTAATCTCCTCTTCAAAAGCTTCAGTATTAGAAACCAGTCTTGAAAAGTTGATTTTTTCAAAACTTCTTTCCATTCAAATCAAAATTAATTTTTACATGCAATAAGCTAACCATGAATCCAAACTCTTTAACAGTGAAATGCACAACATGCATGCTCTCATTTAATATACTTACAACTCTACTAAAAATGTTCTGTGACTTTTTCCAAG
>NC_056737.1:1289829792-1290009792 GCF_019279795.1 Protopterus annectens
CTGCTTAAGCTTACTGACTTCTTCATGATATTTATTGAAACAATAGATGGCTCACAAATAGAAAACAGGAAATTAGGGTAGGCTGATCCTCCAAAAAGACCTGTCACTAGTGGTGTCTCCCAGGCTACAGTCCTTGGGCCATGTCTGTTTGGCATTTACTTCTTGGAGGTCAAAGCTAATGCAGAGGTTTTGTGGCTGACCAAGTCTGCAAATGACTGTAAACTTTGTGCCATTATGAACTCTCCAGAGGACACTAAGATCCTGCAAGAGAGCCACTGCCAAACAAGTAGCTAGTTTCATAACCACGGACTAAAACCAAATGCAAACAAATGTATAATACTCTCCTTAGGCAAACATGTTAAACCCATATCTATCATATCATCAACACACGTCTGAATTGGTTCAGTTGTTAGTGATCTTGGAACCTATGTTGGCAGAAAACTGTCCTTTGATCACCATGTATCCCCTATTGTAAGAAATGTGTCTTTTATTGCACAGCTTATTATCAAGGGTATGTTGTCTAGGTCCAGAGATGTGATCATTCTACTGTATGCATCACTAATTACACTGATCATTCAGGATAGTGCCCCATTTAATATCCAGCTTGAATGACCACAACACTTTCCCACCAAAAAAAATGGCCTAAATCATAAAATCTATACTGACCCTCTCAAAACTTTGCCCCGGCTCCCAGCACTGAACAGACTACCGAGGTGCAATCTCAGCCTCTTGTACAGAACCTCAACAAGTCCTTTCCTGTCTGAACGACTGCACATCTGTGAGTCCAATTGCAGAATAAGCACCCACCCACAACAGAGATCTTAATCTCATCTGCAGCATAAATCAAAGATTTTGGAGGCATAGATATGCATTACAGAGAATATGGCTTCTTTGGAATCATCTTTATCTCCACATAAAGCAAAGTACTTCCTTTACTCAACTCAAATCTAATCTGCAGTGCAAATTCACCCTTGGTTTATTATGTTTGTCCCTTATGGATATGGGTAACATGTATGTGTTCTGCCAGTTATTAGCTTATTCATTCATGCATTACAAGGAATAAAAACTTAATGGGAATGCATGGCTAGGCTTCTAAAGATCCACAAAGGTCAATAGTAAGTATCTATGAACCTAAATATTTGCAGGCTTTAGCAGACCAGGGGATTGATAGGTGATGTCAGATCCACTAATAAGTACTTCCATCTTTGTGTCAACAGTAACATTGGCACATATATTGCCCTATGTTGGATCATAAAATCCTGAAAACCTATTCAGTGTTATGTACTCCATGACTGCCCATGGGGGAGGAGTGAGTGGTTGTGATTTTTAAATTAGCTAAGGGCATTTTTGTGGTATTGGATGTATGGTTAGGTGCTTAAACTATATTATCAGAGATGTGCTTGGTAATTATTATCAAAGGTGGAGCTGATGTGTAACGTTGTAAAATTTACTTTTGACTAAGTAAATAAGTTACTTCTCAGCAGAACTTCATAGGCTTCTGTTTAAAAGTACACCAATGAGGTACACCATTACTGTTAAATCGTTATGTTAACTGGATGTTGTCCTATACTGCCCCCTCAATATACGCCAGTCACCATAATTAAAATAAGAGAGAGAGAGAGAGAGGACAAAAACTAAATGAATTATTGTTGTGGACAGTCACTGAGATATATCAGTTGTCTTGACAGTATTTATTATTATATACATATCTTAAAGAGAAAATTATGTTTGAAGATTGGATTATCTACTCCTTAGGTATTTGTAATCAAATGAGTACAGATAGCTCAGTAAGTGCTGAGATCAGGTGTTCTGAGCAACTATTTTAAAGTGTTATTTCACATGGCAAAAGAACATGAATTGGTTGATGTCTTTCTATTCACTTCTTGCAGTATTCTTAACCTCAGGGATCTCTCTGTTGAAGGCGACATGACATTGGCCAGTATACAAAAGTCTTATACTACTGTAGAGTATGTGGGACATCGCATGTAGGCAGCTGTCAGACTTAGGCCATAAAAATGATGTATGCACATACAATCCTCAGAACTTTTCTGACACCAGTCAGAACGCCATTCCAGCAATCAGTCTGATCATTTCAACGCTTGCGAATCCAGCCTTTTGCTAGATAAGTGCCCACTGGGGAAGTTTTTCTCTTACTGCTCTTTTGGTTATGTCATCCAAGAGGTGCAAGTGCCAGTATGGAAGACAAATTCCACGGAAGAACAGCCATTCTCAGAGTCTCTTTTGTTTAGGCCCTAATCACGACCATAAGTCCTGTACCATCTGCCAGCCCTTCATTTCAAAGACTCTTAGAAGCAGGTTTTCATCTCTTGCCATATATTTAGAGAACCAACAGCTTAAGCAACTAGCTAAGCATATAGAGGGTACATCAGGGTCCAATGCTAAGCCTGTGAAGCTCAAGGCAAAGAAACCTCTGCCTGTGGCTTCCACTGCACCTCCAATGTCCAACATTTCTCCCAAAGTAATTATCAGCCCAGAGGTTCATCTGATTTCAGGCATGGATTCACAGGCCAAGCCCAGTTCAGAGGCTGCCTTCACTTCAGCCATGAGCATGTCTGTGGAGGTCGAACAGATCATACCAGGATGTCATGGGGGAATATAGACATGAAACTCCAAAGGGTCCTGGGGGGTACCTTGCTCCCAAGCAAGAGAAGAGTTACAGTCTGATCCATTCAAATGTAGGCCTTCATCCAGTCTTCCAACATTGCATAAGATCATTTCACCTCCAAAAAAAAAAAACAATAGACTACACATTTCTCCCCTACGAGAGAGGCCCCTTCAGATTGTCAGGCCTTTTCTCAAAGTTTATTTCAGGTGTTCATGGCACTCAAGCTGCCTTCTTCTCAGCCTCCTCCTACAGCAGTTCCCCACCTTCTCAAAGGATTAGGGGCAATGACTCTTCTGTTGAATTTTCCTCTGATAAAGAGGAATCCCTGGATTATTCCATGCAAATCCCTTCCCCCCAAGAATATGTTTCCTCTGAAGAGGAGGCAGTAGGTGCTAACTCCCCAATGGAGGAAATATCCTTTGGTGAAACTGTCCTGAAAATGGGAGACCATTTCAAATGGGATACTTCCCAAATTTCAGAAGTCCAGAAAAAAATATTATCAACTACTACAAGTTGATGTCCCTGGCCCTTCTGCAGTTCCCCCTGTGCATCCTGCGTTTCTGAATGCTTTCCACAATGCTTCACAAACTCCAGACTCCTAGGCCCCGACCCTCAAGAAGCCAGACTACTCCTACAAGGTCCCTGAGGATTGTAAATTTCTCTACAGGTACCCTGCTTAGACCCAGCAGTTTTTTCTGTAGCTACAGACAAACCTTCTTGGATGCTTCGTTCTGCAAATCTTCTTTGATCAGGCAAAGAAAGCAGAAATGTAGAGAGACTGGGTAAAAAAGCCTATACATCAGCCACATTGGCTTTCAGGGCCATTAGTTATCAGACACATATGACAAAGCTCTCCTTACAGCATTTGTCTGAGGCATCTAATGCCATTGCAGGTCTTCTAGACTCAGATGGAAAAGCCTTGACTCTGTCTTTACTGGGAGGTTCTCCCAGGTAGCAAAACATTCCATTAAATGCTGCAGAGGCTTGTGTCAGGGCAGTTGCTACTGGTTCAGTTCTTAGAAGATTTTCCTTGGCCAGGCTGCAGCCCCTCCAGGATGACTTCAAATCTTAGTTAATGGATGCACCACTGGACAGTTCAGCCTTATTTGGTAAGACAGCAGCCTCTCTATTTAAGTCCCTACAGGAAATAATACAAGGAATTCAAGGAGTTGTAACACATCCTGGTTTCTCCTGTGCCCAGGTTTCACAGGAATTTCACTTTAAAGCCTGTTTTCATCCATAACTACACTCAATGCCCCTCCAGTAAGTCTTCCAGAGGAGGCAAGAGACAACAGAAGCCTAGAAGCTCTCAGCCATCCTTACAACAAAGGTACCCCTTTCCTGACAAAGCAGAGATTCTGTGACTACCCTGCAGATGCTCCACTTTTCCCTCTTTCCCTTTGCCTGTCCAGTGCTCATAGGGTCTGGGAAGCATCACCCAATACACTTAAGTTCTTTCCATTATCAAAAAAGGATATTTCTTGGTTTGGCAATCCACCCCCACCTTCAAGGGCATCCCTCAACCCTCTTCCAAAACTCCTTTTGCAGCTTCAGGATCAGGGCCCCATTCAAAAGGTTCCTCAACTCTCAAGAGGAAAAGGGTTCTATTCAAGAATGTTCCTACCCAGAAAGGATGGCCCCTGGTGATCAATACTGGATTTATCCCATCTCAACACCTTCTTAAAGGTTCTTACCTTCAGAGTGTTAACACTCCAAACATTATTTCCTCTTATCCTTCTGCAAGGATACATGGCATCTCTAGATATAAAAGATGCTTACCTTCACATCACCATTCACCCCAGGTTCAGGAATTCTTACATTTTTCTGTGGGTTCCTGGCATTTTCAATTCTCTGCCTTGCCCTTTGGTCTTTCTACAGCACTAAGGGTATTCACAAAATGCCTGGCTCCAGTGACTGCACACTACAGACTTTTGGATATCCAGATCTTCCAATACCTAGATGATCTCCTTTTACAGGTCCCAAATTCACACACTCTACTCCAAAACTTGGAAAACACCATTTCCCTCCTCTGGAAATAGAGATTCAGCATCAATAACAGGAAGTCAGTCCTCACTCCTTCATAGGACCTCATCTTCCTGTGTTGTCAAATGCAGACAGACATTATGAGAGTGTCACTTCCACCTCTAAAGGTATAGGATCTTCAGTCCTTCTTTCACTCCCTTTTCCCTTTAACTCACATCCCAGTCAGGGAGTCTGTCAGTGTGCTGGGATTCATGGCTTCTATCATCCCCATGGTACCAATACCATAACGCCATGTAAGGAAATTCCAGTGGTTCCTCAGATCGCTGTGGACCCAGCATTCTCACTCGCTAGAATACCAAGTCCCCCTCATTCCTTGCCTAAAGAGGAGATACTCTGGTGGATGCATCAGACAGACCTAAATCCAGGTCTACCACTGCATCCTCTCGACCCAGTGCTAGAACTCTACACAGACACATCAGATATGGGCTGGGGAGTGGCCTTGGACAACTTCGCTGTTCAGGGAATTTGGACCCCTTCCCAAAAATCAGTACACATAAACATCAGGGAAATGCAAGCATTGCTACTACCTCTACAAGCATTTCAACCTCTCATTTGCCCAAGCTCCCTACAACTGTTCACAGACAACATGACAGTCCTCTGGTATATGAACAAGCAGGGAGGAACCAAATCCTATCTCCGCTACAGGTTGGCTCTTTTGGTATGGGAATTTCTCACCCAATACCACGTTGGCTCTTTTGGTATGGAAATTTCTGGCCCAATACCACATGACTATTTGGGCAGTGTACATTCCCTTCAACCGGAATCTTGGGGCAGACTCCTTAAGCAGACCCCTGACCAATCCCAATAACGAATGCTTCACAGAGATGTGTTCCTGGATATAGTCCACCAATGGGATATTCCTCAAATAGACTTATTTGCCTACCCCCCTGAGTAGACAACTTCCACAATTTTGTGCCAGAGTCCCAAGTCCTCTGATTTGGAAAGTAGATGCCCTCTTCTTCTCTTGGAAGGGGATGTTTCTCTATGCATTACCTCCCCTTCCTCTAATACCAAAGGTCCTGTTTAAGATTCAACAAGACCAACCAAAATCTTGCTGATGATTCCCTTTTGACCAATACAGCACTGGCTCCCCCTTCTTCTACACTTAGCCAAGGGCTATCACCACAAGTTACTCCACAGAGTGGACCTACTCATACAAAGCAAAGGATCCCACATACACCCATACCTGTCAATGCTACAGCTAACACTGTGGGTGATAGGTTTCTAATCCTCTTCAGACACCTATTCTCAGAGGATGTGCTCAGGGTTTTGCAGGAGGCCAGAAAACCCAATACAAGAAAATCTTCCATTTCCAAGTGGAAAAGATTTTCACACTGGTGTCTCTCTAAGAACCAAGACCTACTGACAGTGGAAATCCCAGTGGTTCTGTCTTACTTGTGTGGATTGTTCGCTGCTGGCTTGGCTTACTCCTCTGTCAAAGCACACATCAGCTATTTATGCACGTCTGCCTCTTTCTCCCCCTGTAGCATCCAGATTTGAGTCAAAACAATTCATTACAGGCGTCTTTCACATTAGACCTCCCAGGAAACCTATTCCTCCTTTATGGGACCTTAATTTTGTCCTAGAAAAACTGACCCAGGCCCCTTTTGAGCCTACATCCTCATTCTACTTCAAACATTGTTCTTGGAAAACTGTTTTACTAGTGGTCTTCACTTTAATTAGAAGGGCATCGGAGCTTCAAGCCCTTATGGCGGTGCCCACTTTCTTGATAATTCATAAGGATAGGGTATTCCTGAGAACAAATCCTTCCTTTATGCCTAAAGTGGTTAATGAGTTATCCCTTAACCAATCCATCCAATTACCTACCTTCTTCCCTTCTCCACAAAAACACAGTGAGAAAGTACTACACTCCTTAGATGTGTACAGACAACTTAGGTTTTATCCGGACAATACTAAAGTTATCAGGAAATCTGATTAGCTATTTGTGAACTTTCATCCCAGGGCTCTGGGTTTACCAGTTTCCAAGCAGAATATTTCTTCTTGGATTTCAAAGACTATTTGCCTTTGTTACATCATCATCATCAGCCCCCTTTTTTACCATTTTTCTACATGGGGTCAAGGCATCGTGTTAACTGTCGCCAACTCTCTTGAATCAGTGCCACACTCCTGCCTTCGTCAACACTCATGCCTGACTGTCACAGATCTTCTTTCACACAATCCATCCAGCTCTTTGCTGGATGTCCTAATTTCCTCTTACCTTCTTCCTGTCTGTCCCAAATCTTCATCACCAGATTGTCTTCTGTTTTTCTACACGTGTCCAAACCATCGTAATCTGCTCTCTTTGATCTTTTCTGCAATTGGAGCTACTTTGGCTTCTGCCCTTATGTCCTCATTTCTTCGCCTGTCCCACAGTGTGCATCCCTCGACCTTTCTCAGGCACTTCATTTCCATCACCTCTAGCTGCTTCAACTGTTCTACCTTTACGGCACAGGTTGCTGTAACATACAGTAGTACTGGTCGCACCACTGTCTTGTACACCTTACTTTTCAGCTTGTTTGGCATTCGTCTGTCATAGACTACACCTGATACTCTATGCCAGTTGGCTGCAGCCTCTCTGATTCTAGCTTTCCTTTGACCTCTTCATTTGGACTACCCTTCTCCTCAACTACTCCTCCCAGATAATTGAAGCTGTTTATCTGTTCCACCATCTTCCCTTCTATCTCTCTTCTCAGCTTCTTCAGATTCCCCAATTTGCTGCCATTACCACCGTCTTATCTGTGCTTAGTTTCATCCCATGTGCCTTCAGATTTGCATTCCACTCTCCTATCCTTTGCTGAAGTTCTAGCTCAGAGTCTGCCTGCACTGCCACATCATCTGCATACAGCAGATTTGTTGATCCCTCCCCTCCAACCTCTTGGCTAATGTAGTCCATCACCAGTATGAACAGCAGTGGGCTCAGAGCTGAACCCTGATGTGCACCCACTCCCACTGGGAACCCCTCAGTGAGGCTGAACACTGTTTGTACTTGAGTTATTGGGTCCTTGTACATAGCCTGCACTAATTCTACCAATATTTCTGGGACTGTAAACCACCGCAGTACTGCCCAGATCAGCTTTCTTGGGACCTTGTCATATGCTTTCTCCAAGTCTAGGAATGCCCTGTTGGACTGTCTCCTCATCTCTAACTTCTTCTCAAGTATCTGTCTCAATGCAAATATCGGGTCAATTGTGCTGCATCCTGATCTGAATCCAAACTGCTCATCTCCCATCTTACATTCTACTACTCTGTGTATCCATTTATCAATAACCCTCTCCAGAACTTTCATGCAATGTGATAGGAGTTTGATGCCTTTGTACTGCCCACAGTTGTGGATGTCCTCTTTGTTGTTGTACACCAGCACAAGTATGCTTATTCTCCAGTCATCTGGGATACACCTTTCTCTCCACACTGCTAATAGTACCTTGCCACGGCCTTGCCGTGCCTTTGTCACATGCCCTATGGAAACCCCTTCACTAGTGAAAGCCCACTCTACCAGGGCTGTGGCCTCCTCTATGGCATTCTTCAAGGGCCTAGATAACAACTCCATCCTTGAATCAGCCATCTGGTCTTCTATCCATACCTTTACTAAGCACTACAAACTGGATGGCATTTCCAGATCCAGAGATGGCTTTGCCAAAGCCATTTTACAAGGCTTCATTGAGAGCTCCTCTGCTCCTTCCTACTCTCTTCTTTTTTGAGCTTTGGCATGCTCCTTCATGTTAGGAATACTGCACCAAGTGAATAGAAGGACATAGAATAGTTGTGTAAAATCTTACCATAACATAGATATCCTTCTCTTCATTGCTGCAGTATTCACTCGCTCCATCCTTCTCCCTGAACTATTGCTCTGCTTGGATGTACTGACCTCCTATATCCGGGTCTATATTAGATGATCAATCGTCCACAACTGCTAACACCTAATGAGTGACACATAAACACGGAAGTACGAAAAAAGCGAAGTACCTAAATATCGAAAACTGGAATGCCAAACGTATACCCATGGCCAGCAGGGTGATCATGGGGAAGAGGAAACATATCCTTTTACCCACTGTAGTGCGATCTCAGAGTTGGTATATATAAGTAGGGGGGTGTGGGGGGGTGCAGGGGGGCTTGACCCCCTGCAAAGGTGTGATTAATGAAGTTTGTTTGTGTATGTTTTACTTACCTGTGTAGTGCTATTGTTGTTTATACTGCATTCGGCATTCTGGTTTTCGATATTTAGGTCCTTCACTTTTTTTGTAATTCGGCATTTATGTGTCACTCATTAGGTGTTCACAGTTGTGGACATTCAGTTTTATGATATAGACCCCTATATCCTTAGTCTGGCATTCCTCCTGGGGCATTCATTTCTGAGCATGGTACATGCATATGTCACCTTTATGCCCTACATCCGACAGCAGCCGGGGTGAGATGTCCCACATACCCTACAGTAGTCTAAGACTTTTGTATACTGGCTGATGTTGGGTCGCTTTCAGGTGGGAAATCCCTCAAGTTAAGAATACTGCAACAGCGATGAGAAGGGCATCTATGGTTATGGTAAGATTTTACACAACTATTCTTTATTCCTTTTCTTTAATAGATGATTAGCATTAGAGCTGAAATGCATTTAGGATTTTAAATATGTTCTGATATTTACTGGTGCCTTTGTTTTATAGTACTTTGTTAAATAAAAATTCCATAAGCAATTTTTTACCACAAAGTCAGCAAATAATACTATCACTGAAACTGTAACTCACTCAAAGTTCTAGGTGTTGTAATAGATGACAATCTCAAATATGATCACCATATATTGCACACTATTAACTCTACACAATAGAAACTAGGCTCCCTTTTATAAGATCAATGGATTCCTTACAGATACTGCACGAAAAACATTAGCCACCACCGTCCTGTTGCTGACTCTCTTATACGCTGCTCCTACCCTAACAAACTTAAACAATACTCAAAGAAAGAATCTTGTCTCCTGCTACAATAAAATAGCTAAATTTGCTACCAGTCTCCCTCATAGGACCCACCATTGTCTTAGCTTAAAGCAATTAAACTGGCTTGAACTGCACAACTGTCTAACGCATTCACAACTAACTACAGCACACAAACTCCTTCGTCATCCAGAAAAATGCCCTGCACTACAAAACATATTACTACCCAACTGTCCAGAAAGAGGCTTCCATTTTAGTAACAAATTCTTATTACTTACAAATAAGTCAAATAATGTTCCAGCAGACTTGCTCTACTCCCAATGAGTTGCTGAACTCTGGAATAGTAACCCCATGAAAATAAAACTCTCTGGCAAACTCAATAGTTTTATACCACTGCCTAAACAACATCTTAATCAATTCTGGTCCTGTACATGCTCATCACAGTGTTAAAACTTTGTGTTCACTGTATGATTCTCATAGGTTCATAGGTGTGTGCTAGGCTAATGGCCCTGGAGCTTTTACATACCTAGCCCATAGAAGTGCCCTGGCATCGTGCCACCCGACGTTAGTTCACAGTGCCTCAAGTAGAGCCCTGCAGTGATCCCCTGGCTGAACTTTCTATTCCCAAATACTGTCCTTAAACATAATTTTCCCAACCTCTTACTGAAACGACAAAACTATTTTTATACATAACTGCTGCCTGTACAATACACTAAGTTGTACATGTGCTTTCTCTTAAGTAATTTCTACCTCTGTAAAATCTTAGAATGTGTAAATATAACTGTCGTTTGTGCATAAATGTTAATAGAAATGCAACTACTCTGTGTTTGACTGGAACTTAGTATAATGCAATGAAAGCAAATGGAACTTTTTCATTGAGCCTCCACTGAACACAGGTATTACCCAGTTGGCTTTCCCAGTAAACAAAGACAAATAAATAAATAAAATATATTATTACAGTGACTAAATAAAAAATGCATAGCTAAGTTATCGCTGGGATTCAACAAACTCCATGTAGGTTGAGTTTACATGTTTGCACGGTGAGCAGCAGCGCTAATTACATATTTATGCCATACACTGAGTTTAAATGTAAACAAGCATGATTTTGTGGCTGGCAAAATTGTTAATGCCCAGTAAACCATGTAAAGTAACACAGATAGCAGCAGACCTATAGACCTGTTTACCAATGGCAAAACTAGGTCTGTGGGATTGCACAGAATGCCACAATGATTACCAAGGTTAATAATATAGCAATGTATATGGTCCAAACACATTGCAGAATGGTTTATACAGTGCAAAGTATTGTGGAATCCCATTGCAGGCATTCTGAACAAAAGTTGTGTAAATAATCTGTAATGGTACATGGACTGCCATTTAAAATAAACAGTCAACGGAAGTGTGTGTATTGAATAGGGACACACAGATGAACTGTGGGAATGAACACGATGAAAGAGGACAGGTGAAACATTGTAATGTATAGCAGATGTGGGCATGTAAAGGGAAGACAGTTGTAGCAGGAACACTAATCACATATTGTCATGGTACAGTACAGACTGCATAGTGAAAATGTATATTATGTTCATAGGTTCATAGGCTCATAGAAGATTACTAGGCTATTGGTCCTAGGGCCTTTACAAGTCTAGCAATGTTATACTCTTGCTCCCTTATTGACCGAGTTGCATGTTCTAAATATTCAGTGTGAGTCTATGATCAGCACTGACTGCCCTTATCCAAGAGGGACATAGGTGACACCTCCAGGGTAAATTTAGAGTCTCCCATCTAGTTGTCTAAGTTACACTTAAATAGGGTCATTGAAGAGCTCTGTTTTATGTGAACTGCAAATTTGTTCCAGAGGAGTGGCAATCTTTGTGAGACATATCTGTCTCTCCAGCATGTCCTGTTAATGTCGTAGGCTAGGTTAAGATCCCTAGAGTGAGTGTATCTTGTCCCATTTGACTTGTGGATGTGCAACATTTCCATTAGGGCAGGGTCCGAGACTGGTCTGTAGGTCAGGTACAGGTCTCCTCTCAGCAGCCTATAAGATACAGAGTACAGTGACAGGGCCTTCAGTCAGTTCATGTACATCAGGTGTTGAAGGCCCTGAATTTTCTTGGTGAGAAACCTCTGAGGTGTCTCCAGCTGATGCAGGTGTCTGGTGAGGTACATACTAAAAGGCGGGCAGTACTCTATTAGTGGTCTGACGAGGGATGAGTACAGGGGAGTTATACTTTGAAATGTGCAACATAGAAAGCCTTCCTTACAACTTTAGACACATGGTGATCGAAGACAAAGCTGCTGTCAACCTGTGTTCCCAAATCTGTAACCACAGGGTTTGAGCTAAGGGGGTACTGTTAATACTGTACTTTGCTGGGACTTCCCCTTTGCTAAAAGGGATGATAACGCAGTTTTTTGCATTTAGTTTAAGTCCATGGCTTTGGCACCAATCATTTGTCTGTGTAAGCCCTTTTCATAGTATGTCAACATCGTTGGGGGACTCAATGATTGCACCCAGTTTGCAGTCATCCATGAACTTGGTATGGCACAGGCCATCTATTTTCACCTGGACTTCTTAGAAATAGATACCCAACAGTAGGGTTTCCTAGCAGAGATCCTTGTGGTACACCACTTGTAACTGGTATGCTGGTAGAGGTGGAATCACCAACTTTGACTGTATGCATTCTGTAGATGAGCCAGTTGGCTACCCATATATTGACATATGGGTTAATTTCCAGCTGGGTGAGTTTCGCAATGAAGCCTGAGTGGGGAATTGTGTCAAAAGCCTTGACTGAGTCAAGATAGGCTCTATGTACTGTTTTGCCTTCATCTAGGGCTTTGGTGACATTCTCAAAGAAGTCACCCAGGTGTAATAAACAAATAAGCAGATTTAATGAAGCCAAATTGGGTCAGGACAAGAGTTTGAAGATCACCTATGTCTTTGTTGATAAGGTCCATGATGATTCTCTCCATGGCCTTGCAGATAAGGCTGGTTAGTCTCATGGGTCTATAGTTCCTAGGGTCAATTGATGGAGCCCCTTTCAGCAAGGGAATTCTGTTGCTATTTTTCACTCTGGGACAATGCCAGTACTTAAACTGTGGTTAAAGAGAGTGACAAGTGATTCCTCTAGGTCCTGTTTTAGACCATTTAGTAGGCAGGATGGAATGCTATCAGGTCCCACAGAGGCTGTAGTTTTGGCCATTTAGAGTGTGGTTATGACCTGCTCTTTGGAGATACTAGGTAGATGAGTGGTGACGGGTATGCTTTGGAATATGTCTGGTGGGGACAGGGGGGTGAAGTTTGCACCAAATCTGTCTGCTAACAGGTTAGTGATGTCCTCAGGGTCAGTATGAGAGGTACCGTCCACTACTAGTTTGGCAGTCCCTTTTAGATTTCTGACATCACTAAAGAATGCCTTATGATTATCTTTAGTTAAGAATGCTAGTTTAGCTTCATAATTGGCTTTAGAGAACTTTACAAGATGTCTAATTTGCCTATTCAAACTGTGGTTGGTGTCTTTCCTCTGTTGAGTCAGTTTCTTCTTGTTCTTAGACATTAGTTTCTTCCTCCTGTTGTATAATCTGTTTATGCTTGATGTCCACCAGGGTGGCTTGTTTTTTTTTGTGATGACCTTGGTTTGATCCTTTCAGTTACAGGCAAGTCTATACACTTGTATAAATGTTTATACAGGGCAATTGTATACACCTCTGTACAGTGGTAATGGGGGAGGTTGAAACTATTTATGCCATCAGTTAGGAGGCTATAGTTTGCTTTGAAGACATTTTTCATCCTTTTTGCTCTTGAAGGGAGGTCAGGTATGATAGTTACTTCTAATGAGACAGATTTATGATCAGACCTTACCAGGAAGGGAAACACACAGGGGGTACTGCAGAGACCCCCATATGTTGGTGAGTATTAAGTCTAGTACATTTGAGCCCCTTGTGGGGGGTGCAGACTATCAGTTCCAGAACATTTGTATTAACAAAGCCAGGAACCTTAGAGTAAGTGTGTCTGTGCTCATATATGATTCCCAATGCTCATATATGAGTTCCAATCAAGGAAGGATAGTTGAAATCACCCATGACCAAAGTGTTGGCTGTATAGTGAGAGCAGGCAGAGTGGTTCACATGGATCATTATGGGGGACCTATAGCTAACAATGATATTGAAGGAGGTTTTACCTACAGTTAGTTGGACTTGGAGTAGCTCTAGGGAGTCACACTGTTTGACCAGTCTTGAAGTGTATTTGCCTTTAATGAAGATGGATACACCTCTTCCTCTGGTTCTTTCATGCTCATTTTCAGGTCTGAATGTGTGAAAGGTATTGTAGCCTTGCATGGCTGGGGTGCTGTCTGAGGCCATGAACCAAGTTCGTAATCTTCCATGACAAGGAGTGCTTCCAGTGAGTGCAGTTTCCAATTTAGACTCCTAGCATTAAGCAGCATAACCTTGAGTATGTCTCTAGTGGATTTTTATAACATCGGGAATTTTGTTGTTATGACATTGTCTAAAAAAGGCATTATGGGGGAGGCAAGTACTTTTGCCAGTAACAGAAAGCTAAGAGATGACAGGTGAAGACCATCTCTGGCAAAGCAATGAGGTCTGTCGACCATATTTTCTTAGGATGACAGACACAGGATCCCCTTGGATTGACACCAGAAGCTAAGCCAATTGTTGAAGTCAATCATATTTTTGTTTATATTGAAGAATCATCCTGAGTGAAGGTAGAATGTTGCATAGGGCTAGGGACACACCTGCCTGGGACACATAATCTAAGAGCTTAATTATGTCTCTCTTCATATAGTTCAGTGAGGTACATTTCAAGTTATTCACTCCAACATGGACTATGTTAGAGTCATAACAGTACTTGTTGTCGAGAGACTTGAGTGCGTACATGATCTGATGGATCCTGGCACCTGACAGGCAGCTGACCGTGATCTTCTCCTTGTCCAGCCTGCTGAGGGGGATATCTGTGTGTCTCACTATGGAGTCGCCTATTACTAAGACATTTGGTTTTGAGGTGGTTTGCCTTAGGGACTTATTCACTCAGTCACTGTTGTGTGTATTATTATGTGTAGTGGATTCTGTTGGGTCTGCAGTGTGTGCAGTATGTTTGTGCTTGGGAAGTCTCTGATCTTTAGCTAGGCTTCTAGCGACTACCTCTGTGTATGTGAGCTTATGTGTTGTGAGCTTGTTATGTGGAGGAGGTGAAGTGCGTGTGCTGACAATCAGCTTGATAACTGGTTTGTTGTTATGTGAGAGAATTGATTCCCAATTCAAAGTATAGCTACATCTCTCATGTGTTGTATTTGTTTGTTTTAGGAGTAACTGGTTGTCAGTATACATGAGGCAGTTGTTACATTGCCTCAGGATGCCCATGTCAGTCAGACTTGTTGGAGAATTGTGGAAAACTGTCCATCCATTATGGTAGGTATATACTGTAGTAACTAGTGGGGAGTGAGCTAGATGGACCAGGTTTTTCTGTAAGACTAACAAAGTTGCTATTCTGTGGAAGGCTTGGGGTAGAAAAATGTGTCAGTGCATCATAATGCATAACTGAGTTACTCACAGGGCAGCAGTGCAATCTCTGAGCAGCTCTGGTAAAGTGAGCAGAAACCTGAACAAACACAATGCTTAAATATAAGTGAAGTTAAATGATTTTAAACCAAGTACCCAAAGGGAAAGCCCATGACTGAGCCTTAGTCTAGCAATCCCCAACTCAGATGGGTCCTTGACTGCACACTTCTGCCACAAGGGTGTAGAGGGTCCTTCTTAATGTAAGATGGCTGGTTTTAGTGCTGAAATGATACCAAACAGTCTAGCCTCAGCTAAAATAAATCTAGCTTATGCTATAAAACCAAGAAGTACTAGAAACTCAAAGTGCAGAAAATCACAGTCACAACAGCAAAAAAAAAAAACTGTTTAAATAAAGCAGAAATTCAGTAGAATACTCCAACAGGAATCTACACCACAAACCTTCCTAGAGTGAAATAACTGGTCTGGGACACAAGTACTTAAACTAGAACAAAGACACTTAGAATAACAGATACAATAAGCCTTCACCAGCAATTCCCAGCTTAGAATGGTGTAGGCTATACTCTCCTGCCACATGAGTTTAGACCACAAATCTTCCTAATGTAAAATAAATGGTTTGGAATGCAAGTGCTTAACCCAGAACAAAGACTCATAGAATAACAGGCACAATAAGTCTTCACCAGTAATTCCCAGCTTATAAGGGTGTAGGCTATCCTCTCCTGCCACAAGAGTCTAGACCACAAACCATCCTAAGTAAAATAACTCATTTGATGCCCAAGTGCTTAAAACAGGACAAAGGCTCTTACAATAACAGGCACAATAAGCCTTCACCAGCAATTCCCAGCTCAGAAGGGTGTAGGTCACAAGAATTTAAACCACAAAACTTCCTAATATAAAATAACTGGTTTGCAGCCCATGTGCATAAAACAGAACTAAGACACTTCCAAAATAGCAAACACAATAAGCCTTCAACCAGCAATTCTCAGCTTAGAAAGTTGTAAACTCTCCTCTCCTGCCACAAGAGGTTAGACCACAAATCTTCCTAATGCAAAATAACTGGTTTGAAACCCAAGTGTTTAAACCAGAACAAAGATACCTAAAACAGCAGGCACAATAAGCCTTCAACCAGGAATTCTCATTTCAGAAGGGCAGAGGCTACCCTCTCTTCCCTCAAGAGTGTAGACCAAAAATCCTCTTAATGTAAAATAACTTGCCTAAAGCCCAGGTGCTAAAACCAGAACTAAGGCACTTTTAGAATAACTGACACAATAAGCCTTCAACCAGCAATTTCCAGCTTAAAAAGATGTAAGCTACCTATTCTGTCACAATAGTGTAGACTACACACCTTATTAATATAAAACAACTGCCCCGAATCCCAAATGCTTAAACTTAAACTAAGAGGCTTAGAATAACAGTTACAATTTAATCAGGCTACTAGCAAGCAGTAATGAATGCAGCAGAATAAATACAATTGAGCACTTTTAACAACAAGCAACAAAAACAAAATAAAGTAATAAAGCAGGAAGAAGCACAGATCCAGTAAAAGCAGCTGAATAAAGTGCATTTTTAAGTTAAGTGGGAAGGGAGGAAAAAGAAGATAATTCAAGGTTAAGAAACTAAAGGGGTAGGTCTTCCAAACTGATCTCTCCATACTCAGCACAATAAACTGATGAGATGGGACTGGAAGGAGTGTCCAAAATCAGATTTGTAGTAGGGGTGAGAAACTCAAAAGCCACCAAGTGTAAGGTGGGAAAAATAAAATACAGACAGAGATCAGCAATATTCAGACAGAGTACAGCAAGCAAGTCAAAAAAGCACTTCAGCTAAATAGAGATGCCTCCAAATATTTCTAGCTAAATGAGGAATGGTATTTCTCAGCTCCTTCCACTAATTAGCTTATGTTATTCACTGTTTGCAAAGGAATTCTTCTCTAACATTTCTAACTGATCCTAGCCAAGACCTGTTAAAACTCCAACAGAACAGAAAACCTAAACAAAACAAATGTAATACAAAAAAAGATAAAAAAATAGAAGTAACCAAACCTTAAATGAAAAACTCCAATTCAAAATAAAATGCGGAGATCAGCAATTTTCAGCCAGAGTACACCAAGCAAGCCAAACAAGCACTCTAGCTAAATAGACATGCCTCCAAAAATGTGACTGTCAGACAAGGCGACATAACAGTGGAGTAGATGTCTTTGTTATATAGGTATCCTGACATGAACAATGGAGAGAAAATCTATTAGGGATGTTATATACAATCGGGGTTGGGTGCATATTGTGAAGCTGTGCAAACTGATTTGCCTGAATATGATTGTAATTTCAGCAGAGGTCTCCAACAAGTGGAATACATTTAAAAACTCATAGACACCAGTAAACAGAAGCACCCACAATCATGGACAATATCAGAATAATACCACCAGTAATTCCATGTCTCTAACATAACATATGTTATTCAGAGTTATCATAGATGGTTCTGCACAAACATACTTGTACAACTATTATAACATGTCAGCAATATGTGAGGGTAATCAAGCACACTGTCTTGACACTGTAACATCTGCTAGAGCTGTTTGGAGGGACACTGCTATACCTATATGTGACATCATGATCAATCCAGTTTAGATGACTGGTGTGCATGGCATATATATGACACACTCTACCCCATCACAAATGCAGCCCATGCCATCAATGTTGCCAAACAGCTATGCATGTACTGTATGCATCACCAGAACAGGTACCACACATGCATCTGGTATAACACCTTGATGGGGGTTCTGCACTATTAGACAATAATGTTTATGCAACAAAAAGAGTACCTAGGTATGGCCAATAAGATGTGTGAGAGCTGACTGTGACAAAGGTGGTACACTTCAATTGCATATCACTGGAAGATTGTATATGGACGTATACGAAGAAGGGTGTATTGAACTCAGTTATTGTTATGATAAAGGCTGCGAACTATAGAGGTATTACGTTCTTTGATGTGGATGTCCTGCACATACTCAGGAGTTGTTTTACATACAAGGGAGTAGTCACCACTGTGGCCACATGCTGGTGGATGTCCCACATACCATCTACCCTAGGACACAGATCATATACCACTTGGTCTGCATATAGGGTTGTGATGTCCACACCATCATTGGGTTGTGCATTTGTTTTCATAGCATAACAAATCTCCCAATGTTTTTGTTTCATCTCATCTGTTGCCATGGCTGTGACAGCAATCGTTGGTGTCTATTGATACTGTCTCTATTATACTAATATCACAACTGGAGTAATTTATTGCCCACAGTCTGTAATTGTCCAGACAGTTGTCTGGACACAGGATGTGTATTTAATTCTTGGCACCTGTGACTTAAATAATGGACAGGAAAGGGCCTAGCACACAGCCCTGATATATGAACCTGATCACTGAACTTAAGATATAGGTTGCTTCACACATTTCAATATTTAGATGCCAAGTATGTGATCTAGTGATCTACCCACTTGGTAATATAACAGCAAAACAACCAGAAAATCAGCCACCAAATTCAAAACTTGCTGAAGAATATAATAAAAAATGACCAACGCAGGCAAAGCTCCAGGTTCACGGACAATCTTTTAATAAAAACACACACACACGCGCTTTCACCAAATGCTTCTTCAGGTGTGACATAAAAACTAAATACCAAAGCAGCATATTTAACTATTAAACTAGGATCACATGACAAAGCAAATTCCAACTTAAAGATACACATCCTGAAATTAATTTAAAAACAATTTAAAAATATATATATAAAATCGATAAAAGAAATGAGTATCTATGAAAGTATATGAGACATATATCATTCTAAAGACAAATACAAATGTATTTGATCACAGAGGTAACATTAAAAAAAAAAATATATATATATATATATATATATATATATATATATATATATATATATATATATATATATATATATATATATATGAAACTATATAAAACATACACATACACATCATACTAAAAGCAATGTATATGTAATTTTTTCTGGTGCTTTTTTCCCCGGGCCTCTACTGAAAATGGACATGTATCCAGTTGGACTAGCCCGGTCAACAAATGTAAAATAAAATAAATAAAAAATAAAATATGTATTTGATCATGAAGGCAGCATATGATATATAGCCAACCACTCATTTCCTTCATAGTGGTCTGGCTTTCAAAGCAGGTCTTAGTGGTATACAATCATTCAAGCCATGCCGTGCATTCACTCTCAACCTAATAATCCACTGAGCTTCCATTTCTTCCATCCTTAATCTCATATCTCCTTCTCTCTTATTACCATAAGTCATTCCTATAACGAGAAAACCAAAACTATGTGTATTATCCGTGTTAGCAACATGTTTCGCTAACACATTAAACGTGCTTTTCTTGCCTATATGATATACGTGTTCCCTAATCATATCTTTTAGCATCTTGTCAGTCTTCCCGACATAGAATTTGCTACATACCCTGCATACAGCTAAATATATCACATGCATACTAGTGCAGGTAGCCTTAATCTTGAAGCTAAACCGTTCTCCTGTATCTGGATGCCAAAAGATGGAACTATCATTGATATATGGACAGAAGGAACACTTTCTACAGGGAGTCGTTTTTTCTTGTGTAAATGATCTATTGATATCCCTCGCACCACAAAGACTTCTCTTCAAGGACCTTTTATTTCTAAAAGTAAACGGAGGTGTTGAATCCAAATATTTACTAACCTGCTCATTTTTCATTAGAATATTCCATTTTTTTCTAATAATACCAGTATATTGACTGATATTCCTTGAATAACAGAATGACACTCTTAAGTTGTTATTATATCTCCTCAACGTATAACTACTGTCATCCTTTACTTGTTCAGAGAAATAAGGTTTAGCTCTTGTACTTCTCATATTCACCACATTTTCTACATTCTTCTCTATCATATCTATACCATACCCTCTATGTACCAACTCAGCGCTAGTAGTATTAAGCTGTTGTTGAAAATCTTCTTCACTCACATTAAGTCTAGAAGCTCTATATAGCTGATTTTGAACCACATTCCTAAAGATATACTGTGGATGCATACTTTCGCTGCTAAGCAGATGGTTTACTCTACATTCTTTCCTATAAAGTCTAGTCCCAAGTAGGTTCCTATCATCCCTCAAAATGGTCACATCTAGGAAATCAACATTTGTATGGGACCATTTCATAGTAAATGTCAACTGTTTTATTTTTTTAGAACATTTATAGACGACCTCTTTGTATTATGGGATGGTACCCCTGAGACCTTGATGGAGCTTGTTGACTCCCTGAACAGATATACTCATTTTCTGACATTTACTGTGAAATGGTCCCATATGAATGTACACATTGCTGATTATTTAAATGGCCGAATAACACTGGAATTCATAAACTCCAATGCCCTGGATCAACTTATCTACACCCCCACCAGGAGAAACAATATTCTGGATCTAATCATTACCAATATGAGTGACCGGTGTTCCAAACCTGACGTCAATGCCTCATTGGTCCACTCCGACCATAAGCTAATTACCCTAGATATCCACATCCTGTCTCCACCCCCCATTAAGGAAACCATGGTAAAAAATTTCTCCAAAGCCAACTTCATGCTTCTTAAGACAGAAGTGGTGAACTTCATGACACCCATGCAGATGGACAATACAGTTACAACTAGTGAATCCTACACAATTGCACTTTATAAGCACTTACATGAGTGCATGGATCGTGCTATCCCAAACAGAACCAAAACACTATCCTCCAAAAAAAGGAAGCTAATCTGGTGGTCCCCTGCCATAAACAAACTGTACAACAGAAGGAAGAAACTCTTGCAAAAGAGAGTAAAATCCCATGAGTGGAGGAGCTCCCTGGTCAGCCTCAGTAAGAAGCTGCGATCCCTGATAAAATCCTCCAAAGCTAGTTATGAAAACAAAATCGCCACTGATTCTAAAGACAACCACAAAGCATTCTATAGCTATGTCAAGAATCTCAATGGCAACACTCAGATCTGCTTTGAGTTACAGCACAATGGCACTAAATATACAGACCCAACTGATATTGCCAACATCCTGGCAGATAGGTTCAGTGCTAATTTTACCCCTCTCTCACCCCCTAAAGAGCCCATCTCTATACCGGAAGAATGCAAAGTTCCAGTAATCACGGCTGCACATGTAAAAACCACACTCTTCAAAGCCAAGAACACAGCATCTATGGGACCAGACAACATCCCAGGCTGCATTCTACACGAACTACAGAATGAACTGGCACCTCACCTAAGTACCATGTTCAGTCATAGCCTCAGCTCAGGCTTTGTGCCTGCTGAATGGCGCACAGCAATGGTTATCCCACTCCACAAGGGGGGAGCCACCATGGACCCCGAGAACTACCGCCCCATTAGCCTGACAAGCCTGGTCTGCAAGGCCATGGAATGTATCATCATGGAACTTATAAACAAAGATATTGGTAATCTCAAAACTCTCAATCCCACCCAGTTCGGGTTTGTAAAAGGCAGATCATGTCTCCTAAACTTGATAGACTTCTTTGAAGCAGTCACCAAAGCCGTAGACAAGGGTAAGGTGGTTTACACAGCCTATCTAGATCTTGCCAAGGCTTTTGACACCATCCCCCACTCTTAAATTATAGATAAACTCACTAAACTAGGTATAAATCCCTATGTCACAAGATGGGTTTCCAACTGGCTCACTGACAGAACCCACACTGTGAAAGTACCAGACTCCAAATCCGACTTCAAACCAGTGACAAGTGGAGTACCACAGGGTAAAGTCCTGGGTCCTCTCCTGTTTGGTATCTACTTCTCTGAAGTACAGGCTAACACAGAAGCTCTTTGGCTATTGAAGTTCACAGATGACTGCAGACTAGGAGCCATAATCAAAACTTCTAACGATGTGGACATCCTACAAAAGGGCCTCACTGAGACAGATGCCTAGTGTCAAAGCCATGGCCTCAAGCTCAATGCCAAAAAGTGCATTGTCATCCCCTTTGGTAAAAACTCTGTACCCATGAACTACAAAATAGGCGGTAGTATACTTAACACTGAAAGTGTGATAAGAGACCTTGGGACACAGGTGGACAGTAGTCTCTCCTTTGATAATCACATCGCCACAGTAGTCAGGAAATCCTTCTACGTGGCACACCTCATTACAAAATGTTTCTCATCCAAAAAAAAAGAGGTCATTGTTCCCCTCTACTCATCACTCATTAGACCCATTATAGAGTACAATGCCCCTTTTGGTATGTACCTCACAAGACATCTACAACAACTGGAAAGGCCACAGAAATACCTCACAAAGAAGATTACCAGCCTCAAACAGATGCCCTACACAGACCGTCTCAAAAAACTCCAGCTTTACTCCGTCGCATATCGCCTACTCAGAGGTAATCTCTGCCTAGCATACAAAGCTATGTCAAACTCAGAGCTGTTGGACATGCTCCACTTAAAGAAATCCCAATCCCTCCGAGTTACATGCTCTAGGGACCTAAACCTTGTCACCACATTAAACAGAACATGCCAGAAGGATAGATTCCTGTTCCAGAGACTTCCCATACTCTGGAATAAACTACTATCTATATCAAACAAAGCACCTCATTAGCACTCTTCAAGAAAAATCTTGATGACTGGAAGGGAAATAGGAAATTCCCCCCAGGGATCACCTCTGTGGCTCTGCTTGACAGTGGCACAGGAAAATAATTTTCTTGGGTCGAAAAAGCCAGGGTACCTTTTTGGCTAGGCTTGTATAGGCCCCAGGGCTGATAGCCTAGTACCTACCTATGAACCTATGAACTATGCTGAATATAACGTGAACTCTACATCATACATACACAGTACGGTTGTCCTGTAGCGTACTTCATACAATGTAAATCATGGTGGACTTCACAAGCAAAGCACTGGAAACCAAAGGTAGCCTTTACAACACTAGAAAACAAACCATAAAAAAATGTTTTGCAGGGGGGCTTCGCCTGTGCCCCCCACACCCCCCTACTTAAATATACCAACTCCGAGACCGCGCTACAGTGGGAAAACACGTAAATTCCCTTTCCCACTGTAGTGTGGTTTCGCATAGTGTTATTCGGCCATTTAAATAATCGGCAATGTGTATGTTCGGCAAACTAGTCATGGCAATGTGTAATTTGCCATTCTGTTAATTCGGCCATTAGATAGGAACCTATATATATATATATATATATATATATATATATATATATATATATTTATATATATATATATATATATAGATAGATATATACATATATATATATATATATATATATATATATATATATATATATATATATATATATATATACATATATATATATATATATATATATATATATATATATATATATATATATATATTTTTTTTTTAATGTTACCTCTGTGATCAAATACATTTGTATTTGTATTTAGAATGATGTATGTTTCATATACTTTCATAGATATACATTTTTTGTATCAATTTTATATATATATTTTTAAATGGTTTTTGAATGAATTTCAGGATGTGTATCTTTAAGTAGGAATTTGTTTTGTCATATGATCCTAGTTTAATAGTTAAATATGGTGCTTTGGTATTTAGTTTTTATGTCACACCTGAAGAAGCATTTGGTGAATGCGCTTGTGTGTATTTATTAAAAGATTGTCCGTGAACCTGGAGCTTTGCCTGCGTTGTTTTTTTTTATTATAGGATTCCTGTTTTTCTGCAACGGAGGTACCTGCAGAGTAGTGACTGTTGTTTTTTCAGTTGTTGAGGAATATGTTTAATATCAAAAGTAGGCTAAAAATATCCACAGTTTAGCGCTTTCTTCTGTAACACTAAGACATCATCAGAACTATGAATATACTGCTTGTAGAAGACATTTTAAAACTTAAGTGCAAAAGACACACCTCCCATGTAAACCAATCACAACATGTTGTAGTTGAAATCAGTGTGAAACAGAAAAAATAAAGTAACAACACTAAAAATAAGTCAAAACCAGAACCAAAACACATAAATACAAACTAGGCAAAAAATAACTAATGTTTGATGAAGCACAAAATCATATTCTGCTGGTTCTCCTTTTAGTTCACTGCTGATAGAAATACTGTCATATAAACCGGGAAAGTTGGTAGCATCCAGCTTAAGCTGCCAGGAAAGGCTGACACGGACAAACAACTGGTGCCAGAATCATGGACTAAAACTAAATGCCAAGAAATGCATAATAATATCCTTTGGGAAGTCATCCATCCCTGGTAACTATCATTCTGACAAGACAACCCTTAGAGTTGACCCAGTAGTCAGAGACTTAGGGAAACACATAGATAGTAATCTATGTTTTGATCATCACGTGTCTACAGTGGTGAGGAAATCATTCTATGTTGTGCAACTTATAAACAAACGTATGGCATCTAAGTCCAAGGAAGTCATTGTTCCACTGTATTCAGCATTCATCAGACCTATCATTGAGTACAGTGCCCCCTTTGGTATGTACCTAACCAAACATATCCAACAATGGAAATGTCCACAGAGATTCCTCACTAAGAGAATACAGGGCATAAGTAATATGGCCTATGCAGTCTGCCTCAAGGCCCTATCCCTGTATTCTGTTTCCTACAGGGTTTTGAGGGGAGATCTATGCCTGGCATATAGGGCATTGTCAGACCCCACTCTGATGGACCTCCTGCATATCCACAAAACAAATAGCACCAGAATTACCCATTCTAAAGACTTAAACCTTGCCTGCATTATAATTAGGACTTGCAGGAGAGATAGGTGTGTATCCCAGAGACTACCCTATCTATTGAACAGGCTCCCCATCCATGTGAAGCAGAGTTCCTCCCTAATCCAATTCAAGTGCAACTTGGACAATTGAATGGGAATCCAGAAATTCATCCCTGGTTTGGCACCTGTGTCTCTGATGCAAACAGGTAACCTGTAAATGGTTCATCTTCCAGGCCCATGTTTACACTTATCAAGGGTATCAGAACATGGGATGTATGGGTAGGCTTAAAAAGGCCCTTGTGGTCATTAACATAGTAAACACCTATGAACATATGAACCTATGAAGCAGTTTGTTCTGCCAGTCTCCTACATAAGGGGAATTTTTTATTTGCTCAAGAACTAGAAATGTAAACTTGGTGAATTAGTCACAAGTATTGGAATGCCTGGCCAGTGCACTTTTAATGTCCTTATGTTGAAAACTGTAAACATGTTGATAGATATGCTTATTCAAAGCATTCTTAGTTTTATCCACAAAGAAAGTGGGACAAGATGCACATGTAGCCAGGTAAATACCTCTTTGAGAAAAGCAATTGTAAGCTCCACCATGTACAGAAAACTCTGTGAACTAACATTGGGTGGCATGGTGCATGGGCAATTTTTGGGGGGACTAGGCTTGTAAAGGTTCCAGGGCCATTAGCCTAGTACACACATATGAACCTATGAAAAAGGTGCCATTGTGACAAGTGTTCATGTAAGGGCACTGATGACAATGCTCACATTTCCTGATAGGCAAAAGTCCCTTATGATGATAAATAGGTTTCTCAAGAAGGGATTTTATGTTAGATTTATTTTCGTAGATAAAAGATGGTGGTGTAGAAAAAAACTCTTTGATGCTTTCATTACATTGTAGCATGAACCAGTTCTTCCACAAAATCTTTTCAATGTCCTTGGCATACAAAATGTAATGCAGGACCAAATTAATTTGGCCATTAAAACCTGTTTGATTGTCTTTCTTGTTGAGAGGATTTAGCCTTTTCTTGATGATGGGGACATATTTAGTGTTTCTTTCTGCCCATATCTCATCTCTGATTGATTCCGGAAGTGGTGGGGGTATCCATGCTCCAAAAACATGGATCTTAGAATGTCAAATTGTTCAAGACATATTATGTCATCATAGGTCAACCGAAAGGTTCTGATAAATTGACTTTTTTACCACCACCACCCTCTTCTGATAGAAGGAGTGGCAACTGGTGAAAAAAATAAATCTGTTACAATAAGTGGACTTCCTGTAAATCCTGATAGTGAATTCTTCATTAACTCCTTTTCTGACGTCAATGTCAAAATAATGAATCTGGTTATGTTCAAAGGAATATGTGAACTTTAAAAAGGAGGTGCTGGTTTATAACTGTAGTATGAATTCTTCAATTTCATCGACACTTCCTTCCCAAATGATAAGTAGATCATCGAGGTATTGGAGGTAGCCAGCACATTTGGAAAAGAAGGGGAGTTTAAAAAGTGGCTCTAATTCCCATCTTAATGAGACAGCCTTTGCAAACATGGGGTGCATAAGGCCCCCATATTCACTCCAAGAGTCTGCTTGTAAAATTCACCCTCAATGGTCAGAAAGTTGTTGTTCAACATCAAGTCCATGAACTCACTAACCAATTCATAATCCTTGCAGAAAGTAAGCCAAATAGTTTTACAATCTCTCTGAACCACTCCAACCCCAGGTTGTGGGATATTACCATAAAAAAACTTTGTACATCACATGTAACCAAAAGGAATTCATCTTTTGCCGGTATTCCCTTCATGTTATCCAGAAGGTCCCGTGAGTCTCTTATAATGTGTGGGAAGGAAACAAAGATTTTCTTTTGAATTTTTGGTCTATAAACTTGGCCAGAGGCTCTGTAACCGATCCTATAGAAGCTACAATTGGACGTAAGGGAGGGTCAGATGCATTGGAGTGGATTTTGGGAATACCAAAATTCTTTGGACTAATAGGAAAATCCACACTAAGGAAGTCGTATATGCCTTGTGGAATTTTATTAAATAACAACAATTCATCCAGTGCCACTGTTTGGGAATTTTTGCATACACTGTTGGAAACTCCTGGTGTCCTGGCTGATGTGATTCTCAAACAATCTGGAAATATATCACTGACTAATAAGTATATTGCTAGGCATTTTAACCTTTCAGAGTTCTGCATCGTCTTAATTTTGACTGACTGAATTATTGTTTGCCTGACTGAATTATTTTATATATTTTCTGGCACTGTTTTATGTTTCTCATCTGTCCTGAAACTGTTTTTCCTCCTGTTTCTAAGGTGGAGTTTATAAAACTGGTCTAACAGCTTTTGTGTTATCTGATTGCTTCAAGGCTTGCTGATTTAAAAATAGTTTCTGTTTGAAAATTCTTGCATACACTGTTGGAAACTCCTGGTGTCCTGGCTGGTGTGATTCTCAAACAATCTGGAAATATATCGCTGATTGATAAGTATATTTCTTGGCATTTTAACCTTTCAGAGTTCTGCATTGTCTTAATTTTGCTGACTGAATTATTGTTTGCCTGACTGAATTATTTTATATATTTTCTGGCACTGTTTTATGTTTCTCATCTGTCCTGAAACTGTTCCCCCCTCCCCCCACCCTATTCCTATGGTGTTGTTATAGTTGGTGGCTTTTTAGTTGCCTGCCCCTACTGTAAATTTGATCCGGGACACCCATCCCAGTCTAGTGTTCACTCTACTTAATACAGTGAGAACATTTGAGAAGGCCAACCCCCCCTTGAATTTTTCTTCTGCTCCTCTTTCCTCTCTTCTTGCAATTTACAAAAAAAAAATTGCACTTTATTTTGCTTTTGCCTCTTCTTAAAAGTACTCAATTGTATTTATTCTGCTGCATTTATTACTGCTTGGTAGTAGCCTGATTAAATTGTAACTGTTATTCTTAGCCTTTCGGTTTAAGCACTTTGGCTTCAGACCAGTTGTTTTACATTGAGAAGGTTTGTGGTCTGCATTGTAGTTTACATCATTCTAAATTGGGAATTGCTGATTGAAGCCTTAATGTCTGTTATTCTAAAATTGTATTAGTTCTGGTTTAAGCATTTGGGCTTCGGGCCAGTTATTTTACATTAAGAAGGTTTAGGGTTTGCACTCTTGTGGGAGGAGAGGTTAGATTCTGCCCTTCTGAGCTGGGAGTTTCTGGTTAAAGGATTATTGTGCCTGTTTATTTGAACTGTTTCTTTCAGAAATTGGTGCACCTTGTTTGCTGTAGCATAGACTAGATTCAGGCATGCTGAATCTAGCTTTGTTTGTATAACTTGAACACTAATCCAGGCCATCTTTTTTGGAGAAGGTTCCACTGCACACTAGTGGCAGGAGTGTGCAGTTAGAACTTGTCTGACTGAAAAGTGCTGGGACAGGGCTCAGTTTTGAGCTTTTTTACTGGTTAATTGGGTAATTTGTTTAAATCAGTTTGCTTGTTTTCTATTGTTATATAAAAAATTGCAAACAAGTCAGGTAGCAGCAAAACCAATGCAGCCCAGTAAAAGCCAAAAAGATTTAATAAGATTAAGCACTTTTTGTTTGCTCTGTCAGCAAACTTCTTCAGACAACAAAAGTAATCACATTGAGAGTATATATACATTTTGCTCTGGGTTAATTAGTTGATTAATCAATTAACTTACAGAGGCAACCAACTTCTCTAATTACAGAGCCATCCACTGACAATAGTAAAATACTTATACAAAAATACTAAACAGCATTCACAACCAAATAGTGGTAGTAATAAATCTAAGAATAAAAGGAAATTCTAATAATACTAATAGTTATGATAATAGTTGATATAAAAATAGTAGATATAAGAAAAACTATATATCTATATATATTATTTATATATACTAAATAACATATATCGATATGTGTCTTTTTTGTGTATAGAACATTTCTTATTTATAAGTAAAACCATACTAGAGTAGATTCCATTGTGAACATTCAATATAAATAAATCAAACATATATCAACAATTCACTTTACAGCTTCTCCTATCTAAAATATGTTTATATCTAATTCATGTTAAAACCAGATGTATATAAAAATGAATAATAATTAATTAGAATATTCTGACATTCTATATTAATATATTTTCCTAAATTCATCTTTTTAGACTTTTAAGCTTTAACACACTGCTCAAACTACAGGTCACATTTATACCTGGTAGATTATATGCATTGAGTCTAATCTGCCAGAATAGTACCAGCTCTTCGAGTTGCAATGGTGCAGGACCACCTCTAACATCGAGCTCTGGCTGGTCTATAACTAAAAATCTGAACTGATGTCCAGAAAATTCTGCCACATGTTTAGCTAGGGCATTGTCTTGTTTGTTCCTGCTAATGGCATATGAGTGTTCATACATACGGCAACGGAGTCTCCTCTCCGTCTTACCGATGTAAAATGCCTGGCATCCCTTGCATTTAGCCAGATACACTACCATTCTAGTGTTGCAATTGGCCCTACACTTCAGTCTATATTGAACAATATGTATTTCAAATCTGTTGGATTCAGTTACTAATTTGCAATAATTGCAGTTTTGGCATTTGTACATACCAGTTATTTTTGGTTGTTTTTTCCGGCGTTGTTCATATAGTACCTTCAAATTCCTACCCTTCCTAAATATAGTGCCCGGGAATTCACCCAATTTGTTTAATATACTAGGGTTACTTGCAAAAATAACCCAGTTTTTACGTAGTATCCCTATACAGTGGTAACTGAATGTATTATAGGTTGTAATGAACTTTGTTTCTGGTGAGCCAAGTGTGGCAAGGACACTCAATTCTGTTACTACAGAATTTCCCATATTTCTGATGTGATCTCTTGCATGGTATCTATCTTTTTCATTGACAAAATAGATTTATACATTCCTTTGGTACATTTGTCGCTCACTTCCAAGATCAGTCCTGAAATTAGCTCCAAAGGGTAGCCTCTCTGTGTGAACATCGTTCCCAAGAGTTGACATTCCTCTTGGAAATCCTGTTCAGTAGAAACTATATGAGCTGCTCATACTAACTGACCTTTAATTACTGAACGTTTTTGGTAAAAAGGGTGGCAGCTGGTAAAGTGTAAAAACGTGTTCGAATATGTTTCCTTCCTGTGTATTTTTGCCTGGTAACATTTCAAAGCAAGGTTTTTTGATAAATTAATGTCTAAGTAAGCTATCCTATCAGTATCAAAGGTGGAAGTGAAACGGAAGAAATCAGGTGAGGTGTTAAAAATATTTAATACTGTTTCACTCAACTTTTGGTTACCATTAAGCAGAATAAAGATATCATCTAGATACCGTGTGTAAAAGACTAATTTGTTTTTCATACTGTCATTTTTGAACACATACTCAGACTCTCAGTGGGCCATCACTAAGTTAGCAATGCTAGCTCCACAAGGGGAGCCCATTGCCACACCTATTTTCTGAAGAAAGAAGTTGTCGCCAAACATAAAGAAATAGTTGTATAAAACAATTTCCAAGAGCTCTTTCACAAGTGAAATTTCATCTATTGCTGCCTTATTCTTAACCATAACTCGAGTTACCCACTCTATACCAGTATCTTGAGGTATACTGGTGTAGAGGTCTTTAACATCTACGGTAAGGAAGTTATAGTTAGTGTTGAAGTCCAAACCATTTAACTTCTCTAAAAATGACCAGGAATCCTTACAAATTTGTGACTCAAGTTTAACAAATTTTTGTAAAATATAGTCAATTACCTTGGCACATGGGTAAGTGGGTGACCCACATCCATCGACAAGAGGTCTCATAGGTGGATTACCCAAATCTTTATGTATTTTGGGAATTCCAAAAAGGTAGGGATACCTTGGAAATTGTGTAGACATATAATTGAATATATTTTGTTCAATTCGCCCCTCTATGAACATGTCTAATATACTATCATTTATTACCGAATATGCATGATTGGTCTCCGAGCGGGAACTAACTTCATAGGCGGGGTCATCTAACAGGTCTACCATTCTGTTGTAGTAATCCATGTTATCAAAAATTACCAGTACCCCTCCTTTATCAGGCTTACAGACTCTAATATCATGTAATTTAATAAACTCCAAAAATCCCTTCTCTTTCTGTAAAATAAGATCTTTAGTATGGATTTTACCTCTATGTTTAATGTTAAAGCAAATATCTAGTTCACACATTTGTTCAAACACAGAAATAAGTGGATGAAGGGGTGGGTTAAAAGTACTAGGAATTCTAAATTGGTCATCTTGAACTGTAGTTACATTAGACCCCATCATCAAGTTAAAGTTCAATTTCCTCGTGAAAGTTTTTAAATCTATAATTGTTCTCACCAAGTCACAATTTTGTTTAGGGACATATGTGTTACCTTTGGAAAAGAAATCCACCATGTCCGAACCTATATCAGTAGAAGAAAAATTGTACACTTTAAAGTCATTTGTCCTATTGGTAATAATTATAGGTTTACTTCTCATAGGCAGTAGGTCAAATGGACCTGAATGGAGACTAGAAAAAACACTTTCTACATCTTCAGAAGGTGAAAAGTCACAAGACTCATTGACCAAAGGGATCATGTGTTGCACTAAGTTGTCATGTAATTCATTAGTGCCATAAGACATTAAATTCAAGTCTTGTTTCTCTCCTAACTCTCTTTCGTTTTCCTCTGATTCTTGTTGTACCATTGTTTGGGTCTCGTCCCCGTCCGGTTCCCAGCAAGGGAATAATTATTCAGTGTTTCCTGATCTCTCAACTTGGTTAGCGGAGATATTTTCATTTAATATGACCTCTCCTGTCATGGAGCAACAGTCTGGTGGAGAAGGAGGTAATAACAATCCTGTTTTTGATATTGTTTCACATCTTAATGTTTTTGATAACCTATTAGTGAAGGTTAAAAAACTGCAGTTGGAAATTTCCTATTTCAAAGAATGTTTGAAATGTAGAATAGTGCCTAAAGGTTTAAGGCACCACCAATTTCCCACTGGTTTGGTGCCTGATTCAGCCTTTCATCAATAACATTTGGTGCTTTTTGATCGTCAAGGTTTTGAGTTGATTGAATGCATAGTTAAGCACTATTCTACATGGGTGGAGGACCTTAACAAACAAGTGGCAGAATTAGACGCTAAGATAAAACTTGACAATGATTTCACCAGGTACAAATATGAATATAGTTGTATTTTTACCAGTATTGACCAGTACCTGGTGAAACTTAAAAATAACAAAGCTAAAAAATTAGAACGAGACACTACAGCGTATAAGGAAGGTAAAGCGTATCCACTTCCTCCTATAGCTAAAGTATGGAAAACTGTTTCTGAAGGTAGTTCTATCCCTGGTTACAATAACCAGCCAACTGTGTTTCATTACACTAATCAGTTGCCTAATACTATGGTACAAGTAAATGAAGATGTTAACCAAATTGAAAGGTAAGGTTATAAGGAAGTTAGGAGAAGTGAAAGACTGGCTAACATCAACAATCAGCGTAATTCAAAAAACTTGAATTTTTCCGAGGGGAACCGGACGGGGACGAGACCCAAACAATGGTACAACAAGAATCCGAGGAAAATGAAAGAGAGTTAGGAGAGAAACAAGACTTGAATTTAATGTCTTATGGCACTAATGAATTACATGACAACTTAGTGCAACACATGATCCCTTTGGTCAATGAGTCTTGTGACTTTTCACCTTCTGAAGATGTAGAAAGTGTTTTTTCTAGTCTCCATTCAGGTCCATCTGACCTAGTGCCTATGGGAAGTAAACCTATAATTATTACCAACAGGATAAATGACTTTAAAGTGTACAATTTTTCTTCTACTGATATAGGTTCGGACATGGTGGATTTCTTTTCCAAAGGTAACACATATGTCCCTAAACAAAATTGTGACTTGGTGAGAACAATTATAGATTTAAAAACTTTCACGAGGAAATTGAACTTTAACTTGATGATGGGGTCTAATGTAACTACAGTTCAAGATGACCAATTTAGAATTCCTAGTACTTTTAACCCACCCCTTCATCCACTTATTTCTGTGTTTGAACAAATGTGTGAACTAGATATTCGCTTTAACGTTAAACATAGAGGTAAAATCCATACTAAAGATCCTATTTTACAGAAAGAGAAGGGATTTTTGGAGTTTATTAAATTACATGATATTAGAGTCTGTAAGCCTGATAAAGGAGGGGGACTGGTAATTTTTGATAACATAGATTACTACAACAGAATGGTAGACCTGTTAGATGACCCCGCCTATGAAGTTAGTTCCCGCTCGGAGACCAATCATGCATATTCGGTAATAAAGGATAATATATTAGACATGTTCATAGTGGGGCGAATTGAACAAAATAATTTCAATTATTTATTTATTTATTTTTATTTTATTTTACATTTGTTAACCGGGCTGGTCCAACTGGATACATGTCCATTTTCAGTGGAGGCCCGAGGAGAAAAGCTCCACTATCTACTACATGATAATTAACAGTATATTATCAAAATACATACACATATTCCACCCATGACTGACAGTATGATACAGAATATTAGGAATTGGCATTGAGAAAAAGTACACAGTGAAAGGATGTACAAGCATACACAATACTTGGGACATTAGAATGAGATAGAAAGAGGAAGGTAAAAGGGATAGTACTGTAAATAGAGTAAGAGAATGGATAGAGTAAATATTGCATAAAGTAGGATATTAAAAGTAGGCCAAGTAAAGTAGATTAGGGAAAAGTTACAAGATAAAGAGGGTTTGTATTAGTAATATAGGTAATACTAAAAGCATAAAGCTGGAAGAAAGAAAGATATATGTGTAGGAGATGGCAGCCAGGGTGATCAGCTTGGGTAGTCACAGGAACAAAGCCAGTGGTTGTTTAGGTGGTGTTTTAGATTAGTTTTAAATATAGAGACAGAGGTTTGGGATGTCAGGTTTGGAGGAAGTAGGTTCCATTTTTTACCAATTGAGTTGGAGAACATAGATTCTCCTGCAGTATTCCTTGATTGAGAGGTTTGAATTAGAATTTTGCTAGAAGAGCGAAGGTTTTTTAGGTTGTTATAGGGCTTTATAAGGGTGGAGAGCATAGGAGTGTTGCCAGGGTGGTGAAGGGCTTTCTGGGCTATAGAGAGCTGATAGTATAGAATAAGGTGAGGTAGCTCTAGCCATCCAAGGTATGGAGGTTTTGCAGTGGTGTGTTTTATATGGGAGGATGTGGCAAATCTGGCAATGTTATTATAGGCTGATGTAAGTTTATTGATGTTATATTTGGATAGGTTTGTATATATAGGAGAAGCATAAAGTAGTGTAGAGATGAGATGCTCTGGCTATGGTAGTTCTTGCTTCAGAAGTGAGGAAGGATTTGATTCTATACAGTGAACCTAGTTTTCTATTAGTTGTTTTTATGGTTGAGTTGATATGCGAGTCAAATTTAAGTTGGTTGTCAATAGTTATGCCTAAGAGTTTGGTCATTTCGTCTGGGGAGATAAGGGTACCATTGTTTGATGTAAGAGAGAAGTTAATAGGGGGGGATTGGTGTGTAGGTTTGAAGAGAAGCAATTTAGTTTTTTTAGGGTTTAGAAGTAAACAGTGATTAGAGAACCATTGCTCTATGGTAGAAAAAGTTTTTTGGGTAAGGAGGTGTAAGTCATCCTGGTTGGAGGCAGAACAAATGATGGTAGTATCGTCAGCGTATTGAATACAAGTAGATAGGGGGGTGACAAGGTGTAGGTCATTGATAAAGATGGAAAATAGAAGGGGTCCTAGGATGGATCCCTGGGGAACCCCTAGGGAGGATGGTAGGAGTTCTGAAAGATTATTGTTCGATAGCACTGCTTGTTTCCTATTCTGAAGGTAGGAAGTAAACCAGTTAAGTGCAATACTATCGAGAGAAATGGATTTAAGGCGGTGCAGGAATAGTTGATGGTTCACCATGTCGAAAGCCTTAGATAGGTCTACAAAGAAGGCTGATGAAGGAAGATTGTTGTTTCGGTTGTGATTAATGGATTCAATAAAGGATATTAGGGCTGTGGTGGTACTATGGTAGGGACGAAATCCATGTTGACAGTTAGCTAGCAGATTATTTTGAAGGAGGTGATTGAGTAGTTGTTTATGTATACATTTCTCCATTATTTTTGCAATGGGAGAAAGAAGCGCAATAGGGCGGTAGTTTGAGTATTCCAAGGAATCCCCACCTTTGAAGAGTGGGATGATGTGGGAGATTTTCCAGAGTGAAGGTATGGTACTTTCTTTTATGGTTCTGTTAATTAGTAAAGAGATTGGATATGCAACTGCTTTAGCTCCTAGCTGGAGATATTCTGCTGGGATTTTGTCGGCTGAGGGAGTGGAAGGTTTAAGTTTTTGAAGTAGGTATAGTATATGTCTACACAATTTCCAAGGTATCCCTACCTTTTTGGAATTCCCAAAATACATAAAGATTTGGGTAATCCACCTATGAAACCTCTTGTCGATGGACGTGGGTCACCCACTTACCCATGTGCCAAGGTAATTGACTATATTTTACAAAAATTTGTTAAACTTGAGTCACAAATTTGTAAGGATTCCTGGTCATTTTTAGAGAAGTTAAATGGTTTGGACTTCAACACTAACTATAACTTCCTTACCAGATAGTAAAGACCTCTACACCAGTATACCTCAAGATACTGGTATAGAGTGGGTAACTCGAGTTATGGTTAAGAATAAGGCTACAATAGATGAAATTTCACTTGTGAAAGAGCTCTTGGAAATTGTTTTATACAACAATTTCTTTATGTTTGGCGACAACTTCTTCAGAAAATAGGTGTGGCAATGGGCTCCCCTTGTGGAGCTAGCATTGCTAACGTAGTGATGGCCCACTGGGAGTCTGAGTATGTGTTCAAAAATGACAGTATTAAAAACAAATTAGTCTTTTACACACAATATCTTTATTTTGCTTAACGGTAACCAAAAGTTAAGTGAAACAGTATTAAATATTTTTAACACCTCAACTGATTTCTTCCGTTTCACTTCCACCTTTGATACTGATAGGATAGCTTACTTAGACATTAATTTATCAAAAAACCTTGCTTTGAAATGTTACCAGGCAAAAATACACAGGAAGGAAACATATTCGAACACGTTTTTACACTTTACCAGCTGCCACCCTTTTTACCAAAAACGTTCAGTAATTAAAGATCAGTTAGTACGAGCAGCTCGTATAGTTTCTACAGAACAGGATTTCCAAGAGGAATGTCAACTCTTGGGAACGATGTTCACACAGAGAGGCTACCCTTTGGAGCTAATTTCAGGACTGATCTTGGAAGTGAGCCAACGCATTAAAGGAATGTATAAACCTATTTTGTCAATGAAAAAGATAGTTACCATGCAAGAGATCACATCAGAAAATATGGGAAATTCTGTAGTAACAGAATTGAGTGTCCTTGCCACACCTGACTCACCAGAAACAAAGTTCATTACAACCTATAATACATTCAGTTACCACTGTATAGGGATACTACGTAAAAACTGGGTTATTTTTGCAAGTAACCCTAGTATATTAAACAAATTGCACTATATTTAGGGAGGAATTTGAAGGTACTATATGAACAACGCCGGAAAAAACAACCAAAAATAACTGGTATGTAGAAATGCCAAAACTGCAATTATTGCAAATTAGTAACTGAATCCAACAGATTTGAAATAAATAATGTTCAATATAGACTGAAGTGTAAATTGCAACACTAGAATGGTAGTGTATAAATGCCAGGGATGCCAGGCATTTTACATCGGTAAGACGGAGAGGAGACTCCGTGACCGTATGTATGAACACTCATATGCCATTAGCAGGAACAAACAAGACAATGCCCTAGGTAAACATGTGGCAGAATTTTCTGGACATCAGTTCAGAATTTTAGTTATAGACCAGCCAGAGCTCGATGTTAGAGGTGGTCCTGCACCATTGCAACTCAAAGAGCTGGAACTATTCTGGCAGATTAGACTTAATGCATATAATCTACCAGGTATAAATGAGACCTGTAGTTTGAGCAGTGTGTTAAAGCTTAAAAGTCTAAAAAGATGAATTTAGGAAAATATATTAATATAGAATGTCAGAATATTCTAATTAATTATTATTCATTTTTATATACATCTGGTTTTAACATGAATTAGATATAAACATATTTTAGATAGGAGAAGCTGTAAAGTGAATTGTTGATATATGTTTGATTTATTTATATGGAATGTTCTTTGGATAGGTTTGTATATATAGGAGAAGCATAAAGTAGTGTAGAGATGAGATGCTCTGGCTATGGTAGTTCTTGCTTCAGAAGTGAGGAAGGATTTGATTCTATACAGTGAACCTAGTTTTCTATTAGTTGTTTTATGGTTGAGTTGATATGAGTCAAATTTAAGTTGGTTGTCAATAGTTATGCCTAAGAGTTTGGTCATTTCTGTCTGGGGAGATAAGGGTACCATTGTTTGATGTAAGAGAAGTTAATAGGGGATTGGTGTGTAGGTTTGAAGAGAAGCAATTTAGTTTTCTTAGGGTTTAGAAGTAAACAGTGATTAGAGAACCATTGCTCTATGGTAGAAAAAGTTTTTTGGGTAAGGAGGTGTAAGTCATCCTGGTTGGAGGCAGAACAAATGATGGTAGTATCGTCAGCGTATTGAATACAAGTAGATAGGGGGGTGACAAGGTGTAGGTCATTGATAAAGATGGAAAATAGAAGGGTCCTAGGATGGATCCCTGGGAACCCCTATAGGGAGGATGGTAGGAGTTCTGAAAGATTATTGTTCGATAGCACTGCTTGTTTCCTATTCTGAAGGTAGGAAGTAAACCAGTTAAGTGCAATACTATCGAGAGAAATGGATTCAAGGCGGTGCAGGAGTAGTTGACGGTTCACCATGTCGAAAGCCATAGATAGGTCTACAAAGACGGCTGATGAATGAAGAGTGTGGTTTCGGTTGTGATTAATGGACTCAATAAAGGATATTAGCGCTGTGCTGGTACTATGGTAGGGACGAAATCCACGTCGCCAGTCAGCTACCAGCTTATTTTGAAGGAGGTGCTTGAGTAGTTGTTTATGTATACATTTCTCCATTATTTTGCAATGGGAGAAAGAAGCAATAGTAGTTTGAGTATTCCAAGGAATCCCCACCTTTGAAGAGTGGGATGATGTGGGAGATTTTCCAGAGTGAAGGTATGGTACTTTCTTTTATGGTTCTGTTAATTAGTAAAGAGATTGGATATGCAACTGCTTTAGCCCTAGCTGGAGATATTCTGCTGGGATTTTGTCGGCTGAGGGAGTGGAAGGTTTAAGTTTTTGAAGTAGGTATAGTATATGTCTACACAATTTCCAAGGTATCCCTACCTTTTTGGAATTCCCAAAATACATAAAGATTTGGGTAATCCACCTATGAAACCTCTTGTCGCTGGACGGGTCACCCACTTACCCATGTGCCAAGGTAATTGACTATATTTTACAAAAATTTGTTAAACTTGAGTCACAAATTTGTAAGGATTCCTGGTCATTTTTAGAGAAGTTAAATGGTTTGGACTTCAACACTAACTATAACTTCCTTACCGTAGATGTTAAAGACCTCTACACCAGTATACCTCAAGATACTGGTATAGAGTGGGTAACTCGAGTTATGGTTAAGAATAAGGCTACAATAGATGAAATTTCACTTGTGAAAGAGCTCTTGGAAATTGTTTTATACAACAATTTCTTTATGTTTGGCGACAACTTCTTTCTTCAGAAAATAGGTGTGGCAATGGGCTCCCCTTGTGGAGCTAGCATTGCTAACGTAGTGATGGCCCACTGGGAGTCTGAGTATGTGTTCAAAAATGACAGTATTAAAAACAAATTAGTCTTTTACACACGATATCTTTATTCTGCTTAACGGTAACCAAAAGTTGAGTGAAACAGTATTAAATATTTTTAACACCTCAACTGATTTCTTCCGTTTCACTTCCACCTTTGATACTGATAGGATAGCTTACTTAGACATTAATTTATCAAAAAACCTTGCTTTGAAATGTTACCAGGCAAAAATACACAGGAAGGAAACATATTCAAACACATTTTTTACACTTTACCAGCTGCCACCCTTTTTACCAAAAACGTTCAGTAATTAAAGATCAGTTAGTACGAGCAGCTCGTATAGTTTCATAGTTTCTACTGAACAGGATTTCCAAGAGGAATGTCAACTCTTGGGAAAGATGTTCACACAGAGAGGCTACCCTTTGGAGCTAATTTCAGGACTGATCTTGGAAGTGAGCGACAAACGTACTAAAGGAATGTATAAACCTATTTTGTCAATGAAAAAGATAGTTACCATGCAAGAGATCACATCAGAAAATATGGGAAATTCTGTAGTAACAGAATTGAGTGTCCTTGCCACACCTGACTCACCAGAAACAAAGTTCATTACAACCTATAATACATTCAGTTACCACTGTATAGGGATACTACGTAAAAACTGGGTTATTTTTGCAAGTAATCCTAGTATATTAAACAAATTGGGTGAATACCCGGGCACTATATTTAGGAAGGGGAGGAATTTGAAGGTACTATATGAACAACGCTGGAAAAAACAACCAAAAATAACTGGTATGTACAAATGCCAAAACTGCAATTATTGCAAATTAGTAACTGAATCCAACAGATTTGAAATAAATAATGTTCAATATAGACTGAAGTGTAGGGCCAATTGCAACACTAGAATGGTAGTGTACCTGGCTAAATGCCAGGGATGCCAGGCATTTTACATCGGTAAGACGGAGAGGAGACTCCGTGACCATATGTATGAACACTCATATGCCATTAGCAGGAACAAACAAGACAATGCCCTAGCTAAACATGTGGCAGAATTTTCTGGACATCAGTTCAGAATTTTAGTTATAGACCAGCCAGAGCTCGATGTTAGAGGTGGTCCTGCACCATTGCAACTCAAAGAGCTGGAACTATTCTGGCAGATTAGACTTAATGCATATAATCTACCAGGTATAAATGAGACCTGTAGTTTGAGCAGTGTGTTAAAGCTTAAAAGTCTAAAAGATGAATTTAGGAAAATATATTAATATAGAATGTCAGAATATTCTAATTAATTATTATTCATTTTTATATACATCTGGTTTTAACATGAATTAGATATAAACATATTTTAGATAGGAGAAGCTGTAAAGTGAATTGTTGATATATGTTTGATTTATTTATATGGAATGTTCACACTGAAATCTACTCTAGTATGGTTTTACTTATAAATAAGAAATGTTCTATACACAAAAAAGACACATATCGATATATGTTATTTAGTATATATAAATAATATATGTAGATATATAGTTTTTCTTATATCTACTATTTTTATATCAACTATTACCATAACTATTAGTATTATTAAAATTTTCTTTTATTCTTAGATTTATTACTACCACTATTTGGTTGTGAATGCTGTTTAGTATTTTTGTATAAGTATTTTACTATTGTCAGTGGATGGCTCTGTAATTAGAGAAGTTGGTTGCTTCTGTAAGTTAATTGATTAATCAACTAATTAACCCAGAGCAAAATGTATATATACTCACAATGTGATTACTTTTGTTGTCTGAAGAAGTTTGCTGACAGAGCAAACGAAAAGCTCTTAATCTTATTAAATCTTTTTGGCTTTTACTGGTCTGCATTGGTTTTGCTGCTACCCGACTTGTTTACTAGTTTAGTTTTGTGTTTATATAAAAAAATTGCACTTTATTCATCTGCTTTTACTGTATTTGTGTTTCTTCCTACTTTATTGCATTTATTCTGCTGCATTTATTACTGCTGTTGTTAGCCTGATTAAATTGTAACTATTATTCTAAGCCTTTGGTTGAAGCACTTGGGCTTGAGACCAGTTGTTTTACATTAAGAAAGTTTGTGGTCTACACTGTTCTGGCAGGACAGGTAGCTTACATCCTTCTAAGTTGGGAGTTGCTGAGTGAAGGCTTAGTGTCTGTTATTCTAAAAGTGTATTAGTTCTGGTTTAAACACTTGGGCTTCAGGCCAGTTATTTTACATTAAGAAGGTATGGCCTGCACTCTTGTGGGAGGAGAGGATAGATTCTGCCCTTCTGAGCTGGGAGTTTCTGGTTAAAGGCTTATTGTGCCTGCTTATTTGAACTGTTTCTTTCTGAAACTGGTATGCCTTGTTTGCTGTAGCATAGACTAAATTCAGACTTGCCGAATCTAGTTTTGTTTGTATAACTTGAGCACTAATCCAGACCATCTTTTTTTTTTTGGATAAGGTTCCCCTGCACGCTAGTGGCAGGAGTGTGCAGTTAGAACTTGTCTGATCGAAGGCTGCTGGAATGGGGCTCAGTTTTTAGCTTTTTATTGGTTAATTTGTTTAAATCAGTTTGCTCATTTGCTACTATTCCCGGTGCCATAAAGTCTGCTCTTCAAAATTTCCCTTAGAACTAGCAAGTTTTTTTTAGTTTTAGCGCTCAAATCTGTTTCTTTGAGCTCAGCACTTTTTCAGAACTCATTGTAAGCACTAAATAAGCTACAAATTACTAGAGCACTCAACTTTCCTCACTTGTCTAGAGGAAAACAGTTTTAGTACTTATAGCACCTATCTAGGCATGTCTAAGGGTCAGATCCTAGTGTTTTCTCCTGTCTATCTGATGAATCTGGGCATCTTGGGGCAATGCAGCAATTGCCTCATGTACACAGACAACCCTCTCCTCCTACCACCCAACATTACAACCTTTGAGAGATGCACTTATATAGCCAAACTGGAAGCAAAGCTCTCTTCACCTAAGACTGGACTAGACAGTCAAGAGGAGAAGGTAAACACTTACACCACACCACACTCATCACATAGTCCCTCAAAACCTACACCACCAAAACACACACAATGCAAAACATACACCTACATTTGCAGTGACTCTCAATAAAAATAAAAATCTGCTCAAGCAACAGAGACCTCCAAAGTAAAAACACATGCAACCTCCACCCCCCAACACAACCCAAATGACAGATATTCCACAAACTCAGTGTGTCACTCAGCCACAGCCCATAAGGCATAACAATGTACCCAACACTCTAGTCATAGGTGACTCTATAGTCAGCCACATTGATGTTTCACTCACCAGGCTAAACAAGGAGAATGTTACTGTCAACTGTCTGTCAGGTGCCAGGATCCATCACATAACGCATGCACTCAAGTCACTCCACAGCAAGTACAAATATGAATCTGTCATTGTCCATGTTGGTGTGAATGACCTGAGATGTACCTCCCTGGACTACATGAAAAGAGACATGGAGGAGCTCTTCAATCTTGTAGCACAGGCAGGTATGACCCTAGTCCTGAGTAGCATCCTGCCATCACCCAGAATGATGCCCCAGTACAAGGATAAATGATTGACTTCAACAAGTGTCTAGCTTCTGGTGTCATTCTCAGGGGATCCAGTATCTGTCTGCCAGGGATGACATGATCGACAGACGATGATGCTTTGCCAGAGATTGCCTGCACCTGTCGCCCTTGGGATTCCGGATACTGGCTAAGGCTCTTGCCACCCCTATAGTGCCTTTTTTAGACAAGGTTCAAATAACAAATTCACCACCGTAACAGGTACAAGCAAGCAAAATCTGAGGGTAATGCTGCTCAATGCTAGAAGTCTAAACTTCAAATGCATTCACTCAAGGCACTTCTTAAAATGGAGAACATCGACATCTGTGCAGTGACAGAGATCTGGTTCAAGGCTCAAGAGACCACCCCTGCATTACCAGGCTATAATTCATACCACACCTTTATGCCACCTAACCTGGACCGAAGCACTAAAGGTGGAGGTGTGTCCATATTCATTAAAGATATCCACACCTCCAGGCTAGTTGCTCAGCATAATGCATCCAAGATTATCCAAGTGCAACTAACTCTGGGCAAGACCACAATCCAAATTGTAACTTGCTACAGATCCCCCACCATGCCCCCAGGATTCCCATGCCTCATTTCTTGATACACCGGAAAACATTAGGGTACAACCCAACACCCTAATAATGGGCAATTTCAACTACCCCACCATTATCTGGGAAAACTACTCATGTACCAACTCTTTTGCTGAACAATTTCTGGAATTCATAAATTCCAATCCCTTGGATCAACTTATCCACACCCCCACCAGGGGCAGCAATATCCTAGACCTGGTCATTACCAACATGGGTGACTGGTATTCCACACCAGAGGTCAATTCCTCATTGGTCAGATCCGACCACAAGCCAATCAGCCTAGACATCCATATCTCGCCCCACCCCCCATTAGGGAAACCACCATAAAAATTTCTCCAAAGCCAACTTCACGCTTCTTAAAACAGAAGTGGCAAACGTCACAACACCCATGCAGATGGACAATAGAGGTATGACTGCTGACTCCTACACAAATGCACTTTATAAGCACTTACATGAGTGCATGAATCGTGCTATCTCTATCGGAACCAAGATGCTATACTCCAAAAAAAGAAGGCAATCTAGTGGTCCACTGCCATAAGCAAACTCTACAACAGAAGAAAGAAACTGTTGACAAAAGAGTAAAATCCCATGACTGATAGAACTCCCTGGACAGCCTCAGTAAGAAGCTGAGATCCCTCATAAAATCCTCCAAAGCTAGTTATGAAAACAAAATTGCCACTGATTCTAAAGACAACCACAAAGCATTCTATAGCTATGTCAAGAATCTCAATGGCAACACTCAGATCTGCTCTGAGTTACAGCACAATGGCATTAAATATACAGAAGCAACTGATATTGCCAACATCATGGCAGATGGGTTCAGTGCTAACTTTATCCCCCCTCACCCCCTAAAGGGCCCATCTCTATATCAGAAGAATGCAAAGTTCCTGCAATCATGGCTGCACAGGTAAAAAACACACTCTCCAAAGCCAAGAACACAGCATCCATGGGACCTGACAACATCCCAGGCTATGCCCTACATGAACTACAGAATGAACTGGCACCCCACCTAAGCACCATGTTCAATCATAGCCTTACCTTAGGCTTTGTGACTACTGAATGGTGCACATCGACGGTTATCCCACTCCACAAAGCGGGAGCCACCATGGACCCCAGGAACTACCGCCCCATTAGCCTGATGAGCCTGGTCTGCAAGGCCATGGAACATATCATCATGAAAGTTATAAACAAAGACATTGGTAATCTCCAAACTCTGGACCCCACCTAGTTCAGGTTGTAAAATTCAGATTATGTCTCCTAAATCTGACTGACTTCTTTGAAGCAGTCACCAAAGCCATAGACGAGGGTAAGGTGGTTCACACAGCCTATCTAGATCTCACCAAGGGTTTTGACACCATCCCCCACTCTGGAATTATAGATAAACTCACTAAACTAGGTATAAATCACTATGTCACAAGATGGGTTGCCAACTGGCTCACTGACAGAACCCACACTGTGGAAATAGCAGACTCCAAATGCAACTTCATACCAGTGACAAGTAAAGTACCACAGGGTTCAGTCCTGGGCACTCTCCTGTTTGTTATGTACTTTTCTGAAGTACAGGCTAACACAGAAGATGTTTGGCTAATGAAGTTCACACATGACTACAAACTAAGAGCCATAATTGAAACTCCTAATGATGTGGACATCCTACAAAAGGGCCTCACTGAGACAGATGCCTGGTGTCAAAGCCATGGCCTCAAGCTTAATGCCAAAAAGTGCATTGTCATCCCCTTTGGTAACATCTCTGTACCCATGAGCTACCACATAGGTGGTAGTCTACTTAGCATTGAAAGTGTGATAAGAGACCTTGGGACACAGGTGGACAGTATTCTCTCCTTTAATAATCACATTGCCACAGTAGTCAGGAAATCCTTCTACATGGCACACCTCATCACAAAAGGTTTCTCATCCAGGAAAAAATTCCCCTCTACTTGTCACTCATTAGACCCATTATAGAGTACAACGCCCCTTTTGGTATGTACCTCACAAGACATCTACAACTGGAAAGGCCACAGAAATACATCACAAAGAGGATTATCAGCCTCAAACAGTTGCCCTACGCAGACCATCACAAAAAACTCCAGCTTTATTCCATCACATATCGCCTACTCAGAGGTGATCTCTGCCTAACATACAAAGCTATGTCAAACCCAGAGCTGTTGGACATGCTCCACTTAAAGAAATCCCAATCCCTCCGAGCTACGTGCTCTAGGGACCTAAACCTTGTCACCACAATAAACAGAACATGCTGGAGGGATAGATTCCTGCCCCAGAGACTTCCCATACTCTGGAACAAACTACCTAGCTATATCAAACAAAGCTCCTCATTAGCACTTTTCAAGAAAAATCTTGATGATTAGATGGGGAATAGGAAATTCACCCCAGGGATCACCTCTGTGGCTCTGCTCGACAGGAGCACAGGAAAATAATTTTCTTGGGTGGCAAAAGCCAGGGTACCTTTTTGGCTAGGCTTGTATATGCTCTAGGGCCAATAGCCTAGTACCTACCTATGAACCTATGAACTTTAATGACCCTGTAGGCTATACTGATTTAATCTGTGGAAACACCACTATACATGCAACCATCATACAGAAGATATAACATATGCCCAGAGTAGTCAGCACTGTTCATAATAACCAGGCCCTCACCTTTGCCTGGTTCCATGCATCTAATATTGTAATTGTGAATACATTGTTGGAGAAGCTGGTTTTCTTTAACTGAAAGGTTAAAAAATATGTCTGTATTGTTTTGCAACAGTGTGCATATTTGTTTTTCATATTGCTTCTCAAAAACACTGATAACTAGGTGTAAGGGGAGAGTTTTATGTACTTTTCCTCTTAAACTTGTCAGGGGTGTTACAGCTAACTTCTCCCTCAAACAGTACTTGAAAAATAAGCTTTTTGTTGAAGAATTTTAAATTGAGGTGAGTATCATCCACCCTGGTCCTAGTGGATGGGATGAAGTTAAACCCCTTCAAAAACAAACTATGGTGCTCAGGTCCTATCACCACGTCAGTAAAATTATAAATGTAATATCCAAAAAAGAAGTTATATTTACAGTTCCCGAAGGCATAGTAGTGAGCTCCTGCGTGAATAAATCATCAGTTACCATTGCTAATTCAGACTTATATGCCCTCTCTTGTAGTTCCTTTTCTTCCTCATCCTCCCCTGGGAATGGGGTGGGGGTGGGAGTACCCAGACTGGCAAAAGTTGGATTGTTGCTTGTTGACCAGTCTCTCTGATCTTCTCAAAGGTATTTTCTCTAAATGGATATCCAGTTGAGCTGTTTCCTCATGATTGTCAATATAAAAAGTCTCAACAAGATTGTTTTTGTTTGTGGTACCTGGAGGAGCAGGGTATACAGTTCTATTAAGATAATCTGAGTAATTCCTGAGTAATTTCTTGTCCTTTCTGTTTTTAACTTGGACAAGTTTGTTATCTATGCCTGAAAGGTCTTGTTAAACTGGGACTTGAACTTGTGAAAGTCTAAATCAGCAATTATAGAGTCTACTAATTTAGTAACTTGCTGTTTAAGTTTCACCAAACGCCTGTCATTTTCCTTAATGAGCAGTTTGGTAAGTTCCAGACCTGTACGGTCAACAAATTCCAATAGTTCATCATGAAAGGCTGAATTTGATTCTATACCTTGTGAGAACCTGCACATATGGAGCCCTTTAGGTACATGCTTCACTGTACACTTCCCCCAAAAAGCAGTTGTCCAAATGTAGTGATTTAAATTTGTATAAACACTTATCCAATACAGAAATTTGTTCTTGCAAGGATAAATAATGACCATCTGTATACTGTATATATTCTTTCTGGTTTAAAAAAAAAATCTGATTTATATGTCCTGCATTAACAGGATTTGCTACACAGTGAGAAGAATGGCTGCTCACTCTAGAAACATTGTGTCCATGATTAAATTGTGTAAGTGCCTGGGTGAGTTGTTGAACTAACAAAGTCAGATTGCCAAGTTCAGGTGTAAAAAAGTTAGGTGCATCTTGAAATAGCTCCTATGAGTTAGCAGCTGACATACCCAGAACACTCAAGAAACAAATGGACCAAATGAAGAAACAAGAGTGCAGCTCTGGTACTGGAAGTAAACAGTAGCTAATAACAGCAAAACAACCAGCAAATCAGCCACCAAACTCAAAGCTTGTAGAAGAATATGTTTAATACCAAAGGTAGGTTAAAAACATACACAGTTTATCACTTTTGTCTGTAGCAATAAGACATCATCAGAACTGTGAATGTACTGCTTGTGGAAGCCATTTAAAACTTCAGTGCAGAAGACACACCTCCCATGTAAACCAATCACAACTTGTTGTAATTGCAATCAGTGTGAAACGGGAAAAAATAATGTAACAACACTAAAAATAAGTCAAAATGTTTAAATCCTGAACCAAAGCACATAAATACAAACTAGGCAAAAACAAAATCATATTCTTCTGGCTCTCCTTTTATTTTACTGTTGATACAAATACTGTAATTTAAACCAGGAAAATTGGTAGCATCCAGCTTAAGTTGCCATGACATTTCCCAGTGAAGCAGTTTGTTCTGCCAGTCCACTACATAAGGGGAATGTTGTACTTGTTCAAGAACTTAAACTGTAAAGTTGGTGAATTTGTCACAAACAATAGAATGCCTGGCCAGCGCACTTTTACTGTCCTTATGTTGAATACCGTAAACATGTTGATAGATATGTTTATTCAAAGCATTCTTAGTTTTTCCCACATAGAAAGCAGGACAAGATGCACATGTAGCCAGGTAAATAACTCTTTGAGAAAAGCAATTGTAGGCTACACCATGCATAAAAGAATCAAATCTACTTAAAAGAGTACCACTGTAACACTTGGTGATATAGGTGTTTATGGCCACATCTGACAGTGTTGATTGAACACCTCCATGTGGATTTGTGTCAAATGCCTTGGCCTGGTCAAGTTCCACAAGATGTTAGTGTTGTCATCATGCATGCACTCAAGGACCTCTTTGAGGACATCTAAAGGATGTGACAGGCATGGATGTAGCATTAACAACTCACACATCATTTGCACACAGCTGAGATATTACCAGTGTACATTTAGAAAAGATTCACGATTACATGTTGGCCTACCTCACAGATAAGAAGAGTCAGGGTGTGTCTATACATGCATGCATCAAATGCTGTTCCCCCCACTCAGATGCATGCATGCATGCAAATGTATACCCTACTATGGAAACATATTCCATCTAGACAGTATGTTGAAGAGTATACCCAACCATGTCAGGTAGATGTATGTTCTGAGTCACGCTATAGGTGATCTGTGATGTTATCACAGCCCTTTGATTCTGTGTGATAGACCTGAATGAAGATAAGACAGTGCATACTGTCAAACTTGATTTGGCCTAGGGTTTGAAGACAATCCCCTACTCAGGCATCACTGTGAAACTCTCCCAGGTGGGGATTAACCCTTATGTTACTAGATGGTTAAAAGAACATATACTGTGAAAATTGATGAATCAACCTCTACCAGTAGAGCTGTCACCACTGGCATACCCCAAGGATCTGTGGTGGGACCTTTATTGTTTGGAATCTATTTCTTGACAGTCCAGGCTAATGTAAACAGCCTTTTGCTTACCAAGCTTGCTAATTATTGCATATTGGGTGCAATCATTGAATCCACCAATGACATTAACATATTACCAGTAGGGCTAACATGGACAAATAATTTCTGTCAAAACCACATGCTCTATAAATAAATGCAAAAATGCATCATTATGTTTGCCTTCTGCAAAGTGGAACTACCTGCTAACTCCAGCATTGACAACACCCCCCCCCCCATGCTCAAACCCAGTAGTGCAAGACCTGGGAACAAATGTAGATAGCAATCTGAACTTCAACCACTAGGTTTCCAAAGTTGTATGGAAAGGTTATGTCATACACCTCATACATCAGGCCACCACATCTGGATCTGAGGGTGTTATAACAGTACTGTACTCAACCCTTATCAGAACACCAATAGAGTATAATGATCCCTTTTGCATGTACTTCACCAGACACTTGCAGCAGCTGGAGAGACCACAAGAGTTTCTCACTCAGAAAATACAGGGCCTACAAACCATGCCATGGATGGACTGAAAGTCCTGTCACTGTAATCTGAATTGTAAAGGATGAGGTAACTTGTGCCTGACCTACAGGCCAGTCTCTGACCCTGCCCTGATGGAAATACTACACATCCATAAATCAGCTATAGCTGATGACAAGTAAATGCAAACACACACACACACACACACACACACACACACACACACACACACACACACACCCTAGTTGACTACAGTGAGACAGAAACCCCAGTTGACTGCAGTGAGACAGAACCCTTACCTATCTAATTACACTGACTAGAGAACTCTGTATTTATGGCAAGCACAACAACACAAGTCTGATTTGGAAAGTGTCAGACAACAGTTTATAGGTAATGACATCAGCAGTGTGTGGTGAAGAAAAGATGGTAATAGCAATGTCACATTTGCTGGTGCAAAACACTCTCTCTAATGTCAAGAAAGTGCACAGACACAGAGAGACACACACACATACACACACACACACACATGCAGACACATGCACAAACACGCACACACACACGCACACACACACACACACACACACACACACACACACACACACACACACACACACACACACACACACACACACACACACACACACACACACACACACACACACACACACACACACACACACACACACACCAGTTTACTGCAGTAAGATTAGAACCCCTACTTAACTAAGGACACATACTAGAGAACTCCGTATCTTACACAAGTGGCATGACAAAAGTCTGACTTTTATAAGGCTGCAGGACAACTTATTGTGGACGACATCAGCAGTGGATATTGGAGAGAAAATTTTGGGAGGCCTGCATGAAATGGATATGTAGGCATGTGTAAATGTCAAAATATTGGTGATCCATGGGATTAGAGTGGTAACTGCAGTATTCACACTTATGCTGTCCTGACTAGCTAGACACACACACCTCCCAATTGATGGCAGTGAGAAAAGAGCCCCTACCTAACTACACAGACAATAGAAATCTGTATTTTACACAAGCACCACAGCACAAGTTTGACATTTGCAAGGCTGCAGGAAAACTTATAGTAGATGATATCAGCAGTGGATGTTGGAGTGAAGATGTTGGGAGACCAGCATGAAATTGATAGCTAGCCATGTCCAGCTTTCAAGGTATTAAAGTTCTGCATGTTACCAGATTGATGATTATGCAATGTGTAGTATTTGGTGGTTGTGCTTCCAATTTGCAGATATACTTTAAGAGACAGCTTTACAAACTGTATGCAAACAGGTGCACACAATACTACAAGTATTGGAAAATCTGTAAAGATGTGCATGGTATATAAGACAACATTTGTTATTTATTTATGCAGTGTAGTTGATATATTTTTAAGTACTGAGAGACCAAGGATGCAGTGCATGGGGGAGGTAACAAATGGCTGCATTGTAAACATATGTCATTTTCTTAAGTGCCTTCATTTTATTCATTTCCACATGCAGTTTCATGGGGGTGAGAGAAAACAAAGAGATACAATTAGCACTATCATATGTGACATACAATGCATTATTACAATAATACAACTATTGTCTCTGACGTTTTACATGTAAGTATACTTCTTAACAACTACACACTATAATTTACAGATTGTTTTAAGTAATCCTTGCAATGTGTAGATATTATACATATGTTTGGTCCAATTATACAGATTAAAGTTAACAGTACAGAATTTGTGCCACTTGTGCAGAATTTAATTTCGGTAATATTCTTGGGGTATAAAAATATATCTGTAAAAATTTCCAAGCAAAAATCCTTAATCTTCTAGATTTCATTATATATTTGGGAGAGATACATATATCCTCCCATTGTTTCTTTGTAAATTGCTTATCCAATCTCTCTTCCCAATCCCTTCTAATCTCCTGTGATTTATATATGTTCTGCTAATTATTCTTTTTTTAATGGCATCTTCTGTTCCAGATTCTACAAAAAACTCTACCAGTGCTGCTCTCTCATTTAGGATCCCCTGTTTCTTTGTCTTTGCCTACACTCTGCCAATCCTTGATAGGGAAAGCAATCTCTAACTTGCAGTCCAAATACATTCTTGGTGTCTTCCCATTCTATCATCTTTCGCTGTTAAGTTATTTGCTCCCAATACCTTGGTTCCTTTGCCAGTTTTGTCCAATAAATTCCAGCCCCCTCTTGCCTTTTGTCTATATTCCTAATGGCAGTCATTCCTATCGACAGAATCCCCTTTCTCCATTCCCATGCTGGTTTAGTTCTTAGGATACTTTCTGCTGTTTGATAGATACAATATTCCGTATGATCATTGTTATTCTCCTTAATGGCCTGCGTCCAAAATCCCAGTCTCTTCTTGTTTCTTGAGCCACTCTCCCCATTTCATCATCATCCCTTTCCATTTTGAATGACAGTTTTCTGCTTGTGCTATGTATAGGAGCCTTAACTGTGTAGCTCTGAAATACCCCTACAAACTGGGTAATCCCAACTTGTCCTGTTCTACTGGAAGAATCAGCTTATCCCATGTGACTCTTGCTGTCCTCCCCTCCCAGACAAAGTCCTTCAGCTCTTTATTATTTACCATCTACAACTTTCCCTATGGTTAATAAAAATATGCCTGACCTGTGAATAAGACTAATGGGATTAAAAACATTTTAACTGCTTGAGCTATGATACAGAATTGGAATTGCCTAGACATGGTAAGGCCTTGCTGTGTCAAATTATGATGGCTGCCAAAAAAGCAATTACTAGAAAGTGGAAATCAAAATCTAAACCAACTATACTAGAAGTAGTGAATATAGTAACAGAGATAAAACTGGAACTGAGATCTTTAGAAAAGGGTACAAGCAAACTACATAGGAAAATGGGAATTGTGGGAACAATACATGCAGGGGAGGAATGAGGTTTAAAAGAAATGAGCTATGTAATGTTTGACTGAAAATGATTGGGTAGATTATAAGTGATATATAATGTTTGCAACTGTGAGTGCGTCAGTATGGTTTGTGATATAAAATCCTTGCAACTCTGATTGTATCGGTGTGGTTGTTTTCATTTATAGAAATGTATGATTGCCTATGTTTAAGTGATGGTTTAGTAAAGATGTTTATTGCTAAAAAAAGGCATCAATTGAGTAATGTATGTAATGTTGCTTAGGTTATGTGATATACAGCAATACAGTATATATGAAGTATGTTTGTAAATGTGAACTTGTTAATACAGTTTGATTACTTTTATATAAGTGTAAATTCACCTATGTCACAAGTGATAATTCAATAATGGTGTTTAAAAAAGAATTGCAATATTTTATACTTGTTACTCATGGTATTAGAAACGATATCTTCTGACTACAGTCTTACACTTGACTCCTAAATTTGGTTGTGCTACAGACTGATGCATGCATACTTGCTTTTACAGTTAAGATATGCATGCTTACTTTGCAAATACTCTATGGAAAAGAGCATTTTTCTTTAAATGTTAAAGCTTCAATAATACTTCTCTTTTGTTGCATACATACTACCTGCTTCCTGCAGTCTCTCTAAACAGTCAGGATGGGCCTGCCTATTCACATCTATTTCAGAATTAGATGTGAAATGAAAAGAAAATAACAGAAGAGCATTATGCATTCCAGTCTTGCCTATATTAAGCCTTGCATGCATTACACATTCTCTTAATTAGCATACTTACACAACTGTGGGATGTTGCTAGTTCAGAACTCATCAAACCACTGGTTGAGTGCATACCTTTTGTGCCTTTTTATGTCATTGAAGTGGTGCCTACACTGTTCTCCAGTGCATGGGATGCCAGTCACACTGGATACAGCCTTGGCCACACTTTTCCAAGCCTCAGACTTGTACTAGGATCCAGAATAGTCCACCTGAAAAAGCCTTTGCTTTAGAGCTTTACCAGGAGTCTAATAAATATGCTGGAGTCCAGAACACCCCACCTCTGCACCCTAAATTAAGTACCTTCCCCTCTAACACCAGACATGTCTAATCCCAAAGAGTTCAATAGCAAATAATGATTTCCTTCCAGTTCCTGTTATTGTTTAGTGGTAGTGTGCAAACCTGAGAAACAATGGCAACTACTTTTGCAAGATGTTAAGTGGAGAACAATAGGCGCCAAATAGAGGGTAAAGCAGTTTTTGAAATTAGAAGGTTAATCTGACATTTGACATTAGTTTGAGGGATGTGCAGCTGTAACTGTTAGGTGATTTAACTTTGCAGATGTGCACTGGTGGCATAAATTTCATGATCTGACACATGTTTGTTTGGCTTTATACACTGCCAAAAGATATTGTTACAGTATGGGATTCAAACTTACAAATAAGGGACAAAACATTTTCTTCTACAGTGGTGATTTTCCATCTTTGCCATAGAAGAAGTGCTCCTCAGACATACTCATGAATCATTCATAAATGCAGATGACAGAATGAGGTGTTAAGCATGTATGTGTGTCAGCTGACATGGTCCTTGTATATACATTCATTTGTGTATGTCTTATTTAAGTGTGAATACCATCCAAGTCCAGATAGCAGAATTATACTTACAGAAACATAGTAGACAGTATACCTTCAGTCATACATCTGAACCTTCAAAACACAGTAAGGATGTCTTATCCCTCATACACATAATTCATATCAGCTCCAGTATTTATAATTATGTATAAATCATTTTAAATGATATTTAATATAATGTGAAATGGAACAATAGTAAAAATGTCTAGAATTTCCATATTAGAATCCAAGATCATAGGTATGGCAGGGCTACACTTACACATGCTGCCACAGGAATATTGAAATAACACGTGGTTATTTTCCTGTTCATTACTAAAAACTGAACTGTCACAACAGCAAAATATGTTGTACTTCCTGTATTAGAAAACAGATCCATCTGCAGAACAGCTCTACACTTACACCTGCTGTCACATGAATATTAAATAACAGTTGGATATTTCCCTATTCATTATTAACTTCTGGCTATTAACCACCACCCAGCTATGCTTAGTGTGTTTACTCGGTGCCTTACACACAGTTGATACAATGTATTCATGTTGAAATTGTTGACTGTCTGCTTCATCTCTACAGGTGTTGAGGGAGCTTACTAACTGTTGTGCAATGCCACTTAGCAGTGTTGTGTGAGGGAAAGCAAAAACTGCAACAATGTATCCTTTTTGACATTTTAAATGTCTATACCCTGCCTACAGGTGTTCTGTCTGCTTCCTGTTTGGGCCACTAGTCTAGGTTTGTGCACTGCTAAGCATTGCACAAATGAGATAAACAATGCTAAACATGACATTTATTGTGTTTTTTCATTTCCCCTGTTTGCACTAAGCCATGCACTGCATAGATACTGGAATTACATAAAAAAAGGAAAATCAGAAGAAAGGAAGAAAAGAAATCTATTAAATAAACAACACTACAAATATTTGTGTCAGTACACATGAGATATTTTTACACAGGTCTGGATTTAAACTCTCACTCCAATAAAACTTCAAAACACAGTGAGGGTATCTTATCCCTCTTTGCTGCAGCAACAGCTTTGCAGCAGAGAATGGAAATCATTCTGCATACAAACAAATGCAACATCATCCACAGTATTAGCAAAACATATGACAGTTGTATACTTCTGAGTTGTTTGTACGTGTATTAATTTCAGATGTAGTGCACTAAGTGATCACACAACCATTTATGACTATTACTTGCAGAAATTGACCTCTGTCTTATCTCTCTGTGTTTGTTTATTAGTCTTCTCTTAACTGCCCAGTAATCTGAGACATGCAGTCAGTAAGGCACTTTGTATTATTGTCTTTAAAATGTGTGCCGATATTAAATGGCAATAATATACAGTTCTCAAGAAAAGAAAGGGAGGTTGGATGTTACTGAATAGAAACTGTGAAATGTGTGTTGCTTACTTACTTTTAAAACCTTGAAACAATTATTTTTACACTTTGTAAGTCTAACTTGGTTGATACACCCACTGGAGGTAAGTGAGTCTGAATTGCTATTGTGTTTTCCTTCTCTCTACCAGTAATCTTTCACAGTTGCAAAACATTAGCAAAAAAAATTAGGGGGTAACTGCACTATGTTTTCATTTGCTACACAGAGCCAAGTATTTGGGATTCAGCAATTCCAATGAGTTCACATCTCATTTGCATCTTCACTGTGCTCACATCCCTGAATCTACACTATAAAAAGGGAACAGTGTAACTAAGGAACCTGATGGTGAGGAGGCTTGCATATCTGGATAACACAGAAGAATATATTGCTTACATTAATTTGGGATTTTATCTGCACAGAAGACTGTAGATCTTGATAAAGTATGATTGCAGTTGTCATTTACATACTGGATATGCTCAAGTCACTAAGAAATATTATATATATATCTATCTATATATATATATATATATATATATATATATATATATATATAAAACTCCCCTTCACAAGATCGAATGGATGGAAGCTCAAAATTCATAATCTCGAGACCAAAATATCGAACTTCCATTCACTTGAAATTGTGAGTGGGGGCCTTAAGTTTAAAAAATAAAAAGTTAACTTACCTTATTGCAGGGGGCCGGGTCCCCTGTACCCTAGCAGTTTAAATGTGAATGTTCCATGAACGCACTATAGCGGAGGAATGGAAAATCTTCCATTTTGTGCTTACGTTTATAGTGCAGAATGTGAGATTTCCCTTTCCTTCACTATAGTGTGATCTCGGAGTATGTATATTTAAGTAGGGGGGTGTGGGAGGTGCAGAGGGTAAAGCCCCCCTGCGAAAACATTTGAAAGGTGTTAATTTTTGTTTTGTCCCTTTTATATATTTGAGTTTCTCTAAATTCGAAATTCTGATTTCGAGTTTATGACTTTCGAGTTTAGAGCAATTCGATCATATGAAGGGGAACCATATATATATATATATATATATATATATATATATATGTATATATATATACATATATATATATATATATATATATATATATATATATATATATAAAACCGACTTGAAATGTCAGAAAAGGAAACGTCGAATGCTCAGAATTGCGAGTCTGGTACTTAAAGAAAGCCAACACTCAGGGAATATCAACTTTGAGCAAAACTATCTCATTTCAGGGCTTCTGCTATGAACATTTTGCAGGGGGGAAGCCTACCTGCACCCCTGATGTGGGGGACTATACCCCCCCACACCTCCCCGCTACTTATATATACTAACTCCGAGATCGTATTCCAGTGAGGGAAAGGGTGCATTTCCAGATCCCCACTTTAGTGCGATCTCCACTCAAAAAACTGAACTCATAACAATGAATGCACATTAGCATTCGCTGTTGTGAGTTCGGCATTTTTTTCTTTCGCTAATAAGTATTTTTGAAAAGATACTTTCGCACATATGTGCATCTCACAAGTTAGACAACATTTTAAAGGTAAACATATATATATATATATATATATATATATATATATAAATATATATATATATATATATATATACATATATATATATATATATATTTATATATATATATATATATATATATATATATATATATGTATATATATATATAGAGAGAGAGAGACGGATTTACTTCACATGTCTGAAAACTCAAAATACTGAATTTCATTTGACTGAGACCCCAGTACCTAATTTTCAAAATACTGAAAACTCATTGGACTGAGTGTCATTATACTGAAAGCTTGCAATGCTGAATTATAAAATACTGAATTTTAAGCCAATAGATATGCACACTTACAACACCAATTAACTTGTTCCAAAACTTGAAAACTACTTACTTACCATATTAACAGAAACCGGACAATATAAAAGCAAACTAGGTGAGGGTCTATGCCCCCACACCCCACGACTATATATACTAACGCCAGGATCTCACTACAGTGGGTTAAAGGGAATATACCTTTTACTTACCTTACAGTACTGTACACACTGCTGCTAGTGCCAGGAGCAGACAACACATGTGCCATATTACTTTAGATACTTCCCATAAAAATGTAACAAGACATAGCCACATTTAGAAATACTATAACACTACTTTATACACTACTATCAGTATTCTGACAATCAGCACTTTAAGTTACAGTAATGTTTTTTTATGACAGGCAAGTCACAGGTGAAGGGAAACACACATCACATCTATGGCTTAAAATTTAGTATTTTGAAATTCAGCATTGTAAGCTTTCAGTATACTGAGACTCAGTCAAGTAAGTTTTCAGTATTTTGAAATTAGGTATTGTGGTCTCAGTTAAATGAAATTCAGTATTTTGAGTTTTCAGTCATGTGAAGTCAACCCAGATATATAGCTATAGATATACATATAGATCTATGCATTAGCAAATGCTACTTTTATATGTATGCACATCTTAGAGGCATACTGATGGCATAGGCATGTTTGTCAGGGCATTTCACTTTCTCAGATAAGCAGACTTGTTAACTGTTCTATTGTTATTTCTGTGAAATGCAAATGTCCTATATTGTCAATGACATAGAGGTGTTAGACTTCTAGGATGGCCCATACACACCTCTAGGTGAGTGCTGGCCACAGGTAGACATTACTGGCAATTGCATAAAATTTAATGTTCTGCGGTAAATATGTACACATGTTTTTGGGACACTTTATTTGATAGCACTTTTAGCAGTTCACTGTTGGTTTATTAGCAAAATGCCTGTTGTTTTGGGGTGGGAGAGCCAAGTTCCATTTCTGTGTTGACACATAGGAAGTTGTTTCCACAGAGGTTTGCTTTGCTCTTGTTACTCTCCTTGTTTTGGATCCAACCTTGTGTTTGCAATATGCTACAGCCACATAAATCCTTTTTTATATTTGAATATCTTGACTGTTTTTTGTTTCACCAGTGGGTAATACTGAAGAATTACCTTTTATGTGTTATATCTAAGTATGACTTTTATTTATGTGAGACTTCCTGTGATGTTGACTTTAAACTAGAGTGTGATTTGCTGGATGCTGTTTTTGGAGATAAGGGGTGTCCCACTGATTTCTTACAAGATATTAGAAATTATGTTGTTTTGAATAGAGGCAATACATTTTCCCCGGTTTTGGGTATGAATTTTATAGTCAACTTTGAACAGACTGGTAAGGACATATTAAACAGGGGGGAGAATAGCAGAGCCTTCATTACCGAATATAATGCTGACTTGTTTTATTGTAATAATGTAGTCCGAAAGGAATGGGATAATTTTTTGGAACTCACCAATCTACCTCTGGTAAAAAACCTGCCCTTGAAGTTTACTTTCAAGAGGGGGAGGAATATAAAAAATCTTCTCGAAGATCAAAGAAGATCTTCGAATACCAGTTGAAAATGTAAAGGAACATTTCGGTGTGGGGCCTGTTCCCAATGCCAATATATTGTACACTGTGAATGGGTCTACTTACCCACTAGAGATAAAAAGATTAGTGGCCAACTCCACTTCAATTGTAACAGTGAAAGAGTGGTCTACTTGGCCAGTTGTTCCCCCTGTGGCACATTTTATGTTGGGAAAATGGAGCAAAAGATTAAAAGATGAATTTATGAACACATGTATGAGATTAAAACCAAAAATGAGAAAAATGCTCTATTTAAACACACTGTCATCTGCCAACAAGCTAAGTTTAAGTTTTTTATTCTTGAACAGGTCCAGGTGGACCAAAAGGATGGGCCATGGGAAAATTTATTGGAATATAGTTAACTGTACTGGCAGGTTTTATTAGATGCAGCAAGAAGTCCAGGACTTAATGAAAATATCAACATTACCCCACTTTTAAAACTAAGAGCTGCCAAATTATGACGTATTTTTTACTGGTTGTTACTACCATTCTACAAAAAGTTTTTTATATAACCAACTTTTCAGTAATTGGGATTTTTACTAGAACTTTTAGTATATGTTTTGTAAACAATTTTATTCTTGGATTTAACATTCCTTGGCCTCTAGATGATATGGATATGCTGTTACACATTTATTTTCTTGTTTTTAAGTTAAATATTGGAACTTAAACTTTTAAGTACGTTTTCACATCTTTTTACAGTTTTTTGTTTATACGTGGTTGAATGTAGTTAACAATGTGTAGGATTTAGGTGTACAAATTTTATGAATGACCCTTTAGTAGAGTTTTAACAATTAAGAAATGTTTATATATGTTTGTATTTATTAAATTTATTAATTGAAAGGTGCTGCTGATAGGTCTAATCCCAACCTATGGGTATAAATGTTAGGGGGGTATTGATGGGTGTATTTCTGATGAAGTCTGGTTGCTAGACGAAAATGTGCAGCATTTGCAGCATTAATAAAGCGCGTACCTCAAGTGGATTTTATATTTCTGGTTGCATCTTTCATTATTTTGTCTGTTTGTTTTGGATTTATATCTAAGTATGACTTTTATTTATGTGATACTTATGTGTATTACGCATTATGCTTCTTTTGTGTTTTATGTAAGGCATCCTAATCCCTGTAACCCCCTTCAGTGACAATGAGAATGAAGTGATTGTCATAGCGTTTAGGTGACATGGTGCCATTCTGTCTGGAAGGGGATGGGGGGATAGGTCTGGCAAAATGCAAATTTGGCAGCAGATAGAGGCTGATGTAAATGCAGTAGGTGGCCACAGCAGGACATGTGATCAGCTGCATCATAAGGCCACTGACATGATTTCATTGGCTTGGAGGAGATCAGCTGCAATGGCCTGTGAATAGATGACTACCAGGGAGGGGGCTACTACAGATCCATCACTGACACCAAGTGAAGAGTTCCTGTCCACTGTCAGGGATCCAAACAGCTCAGTACAAAGTGTAGAACAACTTGTGACTGATGTTTGTGCTGCTGTTTCAGGGAGGACAAGTATGTCCGAGGAGGAGCTTCCAGGAAGGCTTACCAATCTCAATTGTTAAATACTTCTTTTATAGTAAAATATTAACAGCAACACCTAAGTTCTGTTTAACATAAATTTGTTTTGGTGGGATTGTTGTAAATTGATACAGTTAACGACACATTCTGGTTGACTGCACATGGGCTTGGAGTGGACTGATCATCCAAATTCTTGTTAAAAGTATCGTTCATGGACATATAAATGGAAAAAAGTGTTAACCTCCTGTGTTACTGTTAATCGTGATGATGGTTTCCTTATCTTTTCCTTAACTCCTTACAGGACCATCTTCCATAGGGACCCTAGAATCATCTGCACATGGTAAGCCAAATATTTTTATATCACTACTGATGAGCAGTTCAAAGAATTATTTATTTTATCCATGTTTGATGCAGGTGTCAGGACTGTTGTGTGTATTGCTGTACTGCCTGTAATAGTGGCACCACTGTTAGTTTGTTAGCATATATTATGTGTAACATAATTAGTACAAAGATTAAAAACAAGAGAAAAAAGGGAACAGAAAGTAAAGGAGGAATGCCATGAGATAATGTACAGTTACAGAAGCCTAAGAAGCAAAATGAGTCAGTTGTACTCTGTACTTACTGAAGTTTGGATCAGCAATACAGGTATAATAAAACTATGTGTTATTTATTTTCCATAGAGAATGGAAAATGTCTATCAGAGTATTCCAAGGGCAGTCAAGTTAAGGGGGGTGAATTTCAGGCACTATATGTTAAGAAAATAATTAAGTTTACTGGAAGTAATTGCCAATTAAGGAGTAAATGAAAGGAAATCTGTAATACTGACCCTAAGGCTGTGAGGATGAGCAGTAGATAATATTTAGTACTTAATTATTATATGCAGTCTCCCAGATGTGCATTTTGAAGATGAAAACATCTATAAATAGGAACAGTGAAATAATTACAAGCATGGGAGGAATTAATCTTCTTGAGGCAAACTAGATGGCTCATGTTCTGTATTTGCTTAGCATACATTACATTCATATAACTATAATAAACTTAGAAACTAGAGCTGTGATGCAATGCATCTTTAACTTACAAGGATTGTCAATTCAGTGGACCCCTCATAAAAGTATCTGCATACACATCTGAGCATGTGTCACTAGTGCATGATCTGCATTTTTCTTCTTTTATATTTTTATCTAGTGAAAGAAAATGAAATAAACATAAGCAATAGGCCAGTGTTTAATATTATGCTTTCCAGCTCATATATATGCATCACACAGTTAATCTACAGTTAGCATTATTGTCTCCCACCGAATGCATGAAAACCTCAAAGAATTATCAGATTTTAAGTATAGCTATGCCCAAATTGTAGTACACAGCATTGAAATATTTTTTTTCTTTAGATTTTAACAGAGTACTTTAAAACAAAAGCATTAATAATATCAGAACATGGTGAAAATTCTAAATATATTACAACTCTAACACTAATAATCTATCAATGAAAAATGAAACATAACCAGTTAATGTTCCATTATCACATGAGGTAACACTTGCAAGTAGTTGCTCCGAACAACTGATCTTACCAACTATCTCTATTCATTTGACTGCAAATACCAAAGGGGTTGAATGATAAAATCTTTAGACGCAGTTTTCTTTAAAGTATGCATATAATAATGAACACTACCAAGACAACATATATATATCTCAGTGATGGTCCAAAACAAAAATCCATCCAAATTTCATTCTCTTTTTCTTTTTTCATTTATGGTGGGTGGGGTACAATAAGGGGGCAGTCTATAAGAGCATCCTGTTGAATGAAATATGTTACTGTAGCTATGATTTATTTTGTTTTTTTCACAGTTAGACATCAGATCAGGAATAAAAGACAAGAGCAGATGATGGCGAGGCATCCTGTATGAAAGCAATGGAATAGCAGTTGATCTCAATTTGATGATTGTCTATTGCTTATGGTAAGCCATATGTGCACATAAGTTGCTGTATATTACTATGATCGTTATTTCTTTCACTTTCACCTTTGTCAAAAATCTACTTGAAAACAGAGATGAGAGGTAGGGAGAATGACTATGTATATAATAATAATAATAGCACATGGTTAATGTTAAGCAATAATCTATATTGCTTATGAACAAGGTTAGTGCATTACTGTACTCATTCACACTGGAGAGTCAAACATCTGAAAAGCAGTTCCTAGAATGTGAGTGGGGGGCAAACTAAGTGAAAGCAAAGGGATATTACTTGATCACTGTTAGCTGACCATTGATATGGCTCCACAGACACAGAGCGAGAGAGAGAGAGAGAGAGAGAAAGAGAGAGAGAGAGAGAGAGAGAGAGAGAGAGATGCTATTAATTATCATAATTTCCAAAAAAAAACATTCATTAAAATCCATCTGATTGTTTATATGCTGGGACTCATGAGATCATGGCTAATCTAATAAAACTGACTGATATTAAAAATGTTAAGACCATTATGGTGTGAAAAAAGGGACAAGGTATTAATGTAACATTCCCTGTATCACCTTAGCAATACCCTGCCCCTAACCCTTCAGCTTGCATTCAGTCATGTTTCTGCCTGCATTGGCTCTGATTGGAGTAAGAAGATTTTCCTTTTTCCTGTTGTTGTGCCATCTCAGAACTTCAAAGCTGGTATGTATATATATCTGTGGAATATGAAGGGTGAATGTGGCATGGCCCTTTGTTTGAAGGGTTCCATTACATCTGATGAAATCCTTTCAGCCTGTGAGTGACTGATGTAGACCCTATACCCCTTTCTCTGTGTATAATACATATAAAAAAATATATATATATCTATATATATATATATATATATATATATATATATATATATATATACAGATAAAATAAATAGATATAGATACAACATTTTAAAAATATACAAAGATAGATATGTAAGCACAGCATTGCAGACCTCATTAAATGTTGGAGTACAAGTCACCCATAAGTGTTCAAATACAGTTTTAAATACTATACATAGAACTTAGATGGCCCCAGTGGTAGATGGCCATGGTGGTGCAGTGGTTAGCGTTGTCACCTCACAGCAGAAGGATCTCTGGTTTGATGCTCAGCTGGAGCGCCATCTGTGTGGAGTTTGCATGTCCTCCCTGCAGCTGAGTGAACTTTAAAGACAAGTAGGTAGGTGCATGAGTGTTTGTGTGTTCCTTCTGTGAAGGTTGTGCACCGGGCTGGCAATCTTACACCATAAAAATCACTGCCAATCAGGAGCAGACCGGTGATCCACTGTGGTGACCCCATAACTGGGAAAAGTTGAAAGACATTATGTATAACTATTTGTGGTGAATGTGGTATAAATGAGCACTGTTGTTTTAAGTTGGACTATTTCTTTAAATTAGTTGAACATATTTTTTTAAGAGCAGAGATAACTTGTTGCTTTAGTAAGAGCAGGTTTTCTACAATAAAACAAAGCTGTATTGAAAGACAGCTAATGGAAATCTTTGCTGAGACTGTATTTCTCTTCTTTCTGAAGAAAGTTTTGATGTCTAGGCAACAGCTCTGAAAGTCAGAGTGAATCAGAAAAATACAGCAGGAGGAAGAAGGGTCTTACTCCTGTCAAAGGAGCCCTGAACTACTTGGAGAAAAAAACACTAAGAGAAAGATAGAGACATTTTCTAAAAGATGCTGTAACTTAGCAGAACAGAACAGCTTTTAAGGTACTGGCTTTGAACATGTTAGCTAGAAGAGTTTTGTTTGAAAAGAAACTGTATTTTAAGTTTTTCTCCATAATAATTATATTTTCAAAGACTGGTTTAACTGCTGCTTGTAATAGTTCACATGATATATTTTGGGGTTAAGGGTAAGGAGGCATACAGTTGTATACTTCTGACAGCAACAGACTGAAATATGTTGCTGTGTTCTGTTTGTTCTTTTACATTCGTCTCAGTCTGAAATCAGCTGGGGATGAGGAGGTATTTTGTTTATATTTATAACGGCCAAGTGAAATATATGACTGTGGCTATGTGTGCCTTCACTTTTCTTCCAGTCTAACATTAGAGAAATAAACAGACATTTTTGTTTTTTTGGGGTAGGGGAGGTACTATTACCATACATTACTCAAGTAACCTAGTAAGCATTTGTCTTCTCAGTTTATTGTGGACAACTAGTTTGTGAGTTTTGAACATTAATCTTTGAGTGCAACTTATTTCTTTCTTGAAAGAAAAAAGACTGAATTTCTTTCCTTACACATGATTTTATTCAGGCCATCACTGGATTAAAAGGATGGGGAAAGAAGCTGAAAAATTCATCTCAGAGCATGTAGAACCTTACAGTTTGTTGAGGCCTAGGAGCTCTCAGAACCATGGCTTATTTTATTTATTTCTTCCTTAATTACAGTGCAGTCTTGCTAAGTCAGATTTTGCTGAAAGGATGCAAGAAAAAGTTCAAAAGTTAGACAAAATATGAGAAAAGCCAGAAACAAATAATATGGGTACTGTGAAGAGGCTTGGATGAGGCAAACCAGGAAATCACTGGAGTGATATACAAGGGGAGCAGTGGACACAGGCACTGTTCTTAAGTTAAAATGTTTGTTTGCATTCACCATTTAAAGTATGTGTTATTTATTTTCCATAGTTAAAATGTTGCCATTAGTGCTGACAAATCAGGTGGGTGCCATGGAGCCCTTTGTCTAGGGCTCCACTTCAATTAAGGCTGAATTTGGACACATATTATCCACAGTTTCCCCAATCTCTGGAACAAATTGCCCTTATGTGCAAAACAGAGTGGCATCCTCACATCATTCAAGATGAACCTTGATGACTGGAAGGGTGTTCACAAACTTATTCCTTGCTGTCCTGCTTTGCCCTTCTTGAAGCAGAAGGAACATCATGAGGGTGGATATTGGTAATGTGGTCGTGGTCTCTTGACTTACTTGCCTTGTAATTCTTCTGATCCTATGAAACTTTCCCCAGTGTCCAATTTGCTCTGAACTGACAGTTATTATATTAAAAAATGGGAGCATGGAAGGCCATTGCATGAGAAGAGTCTGCCAACCAGCTCAGATTTTTTTAAACTTTAATTATGCAAATTTCTATTCAGAAAAATGGTTTTGGTGGATCAGTCTTAATAAGTTACATTTTAGTAATTCCTACTTTGAACAAAAAAGTCAAAAACATATAAGTGGTGATGGAAGGAATCAAATCTAAATCTACAGCCTAGAGCTTGCAAGCATCTCATTGCCTTAAACCTTCTGTGCTAAACTGCCAGACAATATTAACTCATACAGATGTTTCAGGCTACATGTCTGCCAACATAACATCAGTTCATTAATGAAATTATATGAATGTTGCACCCACATGTCTTCTACACACAGATATGTACCAGTGGGAAAAGAAATTACAAAACATCAACAACACTTGCTAATATCCATATCATTCATTCTTTATTTTTTCTCATTATTACAATACAAATATTATTTTATTATATTTCAGAGGCGGCACAGTGGTGCAGTGGTCAACATTGTCACCTCACAGCAAGAGGTTCTCCAGTTCGTTTCTCGGCTGGGGTGCCTTCTGTGTGGAGTTTGCATGTTCTCCCTGTGTTCGCATGGGTTTCTCTCCGGGTACTCCGGTTTCCTCCCACATTCCAAAGACATGCATCTGGAGCATTTCTCCCCAGGCCTCCACTGAAAACAGGCTCTGTGGAACCTAGTCGGACTTTCCCAGTCAACAAATGATAAAATAAAAATAAAATTAATACACTTGCACATGAAACGTTGTCCAAATCATATGTTAATTTATGATAGCTTTCTAGGTTGCCAGCACTAACACTAGTTTGGTGGTGAATGAAAACAAACATTTTAAATTAAAGACAACTGCCAACAGTTGAGGTAAAGATAAAATGCCTCTGCACTCTTGATGTATATAAAGTCTTGTCAAAGTAAAACTGCATCATGGGCCATGTAATGCATGCCTTCAACTATTTCCATACATATAAAGTTGTTTATCTAAACAGTATCATTAACAGAGTCTGAAAGAGAAACAGATTAAAAGCAAACTTAGCACGTACTCTCTTTTTCTTGTATTTCAATAGATTAATGGTTTCTTTTACCTTCAGAGACAGGCATGTTCATTTCAAGTGAAGGATGCTGAAGGAAACTATAATTATTTTGAGCTACTGTGACAGGTTTAGAGGTCTTAAATTTCTCTTATTCTGTCCCCTTGAGCACTGCCAGACAGTTTTTAACTTATGGAATGGAAGACAAGTTATACATTTTTATAATAAATCAATAACAAAGCCGGCAAATTTCCAGAATGAATCACTGATGAACTTTTAGATGTTATTTGATACTTAGAGCAAAATGAGGTAGAGTATTTTTGTAACTTTAGCCAGCATTAACAGATTCCTCTTCACCTGCATGGCAAACAAAGCAGCATAAATGAGAAATATTGAAATGGCAGTCTAACACTTCAGAGTTGTGAAAGTTTCAGCTGCTGCACAGTATAAGTGACTTACAACATAAGCTTAATTGGCAGTCTTGACACAGTAAGAAGGTAAAAAATATGTATGCTTTCTGAACAGAGTCAAAACAGCCCAGATATGTCCAGGATCTCATATATTGATATATATATATATATATATATATATATATATATATATATATATATATATATATATATATATATATATATATATATATATATATGTTTTATATAGTTTACTCCAACAAGGGATGGTTAAAGTGTTAAATAATAACTGTGCGTGTATTTGTGTGCGCGTGTGTGTGTGTGTGTGTGTGTGTGTGTGTGTGTGTGTGTGTGTGTGTGTGTGTGAGTGAGTGTGCGTGAGCGTGTGCGTGTGCTTGTGTGTGTGTGTGTGTGTGTGTGTGCGTGTGTGTGTGTGTGTGTGTGTGTGTGTGTGTGTGTGTGTGTGTGATACTAGTAAATGCTAAAATGAAAGCAGATTTCTTGCCTTTATAATGCTTCTCAAAATCTTAGCAATTGTTTGACTTTGACAAGGCAACAGTCACACATTATAGATTTTTTAAATTTAAATATAAAATGCAGTCTTCATTGCTTTGGTCTTTAATATGATGTGACTCACTGTGCATATTCATTCATTCACTGTTGCGGTTATAAGTCCTCCTGGTTATCTAGTTCTAACCATTCAGCTACTAAAAAGGAGTTATCCTAATTTCCTTGCTTGTTTGCCTTTCCTCATGCCATTCCAGTTTCGGACTTTACACCTATGATGGGTGAATAATGCAGCAAATTCAGCACAAAAATATTAACAGATCCTGAAATATAAAGACCATGTGTATGTGGATCTATTTTGCCTGAACCTAGATGTTTTTATTTAATTCTATCTCCCATATGTGCAGACCTGTCAACTGTACCCGTTTTGATGGTATGTATCTATTCTCAGGATTAATTTACCCATTCACATGATATACCTACTTTTTGGAAGTTTGTCCCTATTTTCAGGCTTGATTTGCCCCTTAAAAAGGCCTGTCATTGCAAATCCACATAGGTGATGTGGTCACCAGTTCAAAGTTTTTCCAGATATCCTCATTAGGAGCTATCAAACAATAGAAGTCCTCCTCTTTGTTATGGTCAAAGAAGTAATGGTGATCAAATGGGTTGCAAACCATATCACAGAGAATGCGCTGGAGGTAAAATCCTACAGATTTCTAGCAAAGGGCAAGTCTATAATAAAGATAAAACAAGCTAGTATTAATGTTAAATACTGGACAAAAACTGCACAATTGTAGAACAAAAAAAAAAAAAAAACAACAGCTTCTATGCAATAATGTTCCAGTATGACAGTAGGGCCACCTAGTGATCAGTGACGGCCATCAAAAAACAAGAGGGATGAGACACATAGGCTATATATAACACTGAGGGACAGGGTAGTTGAATAAAGATGGATGACAAGTGGTATATCCTGGCTCCTGAACCTCCAAAGTAGGATTATACAGTTACAGTAACACTACAACTATTTTAGGGTCATAGAATTTCAGTATCACTAGGACCACTTCAGAGGATGCATAGCATGTCTCTAAGCCCCAATAACACACTCTACTCATGATAAAGGCAGTAAACCTGCACTGGCCAGCTGCATCCTAAAATGTCAACAATTATATATACTAGCAGCTCTGGACAAGGAGGTGAGAAAGCATTCCACTGACTCTTGCAGTCCTGTATTAGTCCATGATCTTGCAGACCCTCCCTAATGCAGATTTGCTGACGCCTTTGTTGTAACCTAGATAAAAGTGATGCCCCTATCCAATTCTAAAAACAAATGCCTCAGTGTACCTCCAACAGGTAGAATGAGTCCAAGTAACACCCAAATAGCTTGTTTTACAGCTTGCTTGGAAGCCCACCTACTGTGGGAGGAAGGAGGCAAGGATTATAGTAGGAGGTGGATAGAGTGCTGGAAGCGCAGCTCGCTCTAGGGACTTGTCTACAGTAGGGTCTTGCTCTTGGTGTGCTGCTGTATGGGAGCCCTCCCTGATTCCTTCTATAACTCTGAATTAGCCCGAAGCCAGTTCCAGTTTTGTAAATATTGTCTAATTGAAACCGCTCACAACTCCTTATGTATCAGTTGCTATGGGATCAATAACTGCAGTCATGATCAATAGACTTACATGTGGCTCCACTGTCTTCATTTCATAATTAATTTTGTTCTTTCCTTTCGTGCACACCATTTTATTTCCAACTGGGCAAAACAGTAAGATGTTGGGGAATGTAAAACTTAAACATGCGTATGTACTTGTTATAAGTGCTTATAAACTGTAGTGAAAGAAAACACAAAGTTTACTAATGCAGAAGTACTGAGACAGGGCCGGCATTTGATTTGTATGTGAGACAGGGCTGTGTAGCTACAGCTGCATTGGTGGAGTGATTTTATCACTGCAGAGCAGCAGCCATTAAAGATTCGAATGCAAGGGCAGCTCTCCTGGTTTATAAAGAACAAGATCAGCAAAGCATCCTACACTTCACCTGAATTTAAAAATGCTGTGAACAATGTAGTAACAGGAACCGGGATGTTAGAAGACATCAGAAACAGGAACTGGACTTTCAATGGCTTTAAATCTTGTTCCCTTTATTTATGTATGCATTTTGTCAGGCACTGGCAGCTAGAAGCATGTAATAGTGTGTACAATTTAAAGTATTAGTCAAGCGCAAATTTAATGCAAGAGTGTATCCCTAAAATAATTGTGGCGATTTTGATGCAAGTTCGGACTACTATTTTCTCTCCTGCTTAGTTATGAAATTAATGTAGTGACTCCCAGCACAATTTTATTAAGTGCGTCCCCACATACATCCAAATAAATACAGTTTGGACTAGTGCTCTGTCTCCTATAAGTTACATGATTCAGAAACTTCTGGTTGACATTACTAACTGTGTCTTCACACATGCTTTCATACATCCAGTGGGTCAGCATGCCAGACTCTTCCACATATTTTAAGAGTAAACAAAAGTTTTTAGTGGTAGGTAATTTACATCACTAGAAACAAATGTACAACAGTTATGATAGCAAGTAATAAGCTGATGGGGGGGGGGGTAAATAATTCCCAACAATAGAGTGGATTAGGCTTTTTCTGTTCTATGGTCTGTCTCATTAACTCTTGCTGTTGGAACCATTTACTTCACTGAAATGCTCATTTTGGAAGCAGCAATCACACTGGGGGCAAGTTTTCAGGAGCTGCAGCATCAGAAGGAAGGGGGGATGGGATACTTATATCTGACACGAGAGTTTAGGAACGGAGTTAGTATAGTTTGTAGGACATTACCAGACAGACACCAATTTAAGACTAAATTAATTATTTACATATGACGTATGTTAACAGGAGATGGCTAGCTGAGTGAAAAGCTCCAAAGAATATAATATATGTGTAAAATCAAGAACAAACGATAATATTAGAATAATGTATACGTACAAACAGATAACATCAGCACTGATTTTGAAGCAAAGTATTTTAAATAAATTAAATAATGGCACTTATTGTTCACTTATAATACAAATGAGTAATGTAGCTTGGGCAGAAAGAAGACAGTACTACGTAATTGAGGAAAAGGGAAAGCAAAGTTAGAAATCAGACAAGGCACAGTTAAAGCAAAATAATTTAAATCTGAAAAGTAGAAGAGAGGGTTATATAGAAATGAAAATAGAGGCTTATATAAGATCATTATGTTGAATGTATTCCTGAGTTTATAGGAACTAGAGATAAAAGTAATTGCATGATGATATGTTCTGTGCTGTATACAGAGGTGATTATTATCGCATGCTAAGTAGTTTTTAAGTCATATAAAATCTTGAGTTTTGGTTTCTAATTTAATATCATGTACCAAATTCCATAGTTTGGTTTAAGAGACTGTTTATAGTGAATCACTTTTTAATTTCTCCAAATCTTTTGAGTTTCTAATACCATCATGGGAATGGATTCCATTTCTAAGTCAAAGTATGATTAGAGTTCATTACATTAGTATTGTTTCACTTTTTGATGTCAGCCAGACGTGCTCTTCGCAGCACATGAAGTATGCCCAGTAATGACTCCTTCTGCAATTCTTATGAAGTTACATATATTGGTAACATATCTAAATATGATTTAGATTCATTTTTATAAGGCCAGTTGCTCCTACTACTATTGGAACTGAGTATCTTTTTTCCACATTGCTCTCATTTCTGCCTGCAAATCCTAATATTTTATGATTTTGTATCTCTCTGTACACAAGACACTATAGTCACTGGATGTAGGAATTTCAGTGATCAATGCTACTGTTGTCTTCTTTTCATGGACCACTATATCTGGTTTTCTCGCATCTATCTTTTGAACTGTTGGTAATGGGTGATCTCATGTGATATAAACTTCATCATTTTCTATGATGCTTTGTGGCTCAGGTTTCCAGTGTTTTTCAGCTACTTCAGTATTATAATGTTTGCACAATCCTCAATGCAACAGTCTTGCTGCATTATTATGCCTTTCATAGGTTCATAGTTTCATAGGTGTGTACTAGGCTAATGGCCCTGGAGCCTTTACAAGCCTAGCCCATAGAAGTGTACAGTACGTCTGCCATTAGTATGTCACAACCAGCAACAAGCTGTGCATCTGTTTTCAATTTTGTTTTACAAAACTTACGTTTGTCTGTTTCTCCCACATGTTCAGTGCACTTTGTAAACCAATGTGTACGCACTCCACTACCTTGGGCTGCCAGTATTAACTTTTCATCCTTTGGTTTGAATTTTCCTCTCCTTAACCATTCCTGCATTCGTTCCTGATCAACATGAGGTTCTTCCAGGAGTTTTCTATATTTGCATCTATATTTATGCATTTTCCACATTTCTTTCATTCTCATCTGATCCTTCACCTTATATTCTTTCTTTTGTTTTTTGGCACATTCAGTTATTGCCTGATTCTTCAGTTTCACCCTGTGTCATCTATTGCTCTTTGATATGGGAATTCACTGGCCTATCACTCCACAGCACTGAATGTGTCAGAGCTGCTGCAGTTTCCTGTTCTTGCCCTTACTGTATAGCTCCAACTGAACATTTGTACTGGTTTTCTATGGGAGGCTCCAAAGTATCTTCATATGTCAACTGATTAGATGCTTCCTGTTCTGTAGGTTTCAACTTAATTTGGGTATCTGTTGCTCTATCCTGTTGGATTGTTATCTGAGTTGAATTTTCTATACTAAATCCATCACTTTGCAGGTATTCCATAACCTCAATTTCTATTTCTTTAACTTCTCCATTACTAATCAGATTTTCTACTTTTTCTCTTTTTATCTTATTTTTATTGTAAAAGTTTCCATATCCGGATGTCTTTGCCTGCATTTATCTTCAAATTATATTATATAAATACCAGACCACGGTAGATGATATCAAATAAAACTACAAAGTTTAATCCACAAGTGCACTACAAAAAAAATGGTGAGCACTTTCGTAGCCAGCTACTTCATCAGACAACTCAATAAATTACTCAGTGATTTTTAAATCAACAACAGCCAATCAGTACCAGTTTCCAATAAACAAATAGCCTGATAGCTATTGACTTAAAGCAATGATACTGAATAAAAACATAATGGGCAGGATTCACGAAGGCTTGCACGGAGTGTAAGAGACGTGTAACACTCCATGCAAGCCTAGCGATCCAGGAACAGCCCTAAACTCCGTGTAAGAGACCAGCTAAAACGTCTCTTACACGGACTGGGCGTGGACATGCTAAATACCTCACTTGCAGCCGAAAGGTATGCAAATGAGGTATATTAGCGATCCACGAAGCAGAAACCAGCCCGTGTAAGAGACATTTTAGCTGCAGAAATGTACTCAGTTGACAACTGAGTACATTTCTGCAAATTTCACAACGGAGCCATGTCAGCTCCAAATAAAGGGTGCATATGTGTCAGGCAGCATGCCAATGGCCAAATATGTGGCCATTGGCAAGTTAACCCGATGCAAAAATAATAAAAATATAATTTTTTTTCGGCAAACGGGCTGCGCTGTATAAAACATAAAAATGAAGGTTATAAACCCACAAATGTGGGTTTTATGCAATACATGGAATGACAATGCAGGGACCAGCAGACCAAAAACAACATGGCCACCGTGTAGTGGTTGCTAAGGAGGGAAGCTGAGTGTAAGAAATGTAACTAAGCATTAGTAGGCAATCTCATGTAAATGAGGGTTAGGATACTGAATCTCAAAGTCACATAGCAAATGAGCACAGTCTGAGTAGTGTAAGAGATACATAAGTGGGAGGAATAGAGTAGGAGATAGGTGACATCACAGGGGGGAATGGTAGAAAGAAATGCAGTTCATTGGAGGTCAGTGTAACATGATAGATGACAGACACAGATCAGGGAAAGAGGAGTGCCACAAGATAAATCTGGGAAAGTCAAGAAATGGAAGGTGTACACTGTTACTTACACTAAAGTTTCTTGCTGGGCGTGCATGCGCATGTGTGCGCGCCATGAAGCGCGAGTAGGGCAGTGTGCACGCGTGTAAGGCAGACTGAGCATGTGGGAGCGTGTTGGTAGATGTTTAACACTGTTTGCGCTGGTGTGCGCGCGTGTAGGGCAGGCTGAGCATGTAGGAGGCTGTTGGCAGACTTGTAACAATGTTTGCGTGGGTGTGCGCGCGTTTTAACCCGAATAAGTAGATTCTGAACCGTGTAAGCACGTGTGCGTGCGTGTAAGCCACTGTGAGCGTGTTTCTGCTGGTATGCACGTTGCTCCCGCCTGATGAAACAGAAAGGAAAAAGGAAGCAACAGAATTAGTAGGAAGCTAGCAGGGAATACTGCTGAAGCTAACAGGTGAAAACAATTAGAAGCAGGCAATTACACAGGCAGAATAGTAGCCCAGCCCAGCACTTAAAACTCTGCAAACAGCAGTGCAGGATGTTTCTCTCAAGAGACACTGCAAGACAGGAGTAAGCTAATAGAAGTGAAAACTGAAAAAGCTTCACTCAGAGCAGAAATTTTAGGGGCTGCCATAGCTGTCATAATGAGACATAGGCGACTTGCTGAGGGTGGTGACAATGCAGATGGTGCCAGACAACCCACAGTGAGGAGACAGAGAAGAGTGTACAGGCCCAGGGTCACCTACCATGGGTTACATGAGCTGGAGATAGTAGAGCGCTATAGAGTGGACAGAGAGCTCCTGCAGCAAATAGTTGAGCTGTGCAGGCCACACCTCACACACAGAACCAACAGAGGGGAACCCATCCCAGTGGAAACCAAGGTATGTGTTGGCCTAAGAATACTAGCAACAGGTACCTTCCAGAAACCAACTGGTGATATGATGGGGATATCACAGGCATCAGCCAACAGGGTACTACACCAGTTCCTGGATGCCATGTCAGCACATGTCGGTGATCATGTATATTTCCTCAATGCCCGTGAGGTATTGGCCAGCAATATGCGTCTCTTCCAGCAAATAGCGGAATACCCTGAGGTAGTGGGTGCAATAGACTGCACGCACATACGCATCATAGTACCAGCCGGTGAGCGGGGTAGGGCCTACATTAACCGAAAGGGCTTCCCCTCCATCAACTGCCAGGTCATGTGTGATGCCCAGGGCATAATAATGAATGTGTGTGCTGGCTGCCCTGGGAGTTACCATGATTCCCACATCTGGCATTTGACACAGCTGTACCAGACATTTGCCAATGGGGACATCCCACATGGACACCTAGTGGGGGATGCAGGTTATGCACTGGAGCCGTGGCTGATGACACCCATCAGAAATGCACACACACCTGAACAGGAACGCCATAATGAGGCACATGCACAAACATGTAATGTAATAGAGCGTGTGTTTGGGCTGCTCAAGTCACGGTTCCGGTGTCTGGACACATCTGGTGGAGCCTTGCAGTACACACCAACTACATGTACCCAAATTGTCATGGTATGTGCTTTGCTACATAATATGATCTTGCGAAAACAGCTGCAGCAGGACCAGCATAGGGCTGGGCCAAACAGCCCCCCACCATTGTCAAGGCCATCACAGGCAGAGCGTGACTCGGAGGAGGAACAACCTGAGCCTGCCCCAGTAGGCAGAAGGAGGCGTGCCCAGTATGCCCTGGCCTTGGCAAAGAGGCAACGCATAGCACATACATTGGCTCAGTAGGAACCCTGGGAATGATACCCCCTCTGACTCACTCAAATAATAACAGGGATGCCTAAAATGACATGACCTGCTCACAAACATGTACAGGGAGTGTAATATGCGCATCCGACAGAGGCAGCCCTGCAGCACCACCTGAGGCATGAATGCCATGTGTTAAGTAATGTAACACCATGTACTATATGCACACCTGAGCACCCTGACTAACATCCACCCTCACCAAGCATGAAGCCACAAAATGACGATGGGATGATCAAGTGCAATAACTGGCTGAAGTAATGCAGTTAGTCAAAGGGGAGCCAATGTGTTTCAGGCTAGGAAGACATGCGGAGCATGACATGATGCACCACCTGCTAGGGGTGGTGTGCACCTATCAGTCCATGCCCCATGGATACTGGCAAAGGCTGTTAGTACCCACAGCATGCCCTGAATAGGTAATTCTCAAAACACAAACCCACCTTCATAGGTACCACAAGGGATAGGAACCTAGATGTAATGCTACCCAATGCCAGAAGTCTAAACAGCAAGATGTATGCAGTGTAAACGCACACAGTATGGAGAATGTAGATATCAGTCCTGTAATAGAGAACTGGGTCAAGGTTCACATCAGCACCCTAACACTACCAGGTCACACCTCATACTGTGCTGTACAGCCGCAAAACATGGAACAAGCTACAAAAGGAGGGTGACTAGCAATAAATGTCAAGGATAACCACACCCCATGTTGGTACCACAACAAGAAGCAGCATGGATTAGCCATGGTCAAATACCAATGGCTAAAACCGCCTCCCAGTATATAGCCTGCTGCAGACTACTGTCCTAATACCAGGAACTGCACCTGGCCTATGTTGGAATACATGAATATATCAAGCCCCCCAAACCACGTTATATTGCTTGACTGAAAATACCCAGACATACACTGGGAGCATTATACTAGCACCAACACAGTCGGAGAAAAGTTCCCAGAATCCATAAACCAAAATGCCCAGGAACAACGTACCACTCCCACAAGAGGGGTAAGCATACTGGATGTGATAATCAGCAACATGTGTACTGGATGGCAAGATGAGAAGTGTATCCTTCACTGGTAAGACCAGACCATAGAGTAATCACACTGGATATACACATCCCGACCCCAGTCCCTGGCCAGAATACCACAGTGAAAAACATGTGTAAAGCATAGGTTGCACCCCTTCAAACTGATGTGGAATCCACGAAAGGCCCTGTGCAAGTGCAGAATATGGGACACACTGCAGAACATGTTATACAGGCATTCCATGAACATAGCCAGGAATGCTTGGAGTATGCAATCACAAATAACAACAAGACACAATGCCATACATGCAGGCATCTGGCATGCTGGACTCCAGCCATTACCAAACCATGCAAGAGAATGAGGAAGCTACCACATGATAGAGCAAACATAAAAAGGGAAGTAATCACTGATCAGTATTATGGCAATAACATATGTCCACACATACAATCCACTAAGGCCAGCCACAACAAGTAGAATCTGTGAATCCAGAGGCAATGTGACACCTGTCCCAAGTACACAGACAACCACAACTCCCCCCAATAAATACAAATATATGTGATAGATGCAACTATGTATCCAAACCGGAGGCTGAGCTCCCACAACTCAGTACTGTCAAAACTAGTCAGGAGGAGAAGGTAACCACATACACCACAAACCCAGTCCCACATAGACCTACCACAACTGTAAACCAAACACATAAACACAGAAAAACATTCCCGAAGGCCCTAATTACAAACACACCACACCAACAGAAGCCTCCAAAGCAGATCACAAGCAACCACAACCTCCAAACATAGCACATGCAACACATAGTACACAAAGCTGGTGTGCCAAACAGTCACAGGCCAGAAGGAGAAACAACATGCCTGATACAGTTGTAATAGGTGTCTGTATAGGCAGACACACTGCTGTCCCACTCACCAGACTGAACAAGGGAAAAGGTACAGTAAGCTGCCTGCAGGCTGCCACAATTTGCCACATAACACAAGTACGCATGTCACCCCAAAGCAAGCAGAAATATGATGCACTCAATGTCCATGCTGGTGTGAATGACCTGAGATGTACCTCCCTGGTCTACATGAAAAGAGACATGGATGAGCTCTCTAAGTATGTACCCCAGGCCGGTATGACACTGGCCGTGTGCAGCATCCAACCCTCACCAAGAATGATGCCACAGTACAAACACAGAATGATCATGTTTAACAGGTGGCACAGTTACAGCTGTCAGTCCAAGAGGGTCTAATGTCTGTCTGCTTGAGATGTCAAGCATGACAAGCCATGCTGCTGTTCCAGGGATGGCTTGCACCTGTTACCCCTGTGCGTCTGAATACTGGATAAGGCCTTTGCCACCTCCATAGAGCCGTATGTAGACAAGGCCAAAAAGACTACCCACCACCCTAGAAAACATAAGTGGTAAGAAACATAAGGGTAATGCTGACCAATGCCAGATGTGTAAACTGCAATATGCATGCCCCTGAGGCACTTCCCAGTATGGAGAACATCGATGTCTGTGCAGTGACAGAAGCCTGCTGCAAGCCTAGTGATAGCACACCAACACTACCAGGTTATACCACATATCATGCGTTATGGCCCCAACACCTGGACCAAAACATCAAAGGAGGGGGAGTATCCATATGCAGCACAGACATCCATACAGCCAGGTAACTGACAATTCACAAAGCAGCGGAGACCACCCATGTGCACCTAAGTGTAGTCAAAACTGCTGTACAGTCTGTAGCATGTGACAGACCACACTCTCACACACAAGAACTCCACCCAGACATCCTGAAGACACTGGACAGTATGAATGTCCCACCAAATACCAGACAAGGTACACACAAATTACCACATAGGTGGCAAACCATTATGTATGCAAGGAGTAATCAGGGACCTAGGGACACAAGTCAACAGTAATCTGTCATGTGACACTCACAATGCCAATGTGGCTAGGAAGATTGTCGATATTGGACACCGTATCATGAAAGGATTCACATCTACATCAACAGAGGTCACTGTGCCGCTGTACTGTTCCCTTATCAGACCCATAATCTAGTACAATGACTCATATGGGATGTACCGTACGTGACACCTGCAGCGGTTTGGAAGACCTCATAGTTACCCCACCAAGAGGATAAAGGGTGTGAAATATATGTCATATGCTGCCTGGCTGTAGACACCCCAGCTGAATGCAGTCACAGACTGCCTACACAGAGGCATTGTATGTCTGTTGTACAAGACCATGTCCAACACAGGAGTAATGGACATGCTCCACCACAGGAAATCAAAGCCATTGGAGCTGTGAGAGTAACAGATGTCAGCCTCAACACATAATGAAATAGGATGTGCTGGAGGAACAGATACATAACCCAGAGGCTCCCCACACACAGAAACAGGATCCCAATCCATGTTAGGCAGAGCCCCTCACTGACACCCCTCAACAGGAATATTGCCAAGTGGATGGATGATCGTACATGTATACTGGGGGTCTTCACTGTGTCACGACCAGACAGAGGCACAGTAAAGAAATCCATAAATGGCCATAATAGTCACATAGCAAGGGGCGGCGAAAGACACACACACTCTGGCTAGGCTTACTAATGCCCTAGGGTGGATAGCCTAGTATGAACCCATGAACCTATGAAGATACAAATTGTACAGGACACTAAGGATAATCACAAGACTTACTTAACTGATGGTAGGAACCATGTTGGGCATCCACAGATATGCTCCGAATCACACAGATATTACAAACAACATACCAAACACACACACATATTGCTAACATACAACCTGACAGGTGCAGTGCAACCCCCCCCCCCCCAGAATGTAAAATATCTATCCCAGCAGACTGCTGGTCCCCTGACATTGCAGATGCTGAGGTAACAGCCATCATCTGCAAAGCAAAACACACAGCAGCAAAGGTATGTGATGGTGTCCTGGGCTGAGGCCATCATGGACTCCAAGAATAATGGAATGCCAAATCACACTACTGCCCAATGTCAGCCTTACCACAGGATATGTACCCAAAGAGCAGTTGACAACAACAGTGGTCCTTCACAACAACGGTGTTGCCTGAATGGATACTGCAAACTACCACCCCAGGATCCTGACAAGCTTGGTCTGCACAGCTATGGAAAGGATCAGTATGTACCGCAGACATAAAGCTATTGTGGACCTACTGATACTGGACCCTACACTGTGTGGCTGTCATAACTGCAGATCCTGCAATTAAACATGTTTGACCCATTTGAAGCAGTCATTAAGGTCATTGATGAGGGCAATGTGGTCCACACAGCGTAGCTGGACCATGCATATGCTTCTAGACAATACCCCACGAGTTCAGTATGGATATGTTCACCAGCTTAAATATATACCCCTATGTCAGTAGAGGGGTTGAAAATCAGACCAGGGACAGAAATGACATGGTCAGACATGCTGCATCCATGTCAGACTACAAAGCAGATATGAGTGGCATCCCACAAGGCCTGGTCCTGCCCCCCCCCATTCTGTATATATGTCCCATAGGTATAGGCCAACATGGAAGGACTGTGACTGAACATATATGCAGAGGAGTACAAACAGCCCACCATATCCGACCCCCAGCTGACACAAGCAACCCACAAAAGGGCCACCTACAAACAGACAAATGGAGCCATAGCCATGTCAGCAAGCTAATTGCAGAACTGTGTATAGACAACCACCGTGGATATACAGTAAGTGCCCACAAATTACCACACAGGTGTTAACCCATTACGTACCTATCATGTAAAGAGAGACCTGGGGACAAAAGGTGATAGATATCCTGCACTGGACAAACATGTGGCTGTAGTGTTCGCAGAAACATACTATATACCCACCCAATCATGAAGGTTGTCAGATGTAGATAAGGGGAGGTCACTGTGGCTCTGCAGTCATCCTTCATTAGCGTCACAATTGACTACAATAGCCCCTGTGGGATATACCTCAGCAGACACCTCCATCAACTGTAAAGTCCACAACAGTACCCCACCAGGAGTAGCAAAGAGCATGAACAGATGCCATGTGTTGCCTGAGTAAACAAACTGCAGCCCCACACACTGCCATACTGCTCAGCTACAGGCAAGCTGTGCGTGATGTATGAAGCCATGTCCAACCTGGAATCAATGAATATGCTGCACCTTGTACAATCTGAATGGCAGTGAGCTATGCACATGAGAGACCTGAACCCCAGCACTGACATACATAGGACAAGCTGTACAGAATGATCCATAACACAGAAGGCACCCCCACTCTTCAGTAAACTCCCGGTACAGGTCAGCCAGAGAGTAACCTATCGACACCCCACAAGAGGAATCCTGATGAGTGGATGGGAGATGGTAGGCTAACCCTGGGTATCACTGTTATGTCAGAGGTAGATGGAGGCACAGTATACTAACCATGACATATGTCATGGCAAACTCCAGTTACAATGTGTGTCGAAGGACAAACACACCCTGTGACTAGCATCAGAAATGGCCTAGGGAACATCGCTAGTGTTTGCCAATGTCCACCCATGTTGTGAAATACACTACCAATGTTGGACGAGCCTGGTGTAGGTAGTCCATATCTGAACATAATGCAACATGGTCAAATGTGCACAACTGGCCCCTACACAGTCTGTTGTGCTCACTATGAAGATGTCAAGCAGTGATAGGACTAAAGCCCAGGATACTGTCCACCACAGTGAAAGTACTGAACCAGTACACTATACGGTACAACAGTGTTAGGTCATTATGAAAGTATGTTGACAACTGTCTGCAAAGTATCCCATGCAATCCCTGCAGGCACAGTATAATCCCTGTTGTGGCAGACACGAAGCAGTTGGCCAGTTAGTACACAACATGACACCCAACACACAACCATAAACATGAGATATTGTTGAAGTTCACACACACCCAAATATGTGGTGGACTTCAGAGTGCAACATATGGAAAGCTCACACTGGGCATGCTTGCACACTTTGATAAATGAGGCATATGTCAGACAACATGCCATGGAAAGGCTGAACTGGGCATGCTCACACACTTAGGCCATATCTCTGTTTAGCAGTTGGTCACACATATCTGGCATTTGTACGTGTCATTCCAGGAACCAACCACAACACAGCAATCTGTCCAGTGCACACAGTAAATGACTACAGAGACATAAGTGATATAGTGGATTGCCGTCATATGCAAACATCTTCCACAGATACACAAGTTGGTCATAGGAACAGGGAATGCTATGGCAATAAAGACCTGCAAACAGTAAAACAGCACAACAAATATTGTGCATCTGACAATTGAACATATGGGTGTAGAGGTCAATACTAGGCTTGTTGCCCTAGGGAATGACAGCTCAGCCAGAGTGTGCTTGGCATCTGCATCCCCAGTACAGTAGGCTACTGTGCCACTGTAAAGTAGGTCACATAAGGCAACATGTGAGGCTAGTGAGCTGTGCCTCTGTCAAGCAGGGGCACAGTGGAGATCCCAGGGTTTGAATGTGCTAAGCCACAGCCATGTTGTTGGTGTGTGCTGGAAGAGGGTTGCTGAGGATCTCTAACAGTAAGTGGCCATCAATAACAGACTGAGGGGAGCCCTATCTGCATTCTCTGGACAGTTCCACTGTCAACACTGTGTTGTGATGATTATGTGTGAATGAAGTGCCGTGCCGGAACTGTTCACAGATGTCCTCCCTCTGTGGGCTACAGCTCTGCAATGTATTAGCTCACTCTGTCTGTTGTACGGCTCATATATGGCTGGTGTACACCTGACAGGTGTCTTGTTGTGGAGCAGTCATGGGTATATGTGGGATAGCATGATCAATGCAAACCGTACACATGCTCATAGAATGCAATTGTCAAGGATTATGCTGAGTGGCCAGTATAGTCCCCCAGCATGGGTCCTTAGAAGTCATCCACCCCAGTCTTCACAAGTGTAGAGTCTGCTTGTGCTAAATACAGTTTGTGTGCAGTGACAACCTTGCCTGGGGGTGGAGATGGGATATGGATGTCCAGGGAAAGGTGGGTATGGTCAGATATCAACAATGGTGGTCTACCTCTGGTGTGGAACAGTGAGTACCCATGTTGCAGATGGACAGGTGCAATATGTATTCCCCCATGTGGCTGTGGTGTGTGGTTCTGCCATAGCACATGGACCCACAAATTGTAGTGGCTGTAGGGTAAAGTGGTTGAGGCCTGAGTAGTTCTCACATACAATATGCCTGTACCTGATGTTAACAACTGGAATGGTGTATGTAAACACATGCATATCCCGGCACTGTTCCCAGGGAAGCTAAGTGTGTGTCCTGAATGTGGGTGTGGTGTTCTGGACTGGTTGTGTTGTGTGTTACAGGTCCTGTGGTCACGAAGCATGGTATAGAACATAACCTGCCAGTGCGATGTGCATATCTGACCCTGACGTAGGTGGCTGCAAATGCATATTTATGCTATCCCCCACCTGACAGGTAGTACTAGATGTACATACCTCTGTAGAAATAAAGATGTCAGCACCCTATAAATACTGCAGGTGCAGACCATATGCCCAGTAATTCGGTTAGCGTGCTCTGCTAATGCGTCTCCCTCAAGTTTCATAATATAGGTAGGTAGGGGTTTGAATCCTGCAACTGCCCAGTGTGTGTGGAGGGGGGTTAGTGTGTGTGCAAGTCTGTGTGAGGGAGTTGTCCCTTTTGGCAACTGTGAAAGCACTCTACAGGATGCACATTCCCCTATCTCAGCACGGATGATGTCAGCACCCTATAAGTACAGCAAGAGAAGAAAAACCTCCCAGTAATTCGAATAGCGCGCTCTGCTAATGCATCTGTCACGAGTGTCATAACATAGTTAGATAGGGGGTTGAATCTTGCAACTGCCCGGTGTTTGTGGAGGGGGGGGTGAGTGTGTGTGTGCAAGTCTGTGTGAGGGAGATGTCCCTTTTGGCAACTGTGAAAGCACTCTACAGGATGCACATTCCCCTATCTCAGCACGGATGATGTCAGCACCCTATAAGTACAGCAGGAGAAGAGAAACCTCCCAGTAATTCAAATAGCGTGCTCTGCTAATGCATCTGTCACGAGTGTCATAACATAGTTAGGTAGGGGTTTGAATCCTACAACTGCCCAGTGTGTGTGGAGGGGGGTTAGTGTGTATGCAAGTCTGTGTGAGGGAGATGTCCCTTTTGGCAACTGTGAAAGCACTCTACAGGATGCATATTCCCTTATCTCAGCACGGATGATGTCAGCACCCTATAAGTACAGCAGGAGAAGAGAAACCTCCCAGTAATTCGAATAGTGCATTCTGCTAATGCGTCTCTCTCAAGTGTCATAATATAGTTAGGTAGGAGTTTGAAATTTGCAAATGGCATGTGTGTGTGTGTTTGGATGTGGGGACTTTGTGTGTGTGCAATTCTGTATGAAAAACATGTGCTTTTTTGCAATCAGGAGATGACACTATATGATGCACATTACCCTTTCCAAACAGTGATGATGTCAGCACCCTATACATACAGCTGGAGAAGAGACATCTACCAGTAATCCGAATAGCGCAATCTGCTACAGCGTCACTCTCAAGTGTCATAACATAGTTAGGTAGGGGCTTGAAACCTGCAAGTGTGTGTTTGTTTGGATGTGGGGAGTTTGTGTGTGTGCAATTCTGTATGAAAAACATGTTAGCTTTGGCAATCAGGAGATCACACTACCTGATGCACATTACCCTTTCAAAACACTGATGATGTCAGCACCCTATAAGTACAGCCAGAGAAGAGGAACCATCTAGTAATCTGAATAGTGCACTTCGCTAATGTGTCTCTCTCACGTGTCGTGACTTAGTTAGGTAGGGGTATGAATCCTGCAAATGGCAAGTGTGCATGTGTGTGTGTGGGGATAGGGTGTGTGTAAATGCAAGTGTGAGAGAACAGATCCTTTTGGCAAATACTACAATACACCAGATGCTGCATATTCCCCCAGTAAACACAGGGGATGTCACCACACTATCAGCACAGCCAAACAGGGCTAGTTGGCCAGTAATGCCAATAGTGCGCTCTGCTACTGGGTCTATTACCATTGTCAGAGTACAGATAGGTATGTTTTGGTAACCCATAACTGCCACGTGTGGTTGTGTCACACATTATGACCTTGTGTGGGTCTTTGTGCATAACAATGCATGCCATTGCCTAAACCAGCAATGGCATTGCACACATGATGTATGTGTGTGACACATAAACATAAATACCTGTCTGACACATGCCTTGAGTGGATAAATGGTATTTGCAATGCATAACAATATGACTGTGTCTTACTGTGCAGGGGCCGCATGCGGTATGTGTCTATACAGTGTGGGTGTATATGGTAAAATATGTGGGAGTGGTAACATGTCATTCCACTGCAATTCAGTGACCACATGCTGGGAACCCTTCAACTAGTGTGTTGTAGCTACAGTAATGCTCATGCACAATGTTTGGCTGGATGCAGTCCAGCCATATAAAGACAGTTCTTGAGACTGTCATATTGCCAGTGTTGTTATGGAGGATAGGTGGTTTTCCTGTGTATGGGAGGGTTGTGTGTGCCAGGCTATGAACCAGACGGCAGTCTGACACACTGTTAGCTGCACATGAATAGGCCCTGATGCTTTGTGCTGTGCCAACAACCTGGAGGTGTGTGTATCTGTGGTGCCTTGGGATACCACCCCCCCTGTCCATGTGTGTTACATGTGTAGGGGACGACAGGCATGGTATGAGGCATAACCTGGCAGTGATGGGTTGCACCTGTGAGCCATGAATCAGGACTCTGGTACTGCACAGACATTGCAGTTCACCGTGCTGAGGACAGTGTGCAGTGCATGCATCTTGCGGTGTACACTGCTGGTGTTGTGTAGCAGCACTGTTAGTGTCCTAACCTGTGTGATACCCGCGGAGGTGGCTATGTAATCCGTGTCCTGCAGCATAAGGCAGTATGTGTGTATCAAGGAGCTTCGCCAATATACATTGGGCCATGGGTGTCAAATGCAAGCTGCCCCTTGCACATCATTGTGGCTTCCCTAGCATGTAAGCACACGCTGACAGCCAGTGGATACCCTATGAATGACATTGGAGACTGAGCAGAATGTAGACATACAACACCCTTCCTACATATAGTGGTAGCATACCTGGTGAGGGTATGATGGCAACCCAAGATCAGGCTCATACTGGCCCGTGCCACATGCTGAGAGATCCCTTCTATGTTCCCTATCATGTAGTCCAGGGAGGTATGTCTCAGGTCATCCATATTGGCATGGTCAATGACTGAGTCATATGTGTCCATGCCTCTGACTGACCTGTATGCATGTGTTTTGTGGTGGACCATAGTGCCCCTGAGGCATATCACTGTGACCTTCACCATGTACAGCCTGTTGAGCGGGACCCCACTGCAGCGGCCAAGACAGGTACCTGACACATCTGTAGCAGGTGTGTTGTGTAGCCCTACAGACTGTGAGTGTGTGGTACATGGGATGTGTGTGCCATGTGTGGCATGTGCTCTGTTCTGACGTAACATATGCCTGTGTGCCAGCTGCGGAGGTGTGTGATGCTCAGGCAGGATGCTATTCTGAGTCCCCATGTATGCCCCAGTGTGTTCAGCTTGCTGTCAGTGCGTGTCTATGTCTGACTGGTATTGTAGCCACTGTAGTATGACATGCCACCTGACAGGGTATGGCATTACTGGGTTCAGAGTGCTCAGTCCCCAGATTGGCTATGTGGTGGCATCCCACACATGTGTTGTACGTTCCTGGCCAAGGGTGATGGTTGACTGCATACATGTTGCAGCTGTGACATTGCCACATGACTCACATAAACCACAACTGGACCATAGAGGTGATTCACAGGTTACTTTTGCACATGCTACCCTAGTAGTGTGATTGCCATGGTGAGTACCAACACATAGGGCCAATGGGGAACAACATACTGAAGGTATGTATGTGTGGGTGTACTGCTACTGTTTCATAGCACTGGCACATATGACTGCACACATGGGTAAATGCCAGGTAAGACATGTGCAATGTGTCACAGGAAACGTACATGCGAACAGGACAGACAGTGACGTTCTGTCATGTGTAAACTTGACATACGTATCGTACGCTATGCAGATGTCACTAGGAGTCCACAGAAGCACTGTAACTCTGCATTGCAGGTGGAAGCAGTGTTCCAGGGAACCCCAAGCGAACATGCATGCAAACAAAGCTACAGTAAGCAGGGCTGGAAGTAGTCCATTGTACAACAAAGAAGGGGTAACACTAACAGTAGGTAACAGTGCAAATATGTAGGCACTATCAACATGTACCCAGGAATGCACAGCGCAGATGCCCATGGTAGAACTGATATTATGTCATAGTTAATTGTGATTTGGATTACAGTGGTACTGCACACATGTCAACATGCACAAACATCCACATTGCATAGTCGTTGTGGGCAACTTGACACCATTACTGTACATGTCCGTCATTGCATATCACTACTTGCATTAGCTTCCCCCCTGTGCTACCCATGTATGTGGCTATCTGTTGACATCCTTACCACCGGCATGCAATAATGTGCAGCTGCTACACTTTGGTACGTACTATGGGTGCAGATAACAATTCAGGACAGTCATACGGTTACTGCATCAGGCATGCTGGGATATACACACAATCATATCAGCACACTGTACTGTTACCAACATGATACTACTAATACACTTCTATGTAGTCACCCTGTGCATCAGCAACGTGTTTACCTGTTCCCGCAATGATGTTGGAGATTGCAGGTGGTGGCACAGTGTCATCATATGCACAGGGTGTGAATTAGGTATGCCTGAGTCTGCCACTGATACCACCAATTGACGTGTGTGTGTATGTGTGTTGGTGAGGGACAGCAGTACAGGGTGGGGCACTGTTGGTGCAGTGTGTGCATGTATGTGGTAGCCCTAGGTGTTAACATTTCGCATGTGTGTATGCACGCACAGTTCCACCTCATGGCTGCCATATACAGGGGTTTGTGGACAGCCACAGACTGCACCTGGCAGGTCATACAGATCAGTGTCTGTGGGTACAGACACAGTACCTGTGCCTGGCAGGGGTGCTACAGACCATATCCAGTACTAAGCCAGATTGTGTACTGTCATCAGAAGCGGGAGTGTGTTGACTGGACACAGGTCCCTGTTGGGACTGTCCAGAGCCATGTGCACGTGGTCTCCTGGGGCGTTCTGATGACAGCACAGACCCAGCATTGCTGGGGCTGCTGCTGGCACTATGGGGCGTCTTGGGCCTGTTGTCATCCACGCTGACTGCCAGCTGCTGCTGTTGCTGGCATACGCCGCGTCGGCCGCAACCGCCCACCATTGCCCTGGCTCATGGACATTTGGTTGTGGAACTGCTGTAATATGTCCCCACAACATCTGTCTATGACATCGGTGAAATTACGGATAGCATCCGCGATGTCACGCATACTGTCAGTCATGGCTGTGCGACATGCTCTCAGCTCCCTCAGACCCTGTCTGGTGTACCTTTCCATACGCGACTGTGCCTGCATGACAGCCCGAAACATAGCTGAGGTTGACAGACCTCTTTGGGCATGTCTGCCAGAGGCAGTACGCCCACGGATGCTCCCACGAGAACCCATGGGCAACTGTCTGTGTGGTACCATCACAGAATCCTGCCCATGGCTGCTGTGTGGGGAAGCATGTGACACAGATACCACATTACCCTGGTCAATGCCCACTGTATCCTGTCCATCACCTAGGGACAATGGTGACAAAGGATGTACTGGCAGGATGACTGTGCGCAATGATGGGGTTGACAGCTGTGTACTGTCAATTGGCTGACCAATGGTGGACCCTGACACACCTTCCTGTGCCATTACACAGATATCATCATTACCAGTTCCTGTGGCACCAGATTCAGGTTCCCTGCTGCAGGACACCAGAGCAGCACCAGAACCTGTGGGAGGAAGACAGGAAACACAGTTTACAGTGTCCACACAATGTTACCAGTGATGCACTTATGCACACATGCACACATGGACACAGGCACACAATCACACGTGGACACATGCACACATGCACACATGGACACATGCACACATGCACACATGCACACATGCACACGTGGACACATGTACACATGCACACATGCACACATGCACACGTGGACACATGCACACATGCACACATGCACACGTGGACACAGGCACACATGCACACATGCACACATGGACACAGGCACACCTGCACACATGCACACATGCACACCCCGCAGTATACACACAGAGCACTACTGAGTTACACTAGTATTACTAGCACTATCAGGACTATTATAGGTATTGTTAAACACACTCACCAGCATGGATGGCCTGCCTTGCTGTAACCCCGGAGGGACCTGCAGAAATGAGGAGATTAATGTTAGTGGGCACAACTGTGCCATTGATACTGCATATGATACAGTGCAGTAGTACACCAGTTGCCTTTCACACGTCAGCTGCTGATATTGCCAATATCACACATGCACAATTACATACTATGTTGACAGCTACATACCACGGACACACCTTACACATGCATAAACTAACAGTGTACAGAACAGTCAAGTGTACATATGGCATATTACCTGCACGCTCCATGTCATGCTGCTGTGTGGATCCAGCCTCCATCATGATGCAGGTCTATTGCTGTTGCTGTTCCGGGGCTGGACCCACAACACTTAGGAGTAGCCCCTCCAGTCTGGTGAGGGAGGATGTGTGGCCACCCCACCTCCTGTGGCAACCTGTTGCCTGTGGATATCCGACGCACGCTGATGGACATTTCTGATTAAATCACTGCAGTGATGTCGTACCTGCTCATATGTCCTATTATGTGTGCCAATGTCATTTACCCTACGGACAAGGTCTTGCCACAGTGCAGCCCTCTCCTGCTGATTCTGGCTGGTGCGGGAGAACAGTATGTCATACTCCCGCACCAGGCTCTGGTGTATCTCCTCATCTTCCACTGCAGAGTAGGCGGGATTACGCTGACGCGCCATCTCCCTGGAAGAGAACACAAACAGGATATCAGCAGACTACGTCAGCAATATATGGCACACATACTATACATGATACTCAAGTGTAGTGATATACTACTACTCCCATATGTTGCATGTGTGTGTCTCGTGGTGGATTAACAAGTACATGGCCAGATATCAGTGCTCAGCCAACACCTGTGCAACAATACCTGCCACATTCCATACAACATAGTAGCATGCCCCATCAGTCAGCACACTGCGACAGGTCCAATGCACAACCTCACTCTGGGGGTTCATACCAAGGTACTGTATGTGGAACGCCATCCACTAGTGTGATGTGGACACAAGTTACTCGGCCTGGATATACATATCCCACCACCACCACCAGCACAGTAGACTACTTTGATATGTATGTGGTTAAACAGTTATTCACTTGTTAGGACTGAGATGGTATCCATGCAGCCCACTGGGCCAGTGGAAGCCACAACCCACACTGCTGACCCCTTTGCGAATGCTTACCATGGACATCCCACAGATTGCATGGAACTTGCACACACATTTCTAACCCAGACCCTATGCACAAAGGTTAGGCATCCTGTCCGGTGGACCCCAGCCAGAGGCAGATTGTATAACAATAGCAGGAGGCTACTGCAGGACAGAGCAGATTCACATTAAGGGAAGGCATCTGTGGTCAGCACTGGTAATACGCTACGGTCTCTCATAACAACGGCCACGGCCTACTCTGGGAGGGAAATGGCCACAAACACTATAGATAACCACAAGGCCTTCTTCAGTTATGTTGCACATATGGACCAACTGCCTCAGATATGCTCTGAGTTAATACACACCTACTTAACATTCACTGAACACACAGATATTGGCAACATTCTTTCAGACAGGTTCGGTGCACGTATCCCCCCTCCTTCTCCCCACAAGTTGAAATACTTATCACAGCTGAATGTAACCTCCCTATCATCTCACATGTCCAGGTGAGGGCCGCCCTCAGCAAAGCAGAACACACAGCATCACTGTGACCTGATGGTATCCCTGGATGTGTGCTACGTGCACTCCAAGAGGACATACAACCGCATATAAGACTGATATTTAACCTTGGCCATACTACAGAATATGTACCTGGACACTGGCATACAGCAACAGTGGTCCCACACCACTAAGGCGGCTCCTCTACTGACCCTGGGAACTACCACATCATAAGCATAACCAGCCTGGTCTGCTACGCTATGGAATTATTCAGTATGGGACGCATATACAGCGATATTGGGTACCTGCAGACACTTGTTCCCGGACAGTTTGCCTTTGTGATGGGCTGATCCTGCCTTTTGAACCTGGCTGACCTTTCAAAACAGTCACTACAGCCACTGATGAGGGCAACGCACAGACAACTGCTGCCAGGATCATGGCCTAACACTGACTGACATGTAATGTATAGTCATCCCCTTTTGGTGGAACTACGTACACACAACATATCACATGGACATACCTATAGATACAGACCTATGACACATTTGGAGGGTTCACAGTATGCAGACTATTAACCTGCTACTTTACATTACCTGTGTTTGTCGCAGCTGGTTGCATTACCACTACTTCTGCTTCCTGCTGCTGCTGGCACGGCTTGCTACTGTCACTGCTGACAGCTTAGACTCAGTGTGTAGCGTGTGTATTTTTTTTTTCTCTCACTCTCTGTCTCTGTCTCTGTCTGTCTTTTTCCCTTTGTCTGCTTCCAGACAGTGCAATGAACGTATTGCATGTGTGGAGTGTTAGTACAGGATGCTTTTGTAGGTATCTGCATAGGTCCATGTGATGGCCTCTGCACCAATTGTAAGGCAGCATTTGCTAATTACATGCAGCCAGTTGTGTACTGATTGCAGTTCTCACTGTGATTTCAGGACAGTGCTATAAAAGGGTATGTGAGATAGGCGTTGCCCTTTCAGATTGTAAGGGCGGGGACCATGCTGGTATGCTGTGGACACTGTTCTGTGAGTGTAAAGGTTAGTATCTCTCTCATGATTCAGGCTGTGTTGTAGATTCACATTTCTCCATTCCTCTCTCCTGTTCCCTGTAGTAAGTGTGTATGCACAATGACACCTACAACTATATATATATATATATATATATATATATATATATATATATATATATATATGTAAATATACATACATTTATATATGTACATTAACTGACATTAGTACCTACTAGCTACCAAATAGCATGGCTGTTTCTGTTCACACACAACTATTATAGAAATCCACTAGATTTGACAGTAAATATACATGACATGCTTTGTGTACTACACATCCTATATTCCCTTTACATTCATTCCTACTATTACATGATATATTTATTTTAGCAGAGTGTTTTTGTATAACAGTCATGGCTTAGTGGTAGGTTATGCAGACTACTGTTTCCAAGGTCCTGGGTTCGGGACTGACAGTGGGATTTTATTTTGCTTTTGAACTGACTACAGGACCTGTCAATCAGAGTGACTAAGGCACTTTTAAGCAGTTGTAACCGGGTTAGCGCTGGTTTGCACGGAGCTCACGCATGCGCACTGGCATTTAGCTCCGCTCACACACGCACACCCGCTTACAACCGCTTAACAGTGCTTACTCTGGCGCACACCCGCGCTATTTTCTTTGAAAGAAATGAAAATGGGGAGACAGGAAAGTGGTGAAAAAGGGGTCACAAAGAGGGTAAGACAGTAGGGAAACAAGCTTGGGATTTGCAGGAGGGATGTAGGTAAGGCCCATAGCTGCCCATTTCTTCATCAGCAACAGCTGTGCATATGTATCTAATTTGGTGTGACATTTGAAACCTTCCACCCCTGAGAGAGGTGTCAAGACAACAATAATACTTGTTGTACAGCCAATTGTAATTGATAGTTTCCATGTCCAGCAGACATGTGTGCGGAATGGGCAGCTATGTATGGGGCATAATTTTTTGTGGGCACAGAGTGCCCTTTTTTTTTTTTTTTTTTTTCAGGGGAGAGTGGTATGTCAGGTGAAGGAAGTCGGTATAGCTGGGGAGCTAGGTTGGGTAAGTCATCACAGACAAGACAAACAACACGCATACAGGGGCGGTGTATGACACATGTGGGGGGGTTACACAATTGACGGGGACGGAGGTTTGGATATCCAGAGCCCATGAGCCCACAGATGGCAACAGTGGAACTGATATCCCCACCCATGGGCAGTTGCCACTGTTCCTTCACTGCCCAGGATGGGGCTGTGCTGGGGGCTGTGTAGGATGGGCAACAGGCATGCCCGTAAGTTGTGCCACCTGTGCCTCAAGCTGGCGTAGGGGCCCAAGAACAGAGTCCTGGATCTCCCTACGCACCACAGTCCGGACGCTACGGAGGGTGAGTGGTGGTTCTCCTCCGGCCACACTTGCAGAGGGGGGGGTGAGCCCCATCCCCTGCAGTGCTTCCACCCGCAGGTGGCACAGTGCCACCAGAGGAGGGTCCAGACTGGGCACTAGTGCCAGGTGCACTCGCCAGCTGAGGTGGGAGAGGTGGGTCCGCTGGAACCCGCCTTCCCTGTCGTCCTATGTTTTGCATTATGTCATGACAGTTTGGGTTAGTAACATATAATACCATTCACAATTAGTTGTAACAGCATGCATTAGTATTCCCATTAACCAAACACCCAGATATTCACACCATTGAACAGCGAGCATAACACATGCATAATTTGAACAGCAATACACAGTCCAACAACATGCAGGGTTGATTGATGGCAACAGGCCATCAGGTTTGGATGTATGAACAGGGCAGATGCATCAACGGACATGCAAATATTTATGACCCAACAGGACAAATGTCCAGGGGTGTTAATTGTGATTGCACATACCATTTTCACATGGAATGGGTTATATGTGGTTATAGGGTGGGGTGAAGAAAATAATATTAACACCTTGAATACCAATACATATGCTGTACATTTCTAATAGCTGCACATATATACACACTACTGTTCTAACTACAGTTTCCTATATGATAACTACTTCAATTTGGTGATAGGACTGTTACTGCTACATCAATATACATTTTATTCTTCTTCATACACATTCATATCTGGCTTTGTTCAGCTACATCATCCTGCTGCATTTGCTTTATATAGCTATAGACAACTGTGGATGTTTGGTATGTCAGACAATCATACTATCTGCATATTGCAGACTGAGAGCAACATATCCAGATTTTGGGATACACATTCCAGCTGCAGCAACACTTTGAACAGATTTCGCTCTTTGGTTTTGCTTCTCACATGCATTTCATTCTGTACTGACTGCAGTATACTTTATTCAGGGGTTATTACTACTTTATTGGTGGATTCATAACACTTTCTCACACTCTCTCACTTGTTTGCATTTTACTATTCAGGATGGTACTTACTTCTAGGCTTTATTGACATGTTTTACCTGCAGTTATTACAATCCTTTCCAGCAGTCTCACTTCTGTCATGTTTCAGTATTTCAACAGGGGTATATTTCACACATGTGATTTGCTCATCTTCTGCAGCTGTACTTTTCAGCCTGCTGCAGGTTGTGTACTATTATATTACAGGTGGGGCATCTTTATTTCAGACTTTATTTCAGACATTTTCATTTTTCTGTTTGGATTACAGACTGCAACACACTTTTGTAATCAAGCAATACTTGCAAACACTCTTACACTTGTTACTTGAACATTCTATTACTTAGTGACTACACTGCACTCTTTTGCTAACTGTCATACTTTTATATTTCTTTACATTTACTGGGAGAGGATTACTGACCTGCCTGGTGGCGCAACCGCACCAGCCTATCACCATAGGCTCTGCGGTTTGCAGAACGGACACCTGCAGCTGTAATATAAATAAAGTAATATTGGAATACACATCTCCATAATATCAGCTATTTTAATTTCTTACATACATAATTACATGTAACTTACTCAGTAGTGGGGCGTTGGGCATTTGCCAGGCCTCCTGGATCCAAAGGTTCAATTGGTCCTGCTTGCGTCTCTTCAGATCCACATGGTGGTGATGAACCTGCTCACCAGTCCTTGGAATCCCTGTGGCACTGTTGAGATCATGAGCCAACCAGTCCCACGCCTCAGCCCTATATGCTCCCACAGGACCTGGCCCTGCATGAGTTGGGCCTCATGATTGTGGACTAGGAACCAGACCATGTATCTGGACTCCTAAACGCCCCACCTCTGTGCTCAAAAGCAACTACCCTCACCTACTCCTGTCATTCTGGCTGCAAGTCAGTTCTACAATCGTTTATGGTGTGTATTCCCACCTATGGGACTTATATAGGCCGTTTTTCCCGCACATATCTGTGATTGGCCATTTTGGAATTGTATCAACTTCACAAAACCTGCTTTGTCATGCTCCACTTTGTATTCATTACTATATATTTGCTATTACTGCATTTATAGGTACTGCTGTCATGTCTTAGTGGTTCAGTACCTTGACTATGGTGTATAGTATTCTGGCTTCGAACCTGGCCAATGCTTTTTATTTTTTATGACTGTCTAGACAGGCTGAGGGGTGTGTCTGTGTAAAGGCAGTTTTGATACGGCTTGCTCAACGTTGTCCGTCGGTTGGCTTGTTTGCGCGGTGCGCATCTCCGTGCAAACGGGGTACGCTGGTTTATTCCTCATTTGGCTATCAGCACGCATATTACGCTCAGCTCAGCTAGGGGCACACAGTTTCAGCATGTTAAACCACTGCTCACCTACGGGCACTCATTTTGCACCTGTTAAACTACTGCTCACCTACGGGCACTCATTTTGCATCTGTTAAACCACTGCTCACCTACGGGCAGATGCACTCACCTTGTTAAACTGTAGCTCAGCTATAGGCACATCTGGCATCTTTTATTATTTTGTTAGCTCACATTTCTTCAAAATAAATGGACTATTTCATTACATTATACATGAACTATGATTTTATATGTGTACATGTTTGTCAGGGACTTGTTTCGTGCTTATTTTACTAGAAATAAAAATTGGTGTTGTGGGGGCTCGAACCATGACTGCCTGCTCTTCAGCCAACGTCTTTACCACTACACTATTGCTTCTTGGCTTACTTTGCTTATTTAGTTCTTATATCCTTTTCCACTGACTGCTAACTGTGGCTAAGCTACGGGCACGCCAGCAAGCAGCGCACTCACGGGCAAACATCTTTACGATTAAAAAAAAATATATAACATGTTCATTTATATATTTTATGTTCATAGTCTGTGGGGGCATGTGTTGTGTTGTGTTTATTCACATTTCCATGGCCTCTGTCGTGGGTGTTTACTTTGGGCAATTTTACTCTTCTGGGGGCGTGTCCGCTTGCAGGGCTCGGCCTACGGACACGCCCCCTACTGTCTTCCACGGACCGTGTTAGCCTTAGGTGTGATTCAGCATGCTCTCATGAATATGCAGAGCATGCTGACATCACTCTGTTTAACTGCAGCCTCCGTGGAAGAGTTATAACTCTTACACGGAGGCTTTGTGAATCCTGCCCAATGTCTGCTAATAAATCGCTTAAAATAAATAAAAATACATATAAAAATATATCTTATCTGCATAATGGCTTATTAACTAAGACTGGTTTAATACAAACTTTATCATTTAAGCATTTGCCCATATTGGCACGCATCCTAATAATAAATTCAAGCTCTTTAGTCTTTACCAATTTCCTGATTGCACCACCTCTACATCCTAGTTGGACTTTTTCTATTACCATAAATATAAAGTTATATGATAGCCCTGATACTAGAACATGTCTAGATGTGTTCTCTAATCCTGTTACGAAACCTTTGTGTGGACATACCCACATAGAATGAACATGTAGTGCAATAAGCTAGGTACACAGTGTTGGTGGTATTACAGTCAACTGCCATGGTCTGGTGTTTCCTATTCTTTCCCTGAATTTACTATTTGTTTGGGAATCCAGTTTGCCCACACCACATTTTAATTTTTATTTGCTCTTCTATTTTTTTAACTTTTACTTGACTAATCTTCTGTTCTACATTCCCTCTGTGTGATCTTATTTTTTTATTGTGAAATTTTCCATATCTGGATGCCTTTGCCTATATTTCTCTTTGAATATATTTGGAGCTGCCTTTTTTGTATTGATTAATTTGGCTTTCTCCTTTGCATAAATATTGCACCATATTAGATACTGACTATGAGACACTGCCTATGTATATATTGAAGTGTAGTTGTTAGAATTAATTTGATTTGTTATACAAATTATATTTATTTTAATTTTAGTGTAGCAGTTAATTTTATTTTTATAACAGAAAATTGTATTTTAGTTTTATACACATTTAGTGTTTTATTTATTTATTTATTTAGTTATTTGCATTTGTTTACCAGGAAGGTCCACTGAGCAAAGATAAGACATTAGCTGTAACAACAACAAATGAATTACAGTGAAATATAAGATTCCAAATGTAATAGATATGGACTTATGCATAAATAATATAGGTTCATAGGTTCATAGGTAGGTACTAGGCTATTGGCCTAGAGCCTATATAAGCCTAGCCAAAAAGGTACCCTGGCTTTAGGCAGACTAAATTAGCATGTCAGTGGCTTATGTTCTAATGACATACTATGAACATTAACAGGTTATGTTTTATACAGGTTCAAATGTTAATATAAATAAAACACTATTGTTCTGGTTATATTATGTGTTATTTAATATTAGTGCAGCAGTTAATTTTATTTTTATAAAAAATGCATTTTAGTTTTATACAAGTTCAAAGTTAACTTCAGTTGTTAATATAAATAAAACACTATTGTTCTGGTTATATTTTGTGTTATTTAATATTATGTCCATTTTTCAGTTTACGTTTGAAAGCTATTATCCTAGAATTCCATTTGGAGTGGGCAGATTTGCATAATTATACATGCAAATTTTATGTTAATCAGTATCCAGATTTTTGGCCAGTTGTACCTACTTTTCATGGGCCCTTGTTCAGATTTTTCATGGTTCCAAGTCGAGAGGTATGCCTATCGGACATAATCTTGAAGTTGTTAAATGGTCAGGAAACTAGGCTACATGGCCAGTATTGTCATGGCAACAATAATTTAAAGAAAGGGAAACATAGAAACATATGATCATACTAGACAAGTGGCCACTGAGACCATAAAATTCTTAGTCATGTACATCTTTTAGCAAACAAACCTAGAAGTCCTTTTCACCCTTTTCAGGTGCTAAATGGTGCTCATCTCCTAAATCAAGCAGGCCATAGATGATAAATATGATGTAAATGTATGTCTATAAGTCATCAAGACTAGCTTTTAACATACCTTAAGTGGTACTTTATTTGACCTGTAGTGGTAACATATTCCATAAGCTAGGAATATACTGAGTTAGGAACTGATCTCTCCAGCGAGTCTTGTTTATTAATTGATGTAGATTTAAGTTCTTAGTGTGGGTGTTTAAGGAACAAGAGGTTTAACAAAAAAAAAAAAAAAAAAAGGAAGTCAAATCAGATTGGGTCTTTCATGGCTCAAAAATTGAGACACAGGTTACCTTGATGTAACTTGTAGATTACTGAGTATATGAAGAGTTGTGCTAATCTAGTTGAATAATTTAAGTCTGTTAATGTTTTTGGTTAGAAATCTTTGGGGCCTTTAAGTTTGAAGAATATGCTTGGATTTGAACATGCCAAAGGGTTAACTGTACTCAGTGATAGGTCTGATAAAGAAAGAATAAAATGGTAAGACAACGTCTTTGGATCTGGAAGATATTCCCTTGGAATTAATTGAGACAGACAGAACTTTCACAACCTGGAATCTTTTAAATATGCAATTTGCGATCCAACAGATAATGTTCAGGTTATGACATTGTTACATATTTTTGCATCATTTTTGTTACCCTTCTTTGTTTCAATTTGTATTTCTGTGTAGTATCCTACTATCCCAAAATCCTACTAGAAATAGGATGATTGCTGTGCTTTTCAGTCTGCAAATCTTATGCTAATTATGTGTCTAGATTTTTAGCAGGATGTACCCATTTTTCAAGCACTTTTGTACATTTTCTCTATGTCTGGAGGATGTTATATACATTTTTGGATGCTTCTTTCTTGCATGTTTTGTTTCTGTTCTGTGCACATTCTCCATCTGGCCTTCTTGCATACAATAATCCCTTTTCAAAGAGCAGGAAGAACTGATAATAGTGTTGATCTCATCCAGGCTGCCATTAGGTGAATTTTCTGCTTAAGCTTAACTCAAACCTCCTTGTGGCAAATATGCACCTGCCTAGGTGAAGGCTTACTATGTTTTCCACCATACTAGGAGTATGCTCACACACACACACACACACACACACACACACACACACACACACACACACTTGTATATTCACACAAGCACAAGCAATTATGGCTTCAATGCATAAGTGGGCTGCATGTCTATGCTGTATGCTGTGAAATCTGTTCTTCCTTGGGCATTAGTACAGCAACAGTCCAGTCACCCCCTTAAGCTGGCTGTGAGTTTTCATGGTTATCATTCTTGCCTGATTCTTTCATTTTCCACATTACTAGTCTAGCATAGGTAGCCTAGGACAGAGGCAGGGCTTTATGCACTTAGGAGACAGAGCCTTCTACATGATATAAATTTGATTAAAGATACAAGTAAAAAAAGTACTTGTGACACCAAGAATGCAACTGTATTTTCAGTTTTGTTCTCTGTGATACTCAAAGCTCTATTGGATGCATGGCTTTTAATAAAGTACTCATTCCCAGAAGGAAATAGTGTTTTTTTATTGTACAGAAATCTCCTCTTGCCAGCTGCATCCTGATAATCTGACTTCATAAACATGAGACACTGATATCTCTAGTAGTGGGGCCATAATAATGCTGACTACCAAACTCTGTCTAGAATTATTTTAAGATGCACCCTACAAAAGAAGTGCAGTCATTTATAGGCAGATTCATCAAGACTGGCAAATAACATCAAAGAGCACAACTATGTTATTTCAGTTGGCCAGTCAAATATATTAGGGTGTAGTATGAAAGAAAGATGCAAAGTGACATTGTCTAAGTATTACAGCAGAGGACAGCCAGCACAGTGAACCAATCTAGCATCATTATACCATGGTACTACGGTGCAACATTTTAAAAAGAATCACTCTGGAAGCGTGTATTTTGCTCTGCTTCCTTTCATTTTTTCTAACAGGATTTATTATATCAATTCAACAAAAAAAAATGTATTGTATATTTTGAGCCTCATAAACAAACTTGGATAAAATTTTGAAAGAAAAATTTATATGATTTTCTTTGACTTTTTCCTGTCAGAAGTTTTTTTTTTTTACTGCTTTGACAAAATGTTTGTTTGTCTTTTACCAGTTAGGGGTCGCCACAGCAGAACTCCGGTCTGCTAATGATTGGCAGTCAATTTTTATGGTGCCGAGTTGCCAGCCCGATGCCCAACCTTCAGCGAAGGCATACCCATTCACTCATGCCTTTTGGAGGTCACTTGACTGCGAGGAGGACATGCAGACTCCACACAGAAGGCTCTCCAGCCAAGAATCGAACAGGAGAACCTCTTGCTGTGAGGCAACAACACTACCGCTGTACCACCGCGGCTTACTGTTTTGACAAACTGAGCCACTTAAAAGTGAACTCTCAAGAAAATTCTGTGAAAAAGAAACTACAATCTATCTTGAGCAGTATCCAGGAACTTTTGATTAAATTAGATAAACTTGAAACCAAAATGGACTACATAAAATAAGACTGCAGAAAACAAATGGACATGTTAAATGAAGTTTTAAAACAATAATCTGCACAGATCTCATCCATAGAAGATGCAGTAAGTGACTTTGAAGAAAGAATGGCAGAAAATGAAAACATACTGAATTTATCTTAAAACAGAATACATTGCTTTTAGAGAAAGTAGAAGATCTACATAGCAGATCTAGGAGAAACAATACCAGGATATATGGAGTTTCAAAGAAACAAGAAGGAGAAAGTATATAACAGTTACTGAATAACTTATTACCTAAAGCTCTTAACTTGACATAAACTTTCTCTTTTGGTATTGACAGAGCTCATAGATCTCTTTCAACTTTGTCACTGAAAAAAACCCTCCTGTTCTCAGATCTATCATTGTTAAATTTCTTTCCAGCCAAGACAAGGATTTGAAGCTGAAATCTGCATGGGCTAATTCTCCAATAGAAGTAAAAAATAATACTGTCAGGTTTAATAATGACTATACTTCAGTTATTAACTTGAATTCTATTCATAAAAAGTTTAAAGAAACTGAACATCATTACTTAAATACTAGTTTCATTTAATATAGAAGTAAATTATTAATAGAAGGTAAATATGTTTAAGATGTTATTAGCTTTACTTCTATACATTAATACTTTTAATTTTCATAGATACATACATATATATATATATATATATATATATAGAGAGAGAGAGAGAGAGAGAGAGTTTATTATTTATTTTAATACAAGTTACTAGAAGTAGGTTTAGTTGATTTTTTTAGTAAACCAAGCTTTTAATTGTGTAATTTAACTAGCTGTTATATTATATTTTTTCTTTAAATATAGCTTTCATTTAATAGCATTAAAATATTTAAATGGAATATATTATACGTTAAACAAGTATAGAGGTGGATTGGGAAGGTTTTATTTAAACTGTGAGTTGTAGTAGATGACTTCAAATGTGTATTTTAACAGAAGTTATGCTTGTTTGTATTTGCAACTGTTTAACATTTTTTCTTTCTTCCTTTGTGATTGTTAAACATGATCGCAAGCCTTTTCTAAACAAAATAATCTCCTGTTCATCTGTTTTAACCATTCACAACACAAAATATTTTAAAGGAATGCAATTTTAACAGCTTGAACTTATTTTGAATGCAATAGCAGCTTGGACTCTCTCTCAGTGCAATTTGCAAGCAGGAAGAAATATGTTGAACTTTGACTTGGCTGTCACCAGGAAGTAAATGAATGGAATGTTAAAATGAGCAGGCGGAAAAGAAGATTCAGGCAATTTAAAGTATTAAAATGAATTCTAAATATGTTTTGTAAGATTTTATAAGCTATTTAACCATTTAAAATGATAGCAAATGTAGTATAGTTGCAAATTGCAAGTTAACATAAAAATAAGTAGCTGCAAGTATTTGAAAGTCTGAACATGCATTTTCTTTAGGTATATGCTAAAGCTGGAATTATACAAGTAGTCTTCAGACAGTATCTGTTTTTTTTTATATCTGTTGCTTCATTCACATACCCACTGTTCTGGCATTTGCAATGTTTGAGACCCATGTTGGGGGTATAATGTAAGTTATAGAGCTATACATTATTACTGCTTTTGTAATTTCATTTTTCCAGTCAATTTAATAAATGAACAACTGTAACATTTTTAGAAGACCAGTCTCTCAGCATAGTTATACCCTTGACCTACTTAAGAAAGACATCTACCAAAGTTTAAACCCACCATAAAGACAACTACTCTATGTAAATATGTGTATGTGAGTGTATGATTGTATGTGTGCATGTGTGTGTGTGTGTGTGTGTGTGTGTGTGTGTGTGTGTGTTTGGCAAGAAAATGAGTAAGTAATGATTGGTAAGAGCCAGACACTGGAAAAATAGTACTTGCCTTATATCAAATCAGGCTAACTGAGGAGAGTAAGTGTGTATGTGCATGCATGCTTGCAGTGTGTGTGTATGTGTGTGTGTGTGAGTGTGTGTGTGTGTGTGTGTGTGTGTGTGTGTGTGTGTGTGTGTGTGTGTGTGTGTGTGTGTGTGTAATTTATTAATTATTTATTAATTATTTATTGACATTTGTTGACTGGGAAAGTCCACTGGATCAGAGATCCATTTTCAGTGGAGACCCAGGGAGAAAAGCTCCAAAAGATGCAGTGTCTCATTAAAACAAAGTTAGTAAAACACTTAAAAGAGTTTATACGTTTTTACATAGACAATAAAAGTATTTTTTTTTACATAGACAACAGATTACAACATTGAGGCAAAATACAGATTATAACAAAAAAATAAGTATGGCATGTTCTTCTTTCGTACCTCTGTTATTCTTCTTCTATACAAGGGCTAAATAGAGAACATGCTTATTGCTTTTGTTACAAAGGCAGGCATCTGGAGCATTTCTCCCTGGGCCTCCACTGAAAATTGCCTTAGTTCCAAGTCGAACTTTCCCTGTTAACAAATATTAAATAAATAAAATAAATAAATACAATACATTTTAACTGTATTTTGTCTAGTAAAGATACTGCAAATGGTAAGAATCCAAATTGTCCTTGGTTGCTAAATATTTAAATAATTTTGTAACTGATTTAGATATGCATAATATATATGACTTAAGGTCAACAAAATCCCTTAACTATATGAATTACTCCAATAGGTTTGTCACCCAAACTAATATTAATAAAGTTTTCATTTCAAGTGGTTTATATGTCAAAACTGAAGAAGTATTGATAATGTCATGTCCTTTGTCTGAACCAAATGCTATTATGTTTACTATTACTTTGAAGCCTAATAATTTGATCCACTGTCAAAGAATTCTTGCTTATATAATAAAAATAAAAATGTTTTTGAAGGAAATAAACCATTTTTTTGATATTAATAATAATGAAGAAATGGCAGAAGTTATTTTGTGGGATGCATTAAAAACCATATCTAAATGGAAGAATTAAAAGTTGGTCTTTATTTAAAAGTAGGGAATGGAAAACTTTGCAATCTAATACAGCTTCATTAAAATTAAGTTTAAAACCTAATGATAAAGCTGTAAACTCTGAATTAAAAGAATTCAATCAGAAATATCTTGAAATACTTCACCATATAATCTCAATAAATCTAGAAAAAATGAAATTCCAGTCATATTCAATATATCCAAAAAGCTTGCACAAATTAGCTATCAGATCTAAGAAAAATATAAATGCAATTCATATTAATTAAATGTTAAAACTAGGAAAGAAAGTTAAAGAAGTAACTGATTTAAAAGCTATATTAGAATGTTTTAGAAACTACTATGATAAATTTAATAATAAAATGATATATTTTGAGAATAGTAATATAACTGCGTTTATATCACATTATCAAAAGATGAAAATAGTGAATGCTATTTCATCAGCCCCAAAACATCTAAACATGAAAATATCGAACATTCAGAACAGCAAATTTTTTCCCATGGAAAAAATTCACTGCTCTGAAACACATACACACAACGCAAGCACATAAAACAAACAGCAACCACACAGATACACTTAAATTCCTACAGCTAATGCTACACTAAACTAAACATACAACTAAACATACACTAGTATCTACCCACTTACCTTAACCCAAACCCTAAACCTAAGGTCTGTCACTATCGCACACTCACCTAACCCGCTCCCTAACTAACTGAATTTCTACAGTATATTAACAATACCACTAGATTTTTAAAATTTACATATAATTTTAATAAAGAGATGTTAAATTTTTTGGATGTGACTATTTATAAAAACTATGCTAATAAGACCTTTGAGTCAAAGATTTTTAGAAAAGAAACATTTTCAAATTCATATTTGTATTTTACTAGCACCCATCCATTTAAGCAAAAGAGAAACTTGGTCAAAGGTCAATATATTAGAATATTAAGGATGACCACTGAGAATAAAGAATTTGAAAATGAGTGCAGTAACTTAAAGCTGATGTTTTTAGAAAGAAAATATCTGGAATATTTAATAAATGAAGTGAAGGAACAAGTTGTGGATGGGAGGGGTGACAGATTTGGTCCAATATTAGGACAAAGGATGGACAGTATAAATCCTAGCAACAAACAAAATGAAATGGAGGTTAAGAACTATAATAGTTTGTTTATGTTGAATTTGAATTGTGAGGCAGGTTTAGTTAAACTAATAGTCAATAGAAATTGGAAAAGGTTTTCGGAGTTTTCAGATTTAAATACAATTTTCCAGCAACCCATTATGTTTAGTTATAGAAAGGATAGGAACATTAAAAATATTTTAGAAAATAATTTAAGATATGGTGAGATGAATAACAGGAAAAATGGCACATATAAATGTGGCAGATGTACACAATGTAAATATGTGATGACTAAAGAATGTCACTATCTTCTTGCTAGGGATAGATTTCTGGTAAGCAGGGTACATGCCAATTGTGACACAAGTGGTATAGTTTACCTGGCTGAATGTAAAAAATGTACCTCCTTTTATGTGGGGAAAATGGAGAGGGCATTAAGAAGAAGAATTTATGAGCACACATATGAGATGTGTAGACAAGATCAGAGAAATGCCCTTTATAAACACAGTACAATATGTAAAGAATCTTATTTCTTGTTTTTTGCACTGGATGTAATCCCACTTGATATTAGAGGAGGGGATTGGGAAAACAGAATTGAGGTCAGGGAACTGTAATGGCAATTAATATTAGAGGCATGTAGGACACCAGGATTAAATGAGCATATTTCAATGGTACCCGTATTGAAATTAAGAGCTGCAAGATTATAATAAATGGTTGTAATGCTCTCTTTTTTAAGAATGTTTTAAAGAATTCTTTATGAGAATGTTTGAACATTCTTTTATTTCGGGTAGGGATAAAATGCTATATATATGTAAAATGTTTTAGCATGAAAGATTAGTTTTGGTTTAGAGTTAATAATATATTTTTCCTATATAAGAGGGCACTCATGTATTTTGTATTTATATACATATGTTTACATTTATATTTATTTTCATATTTATTAGATAACTTTGCATTTTATACATTTTTAGTATATTTTATAATAATAGTTGATATTTATTAGCATGACTATATAAATATATATTTTAAAGTAGATTAAAGATAAATAATTTCTGTTATCCTTTAGGGAAAATGTTTTTGTACATATGTTCTTTTAAATAAAAGAGCTTCCTTTGTGACTGCTTTTATTAGCAATTAAGGCAAAGTGAATGCTTAATGTGATTGGATTTACTTAGGTGATAATATGTATAATAAGGGAGAGTGATGTATGCTGTGTTTTTTGCTGAAGAAGTTTCATGGTTGATGAAAAACATGGTGAACAAGTTAAGCGTTTTTTGTAGTTTCTGTCTAATAAAGTCGTAGTTCATAGTATTGGAGGCTCCAAGTGCTTTGTTTTGTTAGTTATTATTATATCTACTGTAAAGGATTGAATTTTAGAAATTATAATAATTTAATATATTTAGTTACTAAATTAATTGATAACTGGAATAAATTATTTTTCATAATTGAAGATCAACCCACCTTGAATGAATAATATGCCAAATCTACTGTTCTAAATAAGATTTCATTATGGTTAAACTCTTCATATCAATCTAAATGGAAGTCCATCCATCAGAAATGATCTGCCAGCAATAGATATGTTATATATTCTCATTCTCAATTTGGAATAATACATGTTATTGGATTTTGAAAGATTTGTGTATAAATGATAGAACAAAATCTAATTTCTTAAAGTGTATACATAGCTCATCTTCTTGCAAAATATTGTTTACAGAAAAAATGATTGGTTAAATATGCAGCACTGTAAAAAATTGTAAGTGATAAAATTAAAATATCCATGGATTTTCAAGAAAAAAACATATCCTTAAAATCCTGGGATTTTTCTTTAGTATTAACAGTAATTTAAACAGTAATAAATCTTACTTGTCAATAATATATAGGATTTTAAGAATGGAGTTCATATCTTTAGATTCATCCTTTTGGAATTAACCCATTAAAAATTAATAGGATTGATTTCTCTGATAGTGATAAATGTGTACCTCCAAAGTCTGGAGAAAAAACTACATCTTCTCTTTACTGGAGAATTTATACTTGTAAATTTCTCCACAGAGTTTTTTTAACTTCTCATAAAATTAAATTAATATATAAAACTGGGAAATTAATTGCTGGAGATGTAATGAAGATTCTGAAGCAAATTGGCTTTATATGACAATGGACTGTAAAATGGTGACACCATTCTAGACTGAACTTAAGAGTCTTGCTCATGCATTGTGGATGGATAAATATATTATAAGTAATTCACTGATTTTGTTGAATGTTCTTGCTCCAGAATCTATCCTTAAATTACAAGTGCCTCTTCTTTGGTCCATTTTAGCCATAGCATGAAAGGTAGTTACAAAAAATGAAAATGCACACTTGCTTTATCTTTTACTGAATTCATTTGTTTGGCTAAGAATTTTAAGTTTATGGGACTGGTGGAAAATGAATATATCTATGTAAATGATTTTAATAAAAAACATATAGTGAGATATTACAGATGCATAGATGATTTAATACTTATAGTTAAAAGAGGGCAAGAGTTGGCAGCTAATTTTGTTGATAACTTAGAATTAAACAGGTTTAATTTAAATTTGATGGCTTAAAAGTGGAAAGAACAGTACAATTCTTGGATGTTTTGCTTGATGGTACTGCTGAAAAATGATGGAAAAATAAGGACTGTACTGCATAGAAAATTTGAGGATGGCACCTCATACTTGCATGGGTAGAGTTGCCATCCACCACAAACTATAAAGCTTTGCCATGTAGTGAGCTCCTAAGATTATGTAGATTGTACAATATGGAGGAGGATTTTTGGAAAGAATTACATATTATCGTATATGTTTGCCAATAGAGGGTATGATGATATGGCACTGAAGAGTTGTGTAGAACAATTTAGAATAGAAAGGGTGATAAGTGACTTGGATATGCATTCACATAAGAATCAAATAAAAAGAGAGAATAATCAAAGAAAACAGATATATTTTGTTACTACATATAACTTATTGAGTAAACAAACAGTGGATTTATTAGGATTTTACTGTTTTTTTTGGTGAATTTAAAATATTTTGCTGATGTATTATGTAAAACTCCATGTATTTTGTATAAAAGTGGAAGTATAAAAGATATGGTGGTGACTGGTAGGTATGTACCCCCCCCCTCCCTGATAATGTATCTGACACTGTCATGCTAGTAGAAACCATACCCTGTGGAAGGTATTCTAATTGTAAATTTGTAGTGAACAGTTTTGGTAAAATCAATGAAGAGACATTTGTAGCGAAATATACATATAACTGTGATATAGAAGGGATAATTTATGTATTAAAATGTCCCTGCAACAAATTTTATATAGCATAGAGTAAAAGAGTATTCAAAACAAGACTTCAAGAAAATATAAGGGATATTAAAAGGGTTCATGTTGACAGCCTTGTTGCAATGGACTTTAAAATATATCATGGCAGTGAAGCTGGGGGTTGCAAGGCATAGTGTTAGAACAAATATGTGTTAGTCAGTATGGTAATGTGAATACAAAAGATAGACTTTTGTATAAAGAGTACATTTTTATGCTGAGATATGTCACTTTAATTCCCCATGGACTGAATACAGAGTACAAATGGAAATTTCTTGTTTTTTAATAAAGTGGATTTTTTTAATGATTTAATTAGTGTTAATTGCATAATGATGGTGTGATTTAATATATATATATATATATATATATATATATATATATATATATATATATATATATATGTGTGTGTGTGTATAGAGAGAGAGAGAGAGCACAGTTTTTATGTACTGTTTCAGTCCTTGAAAGCTGTGAGGTGAAGTGGTAGAGATTTTGCTGGAATAAATCTTGGATACCTGGTCTGGTTGTTTGGCAAAAAACGTTTGCAAAAAGGAACTGTCAACCTTAAAAATAAAAACATTTAATATTATACATCAATATAGATACTGTAAAATTAAGCAATTTGTTAGATAATGGCTATGGTAGGGTTTGGTTTATTATATTGAGTTTTGTTGTGGACCTTTGTAAATAGTTATGATTTTGTTATGTTTCTTGTTATATGGATTTGTACATATCTGTTTCAAAAATTTAATAAAAACAAAAATAGAAAAAACAAAAGAAACACTCTGAACATTATTAGCATCATGCTATTTAAGGTCACATTACTGGACCTCCAATTTTGTATTTGGAAGTCAAAATTATATGCAGGTTAGAAAAGGGGTGACCAAAGCAATCAGTAAAATATTATGTGCTTAGGTGTAGATTTGAAAGAATAAATAGAATACCACTATGTTTGGGGATAATGGAGGTGGCTACTCCAATCATCGTCAGTACTGTTGGAGAACTAAAAAGTATTCTAACTGCTGATTGTAGCAGATGGTTCTAATCTCAGTTTATGTTAACTGAATGAAGTTGCCACTATTGATCACCAATAGGCTAGGAGATGGAAATACCAATTAAATCTCTAGCCACTGACAAAAAGGGGGATGCAGGTACTGGACTCTGTGGATGCCCCATTCCTTGTCATCTGGTATGAGCATGCTCTCATTACTGTACAGATATGGGATGGTGATTACTTGTATAAGTATGGGATGTGGAGCTGAGTATGCAAGGGGGAAAATGAGCATGTAGCAACAGCAGAATAGGGCTGCAGTAACCTTTAATAGTTAATAGCACAGAGGTAAAGGTTAAGGATGTTCTAATGATGGCATGCTAACAGTTGACAGAAGACTATCAGAAGGCCTGTAAGACTGGCTTCTCTGTCATGTTCTACCTGACCCTCTACAGACAATAGAGGGATCTAGAAATCTTAGGCTCTTACATAAATGCTACTTGCTGCCCTTGTAGAACTTTTAAGCCTAGCCAGTTTCCCTTTTGTGATCGAAATAACCTATTCCATTTGGTAATAGATTGGCCTTACCCATATATATCACCCCTAATTAGAATAACTGGGATCATACAATAGATAATTTGAGGGGGGATGCATGCATGGGATAAAGCATTTAAGGTCTGCCTCTGTCCATTAGTAGTACAGTTCATACACCTCTGCTGTTACATATATTTAAATGTAATTTGCTCACACTGTGTATCAACACTGTAGTAAGTGGGTAAGGGAAACAATGTATTGCTGACCCCTTATAAATGTTTGATCTAGAATGGCACTATACCAATAATGTACAATAAGGGCACTATCACAACTAAAATCTGTATTCCTATGGATAACTAGAACCTGCTGCTATGGATAATTCAGCCATACTGCAACTAAGTACATATTTTAGCAGCACATTTCTGTGCTTCTAAAAATAATTTCAAAGGGCTGTATGACAAATTAGAGGGATGTTGTGTTTTCAGAAATTCTATTTCTAGGATCCTCAAATGATTTCTAGATCATGGTCAACTTTGATACCTCTAAAAGCAAATTTATTAAAGTACAACTAGTCAAAATATGCCTTAACTGATTCATCAGTGGTAAGTGATAGTAGTTTACATGCACATTGTCTTACATACCTATGTCATACTGATATTGTCATCCTGTAAATGCCCTCTCCATCTATTGCCCCTGCTGTTTCAATTACCCCAATCTCTGCTGAATGTATCAGAGTTTGTTCTGCATTATGCCTTGCTAGTGCCTACACTCAGGCTGCACCTCCTGTCTCTGCTATTACAATGCCAGTCAATTGGTGAAAACCCATCCAGTCATTTAGGTTACATTTTAAGGGAGTTGTACTGCTTAACATTCTGGGAAAGTTTATTCCAGTGATTTGGGAGGCACTGGGTCATCAAGTTGTTCCTCAGCTGTGTTTTATTTACCTGTTTGTGGAGATTTAGCTCCTTTGTTCTTGTACTGGTAGAGATATTGGTCATATGGAGGTCCAGGTCTCTAATGGTGTGGTAAATAAGGCAAGTATTTGCACTCAGAAGCCTGTAAGGCACTGAATAAAGACAAATAGTTTCTAGCTTCTCCTGGTAACTCAGGGACTTTAGACTTGTTGTCTTTTTAGTGTGAACCTTTGGGATCTTTCTAATAATTTGATACTTCCTGACATACATCCAAAAGAGAGCATTGCACTCCATAATTGGTCTGATCCATGATGACTATAATGGATTAATTACCTTGTTAGAGCTTGATTATATTCCTTTGGCAATTAGCTGTGATAAATAAAAAAGATTTTCTGACAATCATTTCCAGGTGAGGGTCAAAAGAGAATGAGTTATCAATCCAAGTGTATAGGCCCCTGATGGCATTTTTGTTTTGTATGGTGTGTTCTGTTGGCTATAAAATATAATGAGAAAAGGAATTATCTGTCAAAGATAGTACTATACTTTTTAGCATTAAGCTTAAGCCCATTTTAGTGCATCAAGACTTTACTAGGTGGAGTGCATTCTGGAGGGTTTGGGTGTCAGAGGGTGACTAAACAACAACCCCCAGTTTGCAGTCATACATAAACTTTGTTAGTCAGAGCTTTAGCTCTTTGCTTTGAGATCTGAAAAGTAAATGCCAAAAAACTGCAAGAAAGACTCAGCTAAACTATAGTCTTCATTTTGTAATACCTTAAACATACTGCTGTGGATGCCCATGGGATATATGCAAATGACCCTGTAAGGACATACTAGTGTTAAAACTGCAGGGTTTCTAAATGCCCATGATGTTTTACTTTTTAAATCTTTAGGGGTACACTCAAGCCAATAAAGCCAAGCCCCACTAACTGAAGGCATGCATGTTTCACACTTTTCTGACCTTGTCAGCACAGCATAAGTCTGGTAGTTGGTGCAGATGTTAAGGTTGCAAGCTATAGTTTTGTTGCACTGGGTTTTATTCTTTTGCCCCTCATCTGACTAATGTGTGACCTTGAGCAAGTCACTTAACCAGCCATAGCTACTTGGCACCCCTGAAAAGGGACTGTCCAGTGGCCTACCTGGTTAACAAATAGGTTTACAGTAAACTCTCAGTTAACCGGAACTCAAGCAACAGGCACTCTCAAGCAACCAACAAAAAATTGAAAAAATACAGCACAGTGTTGCACTTTCTGTTTTCCACTTGCAGAAACATACCTTATTTTTTTAGTTTTAGTGTTTTAAAAAGGAAGATAGGAATACATTCCCTCTCTCCCCAACCTGAGAACAAGTTAAACCAAACATATAGTATAGGGTACAGTATTAGTCAGGCCTATTTTTAACAGTAAGCTCAAGCAACCAGAAACTACAGTTATCCAGCATCTACCAATCCCCATGGGTGACGGTTAACTGAGATTTTACTGTATTATTGTTGTTTGTCTGAACATTAGAAACATAGAACTTAAAAATCAAACCTGATGTTCATAAGCATTAGAGTGCCTGTAAAATATTCCAAATAACATCCAAATCAAAGGCTACAGAGGTTACACAGAAAAAAAAATTCAGTAAAAACTACAAGAAAGACCCAGCCAATTCAGAGTCTTCACTGTGTAATACCTTAAGCCTCCTGTATTAGTGGATGAAGGCTGTTAAGCCTGTGTGCGGAGTCAAATAGCATAACACCACATTTATTGGAATTAATTAGTATCCAGTTGCTACAAAGACTAGTGAAATTAGTTTGGAGTTTAAGTTGTACTTCATCAATAGTTTTACCAGAATAAGTTAAGTAGCACATCTTCTGTTTACAATGACAACAATAAGTAAAAATAAATGATCTATTATATCATTTTCAAAGAGGGAGAAGAGTAGGGGTTCTAGGCATATCCTTGAGAAACCACAGTCTTAAATGTACCTTGATCTGAAAAGGAGTTTTCAGCATGCATTTGAAAATGTCTGATCTTTAGACAGTTCTGAGTCATTGTATGGTATCTGCTAATGGTGAGTTTCCTGAGTATGTTAAGCAGAAAGAAATTCCTCTGCGTTCAATATGCCCTCGACTTGCCTATTAACAGATCAGCTGTAATGAGCTCCTCATGCATATTGCTATAAATGTTTGTAACTGTGTGTAGTGCTGTAATGATACTAAAGGCCTTAAAGAAGCCATATTACTGGTTACAAAGAAGCCCATAGTTATTAATGTGGTCTGTTATTTGCTTGTGTAACATTTTCAAATTTTTCGTTAGGGGACATAAGTAATGGTCTACAATCAGCGGATTCTTCTGTGGTTGAAATCCTTGGAAAGCAGATTATTATGATGTGTTTCAATTTACAGGGATATTGTCAGTGGAAACTGAAAGACTGTAAATGGAAGTGAGTAGTTTGTCAGTTTTTGAAGCTGTTGTTCATAAGAAAGCTGGGTATAATGCGTTAAAGCTTGGAATGAAGGCTGTACCTAGGTGGCTTAGTTGTGGTGTCCTTCACTGAAAGTTCCTTAAAATAAAATGTAATACAGTATTTTGCAAGTGTATATAGTTGTTGAGGATTCTGTAAATTTGTTAGCTGTTGTGGGGTGAGTTAGGCAGGAAACTGCTTTTATAATTCAGTTAAAGCATACCATAGAAAATGCCTAAATGATTTAAAACAGAGAGAGAGACAGAGAGAGAGCGACAGGGGTAAAGCATGCTACAATTAGAACATAAAAGAAGGGTAAACCATGTCACAATTAGAGCAAAAAGCAGGAGTAAACCATGCTACGATTAGAAAAAAGCAGGGATAAAGCATGTTACAATTAAAACAAAAAGCAAGGTTAAAGCATGTTACAATTAAAACAAAAAGCAGGAGTAAAGCATGTTACAATTAAAACAAAAGCGGAAGTAAAGCATGTTACAATTAAAAGGAAAAAGCAGGGGTGTTACAATTAGAACAACAAACTGGGGTAAAGCATGTTACAATTAGAACAAAAAGCTGGGGTACCTCATGCTATGATTAGAAAAAAGCAGGGGTAAAGCATGTCGCAATTAAAACAAAAAGCAAAGGTAAAGCATGGAACAATTAGCACAAAAAGCAGGAGTAAAGCATGTTACAATTAGAACAAAAAAACAGGGGTAAAGCATGCTACAATTAGAACATAAAAGAAGGGTAAACCATGTTACAATTAGAACAAAAAGCAGGTGTAAACCATGCTACGATTAGAAAAAAGCAGGGATAAAGCATGTTACAATTAAAACAAAAAGCAAGGTTAAAGCATGTTACAATTAAAACAAAAAGCAGGAGTAAAGCATGTTACAATTAAAACAAAAGCGGAAGTAAAGCATGTTACAATTAAAAGGAAAAAGCAGGGGGTAAACATGTTACAATTAGAACAAAAAACTGGGGTAAAGCATGTTACAATTAGAACCAAAAGCTGGGTTACCTCATGCTATGATTAGAAAAAAGCAGGGGTAAAGCATGTTGCAATTAAAACAAAAAGCAGGGTTAAAGGAGGTTACAATTCAAACAAAAAGCAAAGGTAAAGCATGGTACAATTAGAACAAAAAGCAGGAGTAAAGCATGTTACAATTAAAACAAAAGCGGAAGTAAAGCATGTTACAATTAGAAGAAAAAGCAGGTGATAAACATGTTACAATTAGAACAAAAAATGGGTAAAGCACATTACAATTAGAACGAAAAGCAGAAGTAAATCATGTTACAATTAGTAAAGTGTGTTACGGTTAAAACAAAAAAACAGTGGTAAAGCATGTTACAATTAGAATAAAAAACAGGAGTAAAACATGTTACAATTAGAACAGAAACTGGGAGTAAAGCATGTTATAATTAGAACAAAAAGCAAAGGTAAAGCATGTTACAATTAAAACAAAATGCAGGGGTAAAGCATGTTACAGGTGGAACAAAAAGCAGGGATTAATCCGAACTTGATTTTGCATCTGCATAAATAGTAAAATAATGAAGATAATTTTAAGGAATAACATGGTAGATTGGAATACTTACCCTCAGTACAGGAGGGATAGTGTATGAGAAGGAGGCAGGGTAGAATTATGTTTGTAGGAAGGATAAGTGTGAGACAAAAAGGGAGTGAAGTCACTTAACTGCATTCTGTTATGATGTTAACCTGGGGAGATACAGGAGCATAGCTAGGAATCAAGTAAGTGTTTTTAGTTGTATTTTGAAGGAGATGGCATTGCTAGTCTTGTGACCTTATGAGCTCCTGCAGTGTTAATGTATTTGCTGACAAATAATTGAGATTTGTTAAAGAGCAGTAGTCTGTTTATGGTATATTGGCAGATAGTGCAAAGTAGTAATAGGCAGTTACATACTGTCAAGTAGTGAAAGGCAGTTATATAGTGCCAAGTGGTGATAGGCAGTTATCCGGTTTGGTAATAAGTGTGGGTTATTGTTAGCAGAGAGGAGTTCAGTTAATCTGGGAGTTCCAACTATTATAGCTGTTTTAGTGCAATCCAGTGGTGGGTCCTTTTGCTAATTCTGGTGGCAAATTTAGCCACTTTATTCTTGCATTGCTAAAGTAGTTGTACCTGTATAGATTGTAAGTTACAGAGAATGGGGCTGGAATATTATTACAATCTTTATATGCTGACCAATTTTCAAGTGTTCATTTAGCATTACACCTAGAAGTTTAGTGTGGGTTATTTATTCAATATGAGTTTTATTGCAAGATGCTACATGGAAGAGGGCCTTTTGTTTGCTATTTGTTTTGGTGTTTATGGAATCAATGCAGTTTTGAGTGGGTTAGAAGTAATTGATATGGTATAAGCCATCTTTATATGGAGATGAAAGACTTGGGTGATTTCTTGTAAGTATTTGAGGGCTTTGGTAGTACATATCATAGTTGAGTTGCCTGTATACTGGACTATGGAGGCATGCTTATTAGCCAAGGTGAGGTCACTAATGAAGATGGTAAATACTATAGGACCTAAGATAGCCCCTTGGGGTATGCCAATAGATACAGTGCAAAAAATTAAAATAGTATCTTGCTAACTGCCTGCCATCTATCTAGTAAGTGATGGGGATAAGATTTTTAGGGGAGGGTAATTTCTGTAGTAGTTTATGATGGGATACCATATTGAAGGCTTTTGATAGGTCTAAGAAAATTGCAGATACTGGGTTCATATTCATTTTGGAATAACTTTAAAGACTTATGAACTGATAAATGTATTTTAAGAAGAGAACCATGTTAATGAAGGTTCCTGTACAAAGATTCTCACTCTTCTGGAGTCTTTTAGCTATAGCCAGAAAGTAAATTACTCAAAAAAATGGAAATCTGATTATTTATCTGTTTAGAGAATTTTGGGAGATTTCTGCTAGTCTATCCAAGAAAGAAAAAAAAGATTAAGTGAAGTTAACTTCTGTAAATAATATCTATAATTTGACCTATGGTTTCTGGAACAAATTAGAAATGATAATCTCTAAATATGAAGATTTATTAGTGTAAAGTAATTTTTCTATTGTTAGTTATATATCCAGTATATTGTTGTTATATTATTCTGTCTTGAATTTGATTATCTTTCTTTGTGAATAGTGTAAATATATTAACATTTTAATAATAATTTGTTTTAAAAAAGTGCTGATAGAGGATTTCTTGAGTTTCTGACCTGTGTTTACAGTTTACAGAAAGCTTAGGTGGAGGTGTCTTTGGATATGCCTCCTTTTTGTAAGGGTATGATATAGGACTTTTTCCACAGAATGGAAATATAGGATTCACTAATGGACTTGTCAATAAATATGGAAATGGGATAGGTCAGAGCATCAGTACTGAGTTTAATATGTCCACCAGGTACAGCATATTGTCTGGGGGCTGTAGTGGTTAGTTTTAATTTGTGAAAAAGTCTCTTGATGCCAAATGTGGAAACTAGAGTCCATGTAAATGTATTTGTGATATTATAGGAGTCTGGCACAGGGAACTAGGTGGGTTTTGGTTAATTAAAGAGATGACTGAGTTAATTAAATGCATGTTGAGTTGATTAGCTCTACTTCCAGAGTTAGTATCAATGAAAGGGCTGGGTACTGGATTTTTACTAGGTTAATAAGCTTATTAATATATGTCCAGAAAGTTTTCATATTGTTGTGGAGCATTTTGTGGTAAAGTGTGAGTAGTAGTATTTATCACTGGCTTTTAACATTTATTTCACAGTATTTCCAAGGTTCCTATAATGTTATAGATTTACCTGGAATTTATGGTATATCCATTTTCTCCATGCCTTATCTCCTTGATACATATTTTTTTTCTTTCTAGTTAGCCAGAGTGCTGTGTTGTTTTTTTTTTTTTCTAAGTGGAGCTATTTCATTTAGGATGTTAAGAAACATACTGAATTCAGATACTGCATAATCTAGGAGTAGGATTTTTAGGACATTCCAGTTGCACAACGTTAAGAAATTATTAAGTGTCCCTGCTTAGAAATATTTCAAGTTTCTCACATGAACGTTAATAACTTTACATTTTATTCAAGTTGTCACAAAATGTGGTCCAGGATCGACTTTTTTCTAATTTCAGACACACTAATGTTTTTTGATCCTTATATATACATACAAGCTCGACATTTGTTGGATCATTCTAGGATCACATTAACTTTTAATAAGGACACTAGTCATAAGATACGCTTTAGAGGCTATAATTGGACATTAAATCCATATCTATTGCATAAAGAAGAGGTAATAAAAGAAGCTCAGGAGTTCTTTAATCAATTACTAGCTAATCTTTCGGAACACCGTCATCCGTCTGACATAGAATGGGCAACTACCAAAGCACAAATTAGAGGAATGTTTCTCCAAAAGGCTACTTATTATAAGAAATTACAAGTGAGAGACATACAAGAATTGGAAACTAAAATTAAATTACTGGATCAGGATCTAATTGGGAATTATAGTAAACAAACTGAAACGGAGTTATTAAAATGTCAGAAGGACCTTTTTTTACTACAAAACAGTAAATTATCATTTTATGAGCAGAAAATGCTCGTAAAATACCAATCACATACAGACCCCCTCAAAAGCACTAGCACGTATTATTAATCAATCAAAAATACCTTCTCAAATCTCTGAAATACACTTTAATAATAAAACATATACCAATACTGAAGATATCATGAAGGTATTTGAACTAATATTTTCACAAGTATATGGTGAACAACAGGAAGTTAATATAAATAAGAGTAATAATGATTTTCTGCAGAAAATTATCTTTCCGAAGATTGGTGATGAGCTTCATATGAACTTAATTAAACCAATTTCTTCAGAGGAGATAACTGATGCAATTAAGAAGTTGAAGCCATATAAAGCTCCGGGACCAGATGGATTGACCACAGAATTCTATAAAACTTTTAGTGATATATTGGGAAAAATACTCCCACAGGTATTTAACTATATAACTAACAATAAAATCACTGAACTGCACTTTAATGCTTTGAAAACTATTCTTATACCAAAAGAGAATACTGATTTACATAACCCGGATAATTATAGACCTATTTCACTTTTGAATATAGATATGAAAATTATGAGATCGATTTTGGCTAATAGATTGAAGAAGGTAATTAACCTGATAATATCAGATGAACAAGCCGGTTTTATAAATGGCAGACAAATTACAGATAATACGTTATCACTTCATACACTGATTTCTTATGCCACTCACAGGAACTGTAATGCATATGCACTCATAACTGACGCACAAAAATCTTTTGATAGAGTGAACTTAGAATGTTTGTTTGATACTTTAGCATGTTTTAATATACCGCAAGAATTCATTTTAACTTTAAAAAAACTATATAATAATCTTTATACAAATCTAGTTATTAATAGGAATCTCTCAAAAAGAATTCAAATTAAGAATGGTACCTGCCAAGGGTGTCCGTTATCTCCTATATTATTCAATTTATATTTGGAACCATTATTTCTACATATCAAACAAAATATTTATCACAATGCTCCAATAATTTATGGTACGAAGATTTCCATGGCGGCTTTTGCGGACGATTTGAATATTTATTGCACAACACCTGTTTCAGATATTAAGAAAATATTAAAAGCTGTGGAAGACTTTGCAAAAATATCTAATTACAAAATAAATTAAAAAAAACCCAAGGTATTCCCATTAAAGACGCCTACACCCTTCTCGCTTTTACCATTGGTAGGGCAGGTAAAATCCGAAGAAAAAATAAAATATTTAGGGGTTGTTTTTTCAACAGATAATAGAGACTTTTACGTAAATAATGTTAAGTTAATTTGGGAACAGATAGTATCAGATTTAAAAAGATGGGATAATTTGAAACTACCAATAATGGCAAAGACCTCAATTATTAAAATGAACATACTCCCCAGAATACTATATACCTTTAGAGCTACTCAAGTTCAAATTTCTAGGAAATTCTTCAAACAACTTCATACAGAATTAGCTAGATTTGTATGGGAACCTAGAAAAGTTAGGATATCTTATGACAAACTGATGACTCTGAAAAATAGGGGGGGTTGGAACTACCGAATTTTGAAACATATTATTTAATAATAAACGCTAACAGAATTTTAAGAATAGTTAACTTTGATAAGATCAATTCGAAATGGGCTCTTAAGTGGTTGATTTTAAATCATAAACATGTTGCTGGTCTGGGTATTAATTGTAAGGCATTACCTTTCTTAAACAAAGATACCCTTAAAATGTACGTATTGATGGAGCATATTAAAATATATATAATATCAGTACAAAGTCTGTTTAACTCACTAAATCTTTTACAATATATGATGATTTTTCAACCATTTCACAAAAATCCGAATTTGAAAATTGGTAATCAGTTGATAGACCTTAAGAAATTCCCACTTATAAGTAATTTAACCATATTTGATTTATATCCCTTTCTAGGAATCTCAATACATAACATACTAAGAGAGATGGATCTCCTAACTCGTATTTAATTATAATAAGACAGTTAAAGGACTTATCAATAAGCTATTTTAGTAATAGGAATTTTAAAATTAAAGAAGAAGATTTAAACATTTGCCTAAACTTATGGCAAACCTTAACACAGGAATGTAAATATATAACAGCGTCATATAGTTTGATGAAAGAGGTGAAATACAATAACCAAATACTTTTATCGAAATACTAGAAGGAGAAATTGTTAACGATTGAGGATAGTAAAATAGTGAGAGCAATTAACTTAACCTTAAAATCAGTGTCCCTTCAAAAGTTATTATTTACTCAGTTGATGATATTTAATAATGCGTATTATACGCGTCTCACTTTACATAAATTTAACTCAAAAAACTCACCCAAATGCCCATATTGTATAGATCAAACGGCTGACCTTTTACACATGTTCTGGAGTTGTAAATGTATTTTTAAACTCTGGAATTCTTTGAAATTCCAACTACAAAAAATGGGATATCAACAGTCTACACTTTCTTGGGAGTTTATGATTCTGCATATTCCACCAACTAATTTGGATAGATCCCAAAGGATCATACTCGTAAATATCTTTTTGTTAATGAAGCTATATATAGCTACAAATTGGCTGAACCCATCCCAGACTTCATGAGAAAATTTCAAGAGTGTAGCGATAAAACATATCTTAGCACATAAATTATTAATTAGCAATCATAAGCAAAGTGTAAATAATACAAAAATATGGGAGCAAATCTTTAACATTGTCTTAGCTTAAGGTTCCATTCCACTTTTCTCCGGGAAGTACAGACTAACTATCGAGTTGTCTATAGATAAGTATTATACTGATACTAGATTTTTAGTCTTTTTTTTTTCTCTGTAATATCTATTTAGAAGTGTATAGTTATGTATAATGACTCTATGTAACTGTTGGAAGCATTCATGTATATATTGTAAATAGGTTGTAGTATTGTATTAACATTTAGAATAAAAAGAAAAAGATTTATTATTGAAAAAAAAAGAAATATTTCAAGTTTCTTAATTGATTTTAAAAATGTTGTTTTCATTTATATGTTGTTGTTTCTAATAGCAAAGATGGGGAGATAATTGCTGAGTGAATCTGGCAGGTTTCCTGCATCTATATTTCATGGAGGGGAGGTAAAGATCCAGTCAATCCAGACATTGTCTGATGGTTGATTTACAGAGTCTGGTTGGGTTTTGATGTTTTGTGTTAGCCATTTTATGGCAGTGGAGGGGTTGTCTAAGCTTAGTTGAAACAAATCAATATTCAGGTCTCCAAATATAATTGATTCAGTGCTGATATTATTGTCAGGTGGAATATAGATGACAATAGTGCCAACTGATTTGGGATTATTCAGTTTTAGGTAGGAGATCCGGATTTCTGTATTGTTTAGTAGGGAAGTATTATACAGGCTTGATTTACTATTAGATTATTTTGAAAAGAATAGCTACCTCCTCCAACTTATTTTTATTTTCCTATCTGGTATAAAGATACTATACCCAGGGGTGTGATTTCCTTATCTTTTATATTTTGATTTAGCCATGTTTCTGTGATAACTGTCATGTCAGGAAAATGGAGTGCTACCCTGATACGGAATTCAGAGATTTTGTCGAATACATTTCTGAGGTCTAATCTTGTCTGTAAAATGACCTATGAGTTGATTTAAAGCTTTATAGAAGTATTTAGCTGTATGAGAGTGGGCTTCCTGTTCTTTTCTAACTATGCTGATTTTGTGGCACTGGCTGTGTTTTGTAGGTAAATCTAATCTAGCTATTGATATTGGAATTTTTGCTCCCAGCTACTTGAGCTTCATCTCTCATTTTCATGAGATTTCTGAGGTCCACTGTTAGCCAGGTGCAGGACTAACCTCTAAGTATTCCACATGGTACTGAGAATACAGTATCTTGTATTATGACCAACATATGGTCTAGCTATTAAAAATGGCTTCAAAGACACCCTGTCCATCAAACCAAATGCTTTGTCTGCCTGTAGCCTAAAGCCATTTTTAATTCATAGACCAAGCCATTTAAATTGATAGACCTGTGAAACATTAGAGATATTATATTTTTTGAGTATTTTATTTATTTATTTATTTATTTATTTCCAGTTTGATGACCGGGGAGGTCCACTGGGCTCAGGGAGCCCATTTTCAGTGGAGGCCCGGGGAGAAAAGCTCCACAAATCTAATTAGATACATTTTAAAATCAAAGTAAAACATGCATAGTATAAAAAATACATAGTACATAATAAAAAGATCAAACAAAAGACACAAACAGTTTGATTCAATGCCAATGTGATAAACAAACAGCAGAATGAACAAATAGTTCAGAAGAAGAGAGTATATAGTATAGAAGTTGGCGGAAGTAATTTGTTATAAGAAACAAATTAATAATTAAGAGTGGGTTAGGAGAGGAGAGGTTGAGAAATAAGGAGAGGTTAGCCAGGGGTAAGGAGAGAGGAGGGTTTGAGAGGCAAAGGAGGAAGAGAGCAGTTGCATTTCCTGTTAAGTAAGTAGTAGGAATGAAGTTGAGAATTGAAGCTATTGAGGTTATTGCAGGTCTGTAGGCTGGAGGAAAGAGAGTTCCATTTTTTTGCTAGGGTACAGGATAAGAGTAGCTGGCCAGCTGGGTGCTTGGGTTTATGAATGGTCAGCAGGTTTTGGTGAGAGGATCTAATAGGTCTGGGAGGGGAATATGGTTGCAGTATGTTGGATAGTGCAGGGCAGTTTGAGGGTTGGAATACTAATTTGTGTGCTGTGGTTAGTTGGTGAAAGTCAAGTAGGTTGGGCAGTTCAAGCCAGTTAAGGGAATGAAGGGAATTGTAATGGTGTGAGGAGGATTTGAAGCCTGTGGCAAATCCAGAAATTTTGTTGTAACATATCTCTAGTTTGGAGGTAAGTGAGGAGGATAAGTTAGTGAGCAAGGGAGAGCCATACATGAGAGAGGGAAGAAGATAGGTAGTGGCAAGAGTTAGCCTAGAGGAAGGAGAGAGGAAGTGATGATTTCTGTAAAGTAGGCCAAGTTTTATGTGTGTTTTTTGATATTCTGCTGAATGTGGGAGTTAAATTTTAGCTGACTGTCTATGGTGACACCAAGAAGTTTGGCAGAGTGTACGATCTCTATTTGTGAGTTATTACGACTAGTGATGTGAAGGGAGTTTTCATCTAGAGGGGAAGATTTGGAGGGGGAGAATAAAAGGATCTTGGTTTTGTTGGCATTAAGAGAGAGGTGGTTTTGGAGCATCCAATCTTCAGTGATAGAAAAGGCATTTTGGGTTAGAGATTGGAGCTCAGCTAGGTTGGGGGCACTACAAATCAAAATGGAATCATCAGCGTATTGAACAATTTTGGAGTTGGGAATGGCTTTATGGAAGCCATTAATAAAGATGTTGAATAGCAGAGGACCAAGTATGGAACCTTGGGGTACACCAGTGGGAGTAGGGAGGAAAGAGGAAGTGGCTTGGCCCCATTTCATGGCTTAGGACCTGTTAGAAAGATAGCTAGAGAACCAAGAAATGGTTGCTTGGGAAAGGTTAAGTTTAGAGAGATGGTTTAGGAGGTGGGTATGGGAGATGGTATCAAAGGCTTTAGAAATGTCTAGCAGGACAGAAGATACTAAATCTCCAGAGTCACGGGCTGAATTGACGAAATGTAAGAAGGAGAGCAGGGCAGAGTTAGTACTATTAAATCCACAGATTTATTATACAATAAAACTCTGACGTCTCGGCTCTTCTCAAAGCCTTCAAGGAGTAAAATACATTCAAAAAGACTTGCCTCTTATACTCTTATACAAACAATTATTCAATTAAAAATTCAAATTAAGTATTTCCAATTAAGTTCTTCATTAAGACCACATGGATATAATGTATTAAATTTAAGAATAAATAAGGACTCTTTAGTCAACAACCTATTATTTAAAACATTTTCATTAAACTTTGAAGTTTTAATTTTTTCTAAAACTGTGCCTTTTAATCCCTCACTATCACTATTATGAAAATGTTCAAAATGAGTTGCAATAGAGCTTTCCTGTTTCTTATTTTTTATATCCCTAATATAAATATAAATATAATATACGTGTGTTTCGTGATACCTTGGGAAATGGTTCCCAAATGTCTTTGGACAGTTTTTTAAACAATCTTATTGACAAAAATGGTCCCTCTCATTCAGCAAATGGTAATACAAGTGCATCCAGTGTTTCTAATCCTTGCATAACTTGGGAAAAATGGGAGCAGGAGAGAAATCAGCGATGCCTTAAACCTTTCGATACTGTAGGAAGAAGATTACCTACATCCTTGCCACAAGAAAGTAAGTCCTTATTTGATAAATTGGATAAACTTATGTGGAAGGAAACATCAACTTTTTTTAATATAATGGGACTACAAAAGTATTTAGATTTGGACATTACACCGAGAGGGCTTAGGGTGTACAAAGACCCTACCCTTCCGTTTGATTTACAAAGCGCAACTGACTTACAGTTCCACAAACGATGGGTAGCTGCAGCACATAAATGTACACTTGAGTGGATAAATATACTCATGGACCATGATAGAACTAAACATAAAGAATTAAAAGAACATATCAAACAAACTTGCAATATGCTTGCTTCCGGTTCATCTGCACCGGTACTTGATAGTTTTTTAAAAGACGTCAATTTCAAACTTCAAAAGTTTGAAGAGGAACTGGTTGCTAGGAAGAAGCGTAAGCTGATTCGAGACTTACGCGATTACGAAAACAACAAGGCATTTACCTCCAGTACTAATAGGAAGAAGTCTCGTGGTCGCGTAAGATTCCAGAAACCGGATAATGGTTCCCGAGTTTATGATTCTTCTTTCTCAGCCTCAGATGGACATTATACATCGTACGAAGATCTATATGAGAATGAAGAATATCCAGAGCTGCCTCCAGCACAACAGCCCGTCAGACATGCACAGACTTTTCGTGATGAACCTCCCTATGGGGAGGAAGGTAGAAAAGGTGTTACATGTGTTCGCGACACATATGGACAATACTCAAGAAATTACCATCAACCAAGAGACTACAAACGAGGTAAAAGAACGAATTATACCTCCAGTTAATAACTATATTATTAATCTTTCAGGGTATGTATTTACGGACTTTGAGTACACAGTTTTAAATCGTGGGTTGAAATTTGTCCCCACGGTAGTTCCACGGCTTTATGAAATTAAATGTGATATATTTAGATTATCTAGAAAGTTACATCTGAAATATTTTTTTAATAATACTACCTTTAACAATGTTACCATGGATGATAATTTGGATAATACTATTGATTCTGATGACAGCTATGGTACTTGTAATTCAGAATCTTCCTTTAATGCTTATTATAATTTTGATACTGATAATGTTAAGGGTAAAAGTGAATTTATGCCTCCTTACCTTAATGAAGAAGTAATACATTTTACTAATGTTTTGAATTTTGCATTACAAGAAAATTTTAAGGAATTTAAAAAAATGCAAGAGTCCCATGCATACAATTTAACTAAAAGGGAATGGCAAGCTCTTGTTTCTCTAAGTAAGATGGATGAAATAATCTTTAAACCATCTGATAAAGGTAATAAATTAGTCATTATGCATTTTTCTCAGTATTTGGGCATGTGTATGGAACATTTAAATGATTATAATACATATGAAGTCACATGTCTGCCAAAATATGTTGCTGCCCTTAAGGAATATAATGAATTATTATCTAAGGGTAGTGGGTTAGGATATTTTACAGATTTGGACATAAGAAATAAATTTAGTGTAAAAGAGAAGGCTAGTATGGCACATTTTTATTGCCTTCCAAAGGTGCATAAAGACTTATATCAACCACCGGGAAGGCCTATTGTATGGATGTGAATACTTTACACATGCTCTTGGGGTTTTTTTACATCACTACCTCTGTCCAGTAGTTCTTAGACTTCCATTTTATGTTAGAGATGTATTTGATTTCTTGTATAAAATTAATGATATTAATTGGAACAATAATATACATTTTTTCACAATAGATGTAAAGAGTTTATATACAAATATTAGTCATTCTTTTGGTCTAGAGGCAGTACGATTTTTTCTTGGAGTTTCTCCAGCTACAGAATATGTTATAGAATTAATCTATTTCTGTCTTATTAATAATTTTTTTGAATTCAATAATGTCTTATACAGACAGAAACAGGGCACTGCCATGGGGGCTGCATTTGCCCCCATGTATGCTAATCTCAGTATGGGACTCTTTGAGGTGGAATATATTTACAACAATGCATTTTTTAGACAATATGTTATTAAGTACTTCCGTTACATAGATGATTTGATCTTTATTATACATGGGGGCTTGGAATTAGTGGAAGAATTTGTCCAATCCTTGAATAATAACAGGTTCCATCTTCAATTTGATGGTCTTCAGATGGGTAAAAATATATCCTTTTTGGATGTAGAACTGAATATCAAGGATGGGGTGAGCTTACAGACTAAGGTACATAGAAAATTTGAGGAAGGTACTAATTATGTACATAGGGATAGTTGTCATTCTGCACATACCTTACAAGCTCTTCCATATGGTGAAATGCTTAGAATACTTAGGTTATGTAATAATATGGAAGATTTACATAAAGAAATGAAAATAACAGTTGAAATGTTTAGTAAAAGAGGATATGAAAAAGTTTTGATGGAACATAGTTGGAAAAAATGATGCTCCTTTATTAATGGCAATAACATCAAATTTTCTTCAGATATAGCTGTATGTAGGGACATTGGTAATAAATCTTTAGAGACTATATATTTTGTCTCTACTTATGGATGGCATAGTCCTAGAATTTCTGACATGGTGAGATATTTTTGGAACTATTTATGCTCTTTGAAAAATGTTATGCTATGGTTGAAAAGTAAACTAGCTTTTTCATATAAAAGATGGAGAAATATACAGAACTTCATTGTTAAGGGTAGATTTAGTATTCCAGAGGTGAAGATGGATCTAAATATATCCAGTGTTGGAACCTTTGGCTGTAATAGATGTAAAGCATGCAAGTTTATAGTGCATAAATTTGATTTTATTAATAAGATTTCATTTAATACTAATAATATTTTTACATGTAGCACAGAAGCAGTGATATATGCGCTCAAATGTCCATGTGATTTATATTATATTGGACAAACAAAAAGAGCTTTTAAGATTAGACTGTTGGAACATATTAGGGATATAAAAAATAAGAAACAGGAAAGCTCTAGTGCAACTCACTTTGAACATTTTCATAATAGTGATAGTGAGGGATTAAAAGGCACAGTTTTAGAAAAAATTAAAACTTCAAAGTTTAATGAAAATGTTTTAAATAATAGGTTGTTGACTAAAGAGTCCATATTTATTCTTAAATTTAATACATTATATCCATGTGGTCTTAATGAAGAACTTAATTGGAAATACTTAATTTGATTTTTTAATTGAATAATTGTTTGTATAAGAGTATAAGAGGCAAGTCTTTTTGAATGTATTTTACTCCTTGAAGGCTTTGAGAAGAGCCGAGACGTCATAGTTTTATTGTATAATAAATCTGTGGATTTACTGGCTGGTTGCTTTTTTTGCCTGTTTCAGTTCTTGTGGCTTTCAGAGTTAGTACTATGTCCAGGGTGGAAACCATGCTGGGTGGGGGAAAGTAGTTGATATTTAGTAAGGAATGGTAAGAGCTGTAGATGGATGCATTTTTCAAGAATTTTGGAGATAGGTGAGAGGATGGCTATGGGCCAAAAGTTAGATACAATGTTATTTTTGCCACCCTTGTGGAGAGGGAAAATATAAGCAGTACGCCAAAGTTTAGGAACATAGGACTCGAGTATGGATCTATTGATCAGGATGCTGATAGGCAGAGCAATAGCATCTGATGCTATTTTTAGGAAGGAGGAGGGAATGCTATCAGGGGCGTTAGAGCAGGGCTTTAGTTTAAAGAGGAGTTTTTTATTTGGTTGATGGAGACCGGTTTAAGTTCAAAATTAGGGTAGGGAGGGGAGAGAGGGGAGGATTGGGCAGAGAGGGGAGGAGGGTTATTGTTGGTGAATGTCTTAGTGAGCTCAGCTATTGAAGAGGTAAAGAAGGAATTGAATTGTGTGGCAATTTCTAAGTCAGATTTGCTAGTATCAGGACAGGGATTGTTTTTTGTTCCAGGCCTTAAGAGGGAATTAATAGAGTTCCAGAAGTGTTTGGGATTTTTTGCATGATTTTCTTGTAGTTTTAGGTGGTATGATTTTTTATCCCTTAGGACAAGTTTTTTGGCTAGGTTTCTCAACTGTTTATATTTTAATAAAGTCTCAGGTTGATTGTTACGGAGGTAGGTTTTCCAGGTTTTATCTCTTTGTAGCATGGTGTTTTTTGTATCTTTGGTGAGCCAGCGTGAGGTTTTAGTTTTGACCCGTTTATTTCTTATTGGGGCTTGGGAGTTAAGGATTGTTAGGAATGTTGAGTTAAAGTAGTCGATGGCTGAGTCTAATGGTAGAATTTTTAGGGGGTTCCAGTTGATTAGTTTGAGAGAATCAATGAAAGTGATGGGGTTAAAATTAGAAAGGTTGCGAGTAGAGATATATTTATGGAAGTGAGAGGAGGTGGGAGTAGCTCGAATGGTGAAGGCAGGGAGATGGTCTCCTAGAGAGTCAGGAATGACTCCTGAATTGATGGTTTTATTGGGATGAGTTACTAGGATCCAGTCGAGTATGGAGCCAGGGGTGTGTGTTTTGTTAGGTCTAGTGATGGAGGTGGTGAGTTGAGTAAAGGTAAATAGGTTAATTGTGAATGTAGGATTGGGGTTATTGATTTTTCCCCAGTCAATATTTACATCTCCTAGAATGAAGGTTTCTAGTCTGATGTTGGAGGAGGTCCAGGAGAGAATGTCTTCTAGGGTGTTGATGTTGTTGCCAGGAGGAATGTAGAGGGAGATGATACAGATGCTTTTGTGGGTGTTAAGTTTTAGTAGGCCGATGACAAGTTTGGCATTTAAGAAGGAGGGGATATGGTTGGGGTATGGAGAGACAGATAAGTGATTGGAGTAGACTAAAGCTACACCACCACCTCTTTTAGTTAGGCGATCAGATCGGAGAGAGTGAAATCTGGGTGGAAGGAATTCAGAATCATTTATATGAGGTTTGAGCCAGGTTTCAGAGATAGCTAAAATATCTGGTTGGTTATGATTGAGACAGGCATGAAAGAGGGTAATTTTATTTAGTAGGCTTTGGGCATTGATGGTGAGGAATTTGAGGTTTTTATTAGGGGATTTATTGTAGGAGCTGTTAAGATGTATTTGAGAAGATTTGGGACCTGGATTAGGGTGGATGTCACCGGCTAAGTGAAGGAATGAAGAATGGGGAGGTGCTTTGAAATGTTTGCATTTGGAAGAAGGAGTTAAGTAGACTTTTAGTTTGAGTTTAGTGTCAGTAGTTGTATTTAGGAAAAGTTTTATTTTTAGGAGAAGGATAGGCTGGGAGGGAACTAGGGAAGGTGCAATGTTGTGAAAGTGTGTGGTAAGGAAGTTATGAGATGAAGTAGTAGTAGTATTTTTATGTTTTATGATGTATATTTTAACATGCATATTTTAACATATAATTTTAACATTCTAGGTTTTAGATTTTAATATAAGGTAGTATGAGTGACTTTATTAACTTTATAGTTGTCATTTGATACACATATATACATATATGAATATATTTTTTCATTTTTTTATGCCTTAATTTAGTTTTTTTGTGTTTGTTTAGTGTATTAGTTCTCAACACTGTTGTGGCTCTGCTACCACCTATTGCTTTGAAAGGGAGTTAGCAATCAACATGGAGAATTGGATTAATTATTTTTAGATGTGAATTGCTATACTATGAGTTATTGTTTTATTATTTATGTTTTACTATGAGGTTATTAGAGTACTGTTTTATGTCACAGGATTTCTTATATATATACTTTTTATAGATGTTTTGGGTAATTTTAATACATGAGTCATTGATTTATTGTCCTATTACATTTTATACTTTGGTTAATTTCATAATGAGATGTGCTTTCTATCTATATTTAAAGAATAGTCATGATGTTAGTGGTTATGTCTGAAGAGGCGTCCTTTTAAGATGTGAAAGCGCTCACACCATTTTGTATTTTGTCTATTTTATTTTATTAATTAAATCTTTTTGTACCAGAACCATGTATGCCACCTCATTGTTGTTTTATTTTTAAAGTTATATACACATTTTTAGATGACATGTATTTATTTTGGACCGGTATAGAGGATGAATTAAATAAATTTTACCATTATACTGAAAGTGCAACCCCTTTTTTAAGGTTCACTTATTCTTACTCCCTTGAGGCAATCAATTACTTGGATGTGAATATTTACAAAATCAAAGAGTGAGAAGGTTACACAGGAAAAAACTAATCAGTAAAAACTAAATGAAAACTCTAGTCAAGCTAGAACTTCCATTGAGTAACCTCTCAAATCTCTTGTGTGAAAGGCACATGGGATATATGAAAAGGACTCGCATAAACAGCAGGTGTTTCAGCTATATGTCAATTCTGAATGCCCATGAGTTATTCCTTTTTAGGTAATTTCAAAGGACAGCTTCAAGCAAATAAAGCTAAACCACACTAGCTATAGATATGCATATTTCAGCCTTGTTATGACCTCATCACCACAGCACAAGCAGAATGTTTGACTAATTATAAGAAACACATGTTTGTTATACCCAGCTGATGTCTATTACCATTAGGGTGACTGCAAAATATCCCAACCAATAAACTAAAAGAAAGAGTGAGAAAATCACACAGAAAAAAACAATCAGTAAATACTAAATGAAAACTCCAGCCAAGGTAGAACTTCCACTGAGTGACCTCTCAGACCTCTTGTGTCAGAGGCACATGGGATACATGCAAATGAACCTTATGAATATCAGGTATTTCAGTTATATAGTAATTCTGAATGCCTATGACTTATTTCTTTTTAAATCATTTCAATGTATAATTTCAGGCCAATAAAGCCAAACCCCTCACAAGCAGAGTGTTTAACTAAGCATTAGAAACACAGGGCTGTTATACCCAGCTGATGTCCATTATCGTTAGGGTGACTGCTAAATATCTCAACTAACAAACTAAAACAAAGAGTGAGAAGGTCACACCTGTGCTGATGAGGTCATAACAAGGCCAAAATATGCATATCCACAGCTAGTGGGGTTTGGCTTTAGTGGCCTGAAATTGTCCATTGAAACAAATTAAAAAGAAATAAGTCCTGGGTCATGGGCATTCAGAATCGCCATATAGCTGAAACATCTGATGTTCATAAGGGTCATTTGCATATATCCCATGTGCCTCTGACACAAGAGGCTTGAGACGTTACTCAGTGGAAGTTCTAGCTTGGCTGGAGTTTTCATTTAGTTTTTACTGATTGTTTTTTTCTGTGTGACCGTCTCACTCTTTGTTTTAGTTTGTTAGATGGATATTTTGCAGTCACCTTAATAGCAATGGATATCAGCTGGGTATGACAACCCTGTGTTTCGTATGCTTAGTCAGGCACTCTGCTTATGCTGAGGTGGGTATAACAAGGTCAAAATATGCATATCCACAGGTAGTGTGGTTTGGCTTGCTTTGCCGAATTTATCTATTAAAATGACTTAAAAAATAAGTTATAGGCATTTAGAATTACAATGTAGCTGAAACATCTGATGTTCATAAGGGTGATTTCCAAATGTCCTATGTGCCTTTGACATAAGAGGTTTGAAAGGTCACTTGGTAGAAGTTCTAGCTTGGCTGGGTTTTTCATTTAGTTTTTACTGATGTGAATGTTTACAAGGATTTATTGAAAGGTAGATTTCAGTCTAAGATATATCAGAAGGGAACATTTTTGAATTCTTACTTGCATTCTTTGACATAAGAGGTTTGAGAGGTCACTTAGTAGAAGTTCTAGCTTGGCTGGAGTTTTCATTTAGTTTTTACTGATGTGAATGTTTACAATGATTTATTGAAAGGTAGATTTCAGTCTAAGATGTATCAGAGGGAAACTTTTTCAAATTCTTACTTGCATTATTCCAGTGAACACTCTTTTCATCAGAAAAAATGGAATAATAAAAGGACAAATGATCAGGGCCTCTGGAATGACCACAGATTATGACATGTTCTTACGTGAAATTGATTTTGTTAAAAGATTATTTGTGGAAAGGAGTTACCCCACTGAGCTTGTAGATCAACTTGCTTTGGAAGTATTAAATAGTTGGGATCAAAAATATCCCTCTAAACTGGGGACACAATTGATCTTGAATGAAATTAATACTGGAAAAGAGGATTTATATAAAGGAGCTTATTGTTATAATTTGTGTTCGAATTCAAGAGATGTTGAAAGAATTGTTAATGAGTACTGATACCCGGAGTTAAACAAGTTATCCCTGACAAGCCTATTTTTGTCAGGAAAAGAGGTAGAAATTTGAAGGAGATTTTAGAGAATCAAGGAAAGAAAAAAAGAGAGGGTTAAACAGTAACACCACTAAGAAACTGGGGTTCTATAAGTGTGGTTTTTGTAATCAATGCCAATACATGACAAACAATAGCGAAATATATTTAGAGGCAAGGGACATGTTTATTAAGCCTGGGTGACATTTTAATTGTAATACTTGGGGTGTTGTTTATTTAGGTGTATGTCTTGTCATAGTTTTTATTTGGGCAAGGCTGAAAGACCAATAAGGAAGCGTATATACAAACATATATATGATATGACTCACTGTAAGGACAGCAATGCCCTTTACAGACATGCTAAGGTCTGTGCTGATAGTAAATTTTTGTTTTTTTATTCTGGAGCAAGTGATTCATGACCCAAGAGGAGGTTTATGGGAAGCTAAGTTGGAATATCGTAAGCTATTTTGGCAATTGAAGTTGGATGCGGGGAAACCCCCAGGCTTAAATGACAGTATTGCTAGTGTTTTGAATATGAGAGCAGACAAATTATAAATGTAATTATTTGGAATGACTTAGAAATTAATATGGGATGAGAATTATTATCACTATTATTTTCTCTGTATTTGATTTGGTTTTAAAGTGTTTATTCTACTGTTTCATTAAACAACATGCTATTTCTTGTATTTTAACAAGTTTTAACTATTCATCTATTTATTTTGCTATGTACAATTTAGTGTTTTCATTTCATTCAGGTTGAATAGACAGTGTTGATCTTGTGGCAATGTAAGTTGACTTATGTATTTTAACATTTTATGTAAATCATTATGGAAGAGGCACTCTGTATGGTGTTTAGCTATTATAAATTGGTTGGCTGGGTTAGTTTAATTGTTCTGATGAAGTCTAATACATTGTAGACAAAACATTTTTAATCCCTTTCATTTCAGTTTAATAGTCATTTTATTTCAACCCTTACATCTGGTGCAGTTTGCCATTTTGGACGTTTTCTCAGTCCCCTAGGATCCCATCCATACAAAAATTCAAATGAGGTAAACATGTAGTACTTCTCCTAGCAAGATGTAGGATAAGAACTGGTTCTATTTTTCTCAGTTGCATCAGTAACATTCCTTAAGCCTTTTTTTGTTATTTTGAACCACTCTAGTAATCCATCAGTCTGTGAATGTTAGATTGCTGTCATCAGTCTGTGAATGTTAGATTGCTGTCTTCAGTTGTTTGACTTTAAAGCATTGCCATAACTGATGCAGTGCACATAACATAAAAGAAATGCCTTGGTCAGTAAGCATCTCTTTAGGGATACTTACTCTGGAGATAACAGTTTCAGTTCTTGGGTAATTGTCTTAGCATTAGTTTTTTATAATTGCACTGTTTCTGGAAAATGTGCAGTATAGTCCATTACTACTTGTACACTTGTACTTATACACATTGCTACATGTTCTAGTAGACCAGCAATGCCAATAACAATATGCTCTAATGGCAGTTCTGTTACAGGCATTGTGATCAGTGGATTCTTAAATCTAGAATGAGGAGTGCATTTCTATCATTCTGTACAATAAAAACATGCATTTTCCAGCTCTTTCCTTATGTATGACCAGGTAGTCTTACTTTAGTTTTGTCCATGCTCATGTCATGTTCTGAAAGGTGACTATGTGTTAGCTTTATTACTAGTGTCCTATACAGGTTTACCACTATCAAGTGATGTAGAATTTCATCTCTTGTCTTAACTTCATCTATGGAAAGTTCATTTTTCCAAAATAAGGATAAGAAAACATCCTGTACACTGTCATCTCCATCAAATTTGGTTATATTACATTTTGCCTTACTTAAAGCACTACCTTCACACTGTTCTTTTTTAAAGTTTTAAATTTCTTCCCATAACCTACTAAATCATAGTTACATTCTTCATGCCTTGAGGTAGAAGATATAGCTTCTTCCAGGACCACTGGCACTGCAGATTATTTTATAGCTTCCTCTCCAAAGTTTAATTCTAAACAATAATCTTATTCTGCTTTCATTTCTCTGCTATCTGTACAAACCTAGTGAGTGCCTTCTTTTCTTTCAGGGTGTTCTCACTGCCTCTTAGTATACATGGATCAATTCTATTTCTTCCCTGTCTTGCCTTTTCTCCCTCCCTCTGCAAAGGATCTCTTGCAGCAAAATATATCTTCAGTTTTGCCTTTTTTCCTTACTTAGAGATATGCATTGCCTATAATCTACCTTAACTTGAATGTTCTGTTATTCTAAAATAAATGGGTTTCAAACCCTCAATTTTCTTGTCTACATCAGTTTTTTTATTTTTACTTCACTTTCTACTTATTTTATTTTGTTTTCCTTTTCATGTGTTAATGCTTCTTCTGGGCTTCAGTACATAATTTCTTCAATTATTAATATTTTTAGAGTTTCAGTTAGTTCACCTTCAGTTCATATTCTGACATTTCTTACTTTGTTTAATTTCTCCGAATGTTTACATTTTTTACATACCTAGATGGGAATGGGCCCATTCCCAAGTCAGAGCATAATTAAAGTTCTTCAAATGAGTTTTTCTTCAGTTTTTCATGTTTGCTAAAAGTGCTCTTCTTCACACCTGCAATGTTCCTAGAATTGCTTCTTTCTGTGGTTTATAATAGGTTATCTTTATCTGTTACATTTATAAATACATCTTTATTTTTTCAGTTAGCCAAGTCTATCCTACAATAAATGGAACTATTTGTGTATCTTTATTCCACTTTGGTCTATTTTCTGCTTATATCTTGATATTTTAAACCTGTATGTCTTTCACTTCATAAGACAAAGTAATCACCATGTGTAGCAGCTCCAATAATTAATGCTACTTTTGTCTTTTTATTTTGAAGTACAATATCCAGTTTGTTTGCTTCTACCTTCTTAGGTACTGGTATGGAAAGATCCCCTGTGATGATTACTTTGTCATTTTCAGTAATCCTGTGCGGTTCAAGTTTCTAATGTCTCTTAGCTACCTTTATGTTTTAATCTTTAAACAGTTTCCAGTGTAACAACCTTGCTACATTATTATGTCCTTCAGTATACAAATGTTGACCTATAATCATCTACAACCTTCACCTGGAAGTGTAACTTTTATACTCCAGTTCTGCAAAACCTTCATTTGTTTGCATCTCCTACTGTTTCTATTGATTTTGTGAACTATTGAGTATGTAGTCTACTGTCTTGAACTACCAGTATTAACATCTCATCCTATCTTCTGGCTTAAATTCATCTCACCTGAGCCACATGTATATCAACTCTTGATCAGCATGTATCCACTATTGTAAGGGAGTCCTTTTTTCTTCAAACACCTTATAGCAAAGGGTATAGCATCCAGATCCAAGGAAATAGTTATTCCTCTGTACATAACACTAATTAGATCAATCATTGAGTATAATGCCCCTTTTTGTATGTGCCTGTCTAAACATTTATCAAAGCTGGAATGAGCACAGTGGCTCCTGTTGAAAAAAAAAATCAATGGTCTAAATAACAAAAATGATGTATATCACCTCAACGCCTTCTATTTCTTCTCAATAGTATTCATGTTACTGAGAGGTGTCCCTGGATCATGTACAGAGCCTCAACAGACTCTGTTCTGTCAGACTTGTTACACATTCAAAAGATCAATGGTATCAGAAACACCCAATGAAGGGACCTGAATCAGTTTTGAAAAATTAACCTGCAGACCACCCAAAGGATGGCTAGAGGGAAATGTATGTATAACAAAGAATACCACTTTTATGGAAGTGCCTTTCCTATCACATGAAGCAATACTTCTCTTATTCCAGTCAAATATAACTTTGGTGAATGGATGGGTAACTGCCAGGTCAGAGCTGGATTAGCACCAGTGGTCCTCATGAATAGAGAAAACATAAATGTAACCAATATATATTTATGTAGCCTTTATTTAGAGTCGTATTTCTGCGGCTTGTCTTTGAAGATTTATATTGCAAAATTTATGGACTAATAATTATCATGGGAATGTGGGGCTAGGCTTCTTAAGATTTTCACAGGTCAATATCCTAGTAAGTACTTATCAAGCTCTGAACATGTGGCTGATCCAGTAGATCTCTATACTTCTCATTATAGTTGTGGTCTTTCCACTTTTCTTCTCTTTACTTTGTGTACTTTCTGTTGCTTTTTTGCACTCTCTGATGTTATCTGTCTACTTCTTGTTTAATTTTCATGTCTGCTCCTTTCCAAAAGGCTTCTGCCAACATCTTAGACTTACGTTCTTCATGTTTATAAACTTTCAATATGTTTGGATCTGACAATGTCTGTAAGTATGGATATAGACCCACAACTACCAACCGATACGTGCAGTCAGTTTTAAGGAGGCCCATTCCTCCTTCAGACTGATATCTTGCCAAAGAATGGTTCTTGATATCATTTGACTGGCATGAAGCAGTTTTCTTATATCTGGGGCTAATTACTTACCCAAAAGCTATAAGTTTAACAAGAAGTGCAAGTTGATTTATAGCATCAATTTTATTCCTAGATGTCTAAGCTTTGTTTTTTTTCATGATGTATACTTGCCCATGTATCTATTTCTAGTTATTTATCCAGTCCCTTTTGTTCCAAATTTTTATATAACGCTCCTCCCAAAGTTTTGTATTTTTTCTTTTTCAATTTTCCACTTTTTAGTATTACACAATTACTGAGACCAAATGTCATTCTTATGACATGGAAAAAATTATAATGACTTGTAACTGCCCTTTCATGTGTTTATCCAATGAACTGTTCAATTTTTGGATCATCTGCAAAGAGGAGATGTGATTTAGGATGTTGTTAAGTACACAGCTAAAAAGATCGAGGGTAAGACAAACTATTAATGCTCGTAAAGAATCACCACGCAATATTCTACACTGGAGCTTCACACCCTGAATAGTAATTTTTTTTTTTTTTTTTTGTGGTTCAGTTGCAAAGTAAAGTAATTTACCATGTTTTTATAGTAAATGGAATAAAATGTATCAATGTATGATGGATATGGTACATTTAGAAAATGTTTAAAATCCAGGAATGCAGAATACTTTTAAATGTTTTACATAATTTATGACATACTGAAATTCACGTTCTTTCTAGAGGTTTCTATTATGCCTTTGTTTAACAAAATATTATCTTTAGTTCCATATGAATCATTTATATTACCCTTCCATTCTAAGGCCATGATTGAATTTTGAGCTAGATGACTGCATATTCTGCTTGCATCATTTCTTTCATATATATATATATATATATATATATATATATATATATATATATATATATTTATTTATTATATGGTGTTAAAAGGCAGGTTATTGGTTGATAGTTCTTTGGGTGGTTTGCAGGTTAACTTTTAAGTATGAGTAAGGTTTTCCCCAGTATTAGACTGATAATACAAATATTTTAATAACTTTAATCAAAAGTTGGGTGCAGCATCTGGACCTAGCATTTTCCATACGGAAGCCTTTCTTAACTTGATCTGAATATCAATATATATCCTATATATATTTCTTATTTATGCTTTTACATTTCTTATCCATTTAGATTCCTATCTTATTCAACCAGGTTGTCATAGATATTCCTGAAGAATTTAACAATCTCTTTTCTCTTGGTGGTGTCTCAGTTTTATATATAATAAACTGAAGCAAACTGTTTTTACAATGTAGCAAGCAGTTGCTATAGTAGAGACTACATAAAGAGTACTACAGTGCTCAGGTCTGACCAAATGCAATACTAACATTTAAAGAGAGATTGTAATGATGACTGGCTGATCCTGCCCCTAACACTTTGTACCAAGGGCTTCTCTCCCTACCCAAGCTATGTTACTAGATCCATTTACTCATTTATTTTCCTTTATTATACCTTATCTGATATTAGTTTTGCTGCACAGTATTGCAATCTGTCAATGTGTGTTATATTATGTGGATCTCTCTTTAAAGTTCCAATTATTGTGTTCATTTGATTTACTAATTTTAACAATTTGTGTTTTATTCACGTTTAGTAGTGTCTGTCTCATATATATATATATATATATATATATATATATATATATATATACATATATTTATATATATATATATATATATATATATATATATATATATATATATTTATATATTTATAGGTTCACTACTAAATCTTGAATTACAGAATCTCGAGACTCTGAAACCCAAAGACCAGAATCTCGAGATTCTGTAATATCGAAATAAAAAAAAAAAAAAAGAAAAAAAATAACAATTAGAATGTATATGCAGGGGGGCAAGCCCCCCTGCACCCACCCACACCCCCTGCACTTAAATATACCAACTCCGAGATCACACTACAGTGGAGTGAATGGCAAAATTTCCATTCTGCTTTGCACGGCACTATTTTGCCATTCACTCCACTGTGGTGCAATCTCAGAGTTGGTATATATAAGTTGTAGGGGTGTGCAGGGGCTTGCCCCTGCATATGCTTTAAAAATGTTTTTTTTTTTTTATTTCGATATTATGGAATCTCAAGATTCAGTTCTTCGGGCTTCAGAGTCTCGAGATGTGAGATTTAGTAGTGAACCCATATATATATATATATATATATATATATATATATATATATATATATATATATATATATAATCTGGAGCATTTCTCCCCGGGCCTCCGCTGAAAACAGGCTCTCTGGAACCTAGTCAGACTTTCCCGGTCAACAAATGATAAATAAATAAAATATATATATATATATATATATATATATATATATATATATATATATATATATATATATATATATATATATCATTATTATAATTATTATATTTATAGGTTCATAGCTAGTTACTAGGCTATTGATCTGTGAGTATCTTTAGAAGCCTAGCCATCCATTCCCTGGCCCTTATATTTTAAGTATGAATAATACAGAGATGAGCACATTTACATGTTATTCCTATCCATGAGAGCAAGGTGGTTAAACAGGGATGAATTTGTAGTTACGCATCCATTCAACTAGATTATGTTTGAGTCGACTAAAATAAGTAATTAGCTTTATGTGCAGAGGAAAATGATTCCAAAGAAGTAATATTCACTGTGATACATATCTATCCCTCCAACATGTTCTATTTATGCTTGTGACACTGCTAGCCCAGCTATCTGGAATTGTGTAAATAAATATGTCATTTGTGAATAGTAATATGATTTATATGCTTGTCTTAGAAATGTAAGAAAACTATATATTATGTGGATATTAAACTACTGGTGCAAAAGTGTTTGTTGAACTGTATGTTATGTACTGAGCTTCAGGAATGTAACCACAGTGAACCCTACTGGAAAAGAACAGAGATGTGTATGAACTATATACCTGTGCAAATGTATGTTTTGATAGTAGAGTTTGGAACATGCAGAGTTAACGTACAAAACTTTAAGAAAATACGTTGAAATTAAGTGCTTTAAGATGTGCTATTAAAAAAATTTGTTTCAGTGCAGCAAGCACAATGTCTAGAGCTAGAGGTTTTTCTATTGTCTTGAAACAGAAATGATTACTAGGCTTAAAATGTAAACATGCTTAATTGTTTTATGACTTCAGTTCTAGCAAACATCTGAGAGATATGTATTTTTTCACAGAGAAATGTTAAACTTTGTTAAGTTTCTGTTAACCAGGGAATGGAAGGCAGGTGACAAAGAGGGCTGTCATCTAGGCTAACCCAGCAGCAATGTTTTGAGATTAATTTGGGAACTCTCTCCAAGACTGTGCATTTTGTATTTGTCTTTGGACCTGAAAACATCCTCTCATCAGCACTTGACTTGCTAATAGTAAGTAACCAGGGTACAGTAATCTCTCTTAAATACAGATAGGAATATAGTAAAGATTAGTTTAGATGTCTTCTGTATTTATTTGCGGCTGTCCTGCAATGTTGTTTTAAAATATTTCCTGTGATTCTGAACTCTGTAGTCACTGTGCTGAGTTATTGAATATTGTCTTGTTCTTTTATTATTTATTATTAAATATATTTAAACCCTTTAATTGTGTCTGGTTTGTTTAGAGATTTTTAAGCTCTTAGAGTATTGCATATGTATCTGGTGACACCATATAGGCCACTCCTAAATAGCCTTGGCCTTGGTCACACTACATTACACAGTAGGATTGGTCACCCTTGGTAAGGGCCTTATAATAGCTGATAAAGAGCTGGTTGGTAGCAGTGATAACTACCTTTCAGTCTGGGCAGAAGGGGGCATAGCTAGTAAACCTGTGCCAGCCTTTCCCAGGAGTGTGTGTGTGTGTGTGTGTGTGTGTGTGTGTGTGTGTGTGTGTGTGTGTGTGTGTGTGAGTGTGTGTGTGTGTTTGTATATAAATCAGATCTCAAGGTGTGTGTGTCAGCTACTTGGGCAGGGATACGAAGCACTGGTTGGAGAGAGAGGGTGCTGGAGGTTTTGGCGTGACCGCTCGGCTGAGATCTTAACCCTATAGCTGTGCCAGTGGGGAGTCTTATTGGTGATCTGGAGAGAGAGGGAGAAACCAGCCCCAGACTGACTGTGATCTCTGTGTTCTCTTAAGGGAAATTGTACTTTACTGTGTGTGTACTTGTCATCTTACCAATATGTAGATCTGCCACTGGTGCTAGTGGTGACAATTGATGCTCCTTGATTACTGGGTCGGTCCTGGGGCATCACAATGCTCTAAAACAGATTTAGATCTCTTGAGTGGGTGACTATGACCCCATTGGACTTGCAAATGTGCAGTATGTCTGACATATCTGTACCTCTAACCTGCTTTCTTTATGTTGCAAAACAGATTTACATCTCTTGGGTGTTTATGCCCCCACTGCCTTGCAAATGAAAAGTAGGTCTAGCAGTACAGGGTATGCTGAGATTCTGTACATGAGACAGAGATAGCCCCTCACTAACCTATATGACTCCAAGGAGAAAGACAAAACTTTGAGACTATGTAGTTTGCAAATATTTTATGATTTAGGGTCTTAAAAGCATTGTGGGTATTCAGGTTGTGTCAAATGTTTGGCCGGGTACATACTGAAAGAGGCATTATAGTCAACGATCATTCTGATGAGTATGGAATATAGTGGAATGATCAAATCAATCATCTGGACATCATAGCCTTAGTGATAAACTGCACAAAAAAAATCAATTTCTTACAACAGTGGATACTTGGTGATTGAAGGACAATTCATTGTCTAGGTAGGTTCCCAGGCAGGTCCCTTACTAATATAAAATTTTTCAGGGGTATGTTGTCAATGTGACAGTCACAAGTGACTTCTTGCTTGCCAAAGGATACTATTATGTATTTCTTGGCATTCAATGTTAGTCCATGGTGTTGACACCAGCTATTGGTTCTGAAAAAACCCTCTTGCAAGATCCTGATACCCTTTGCGCAGTGTTGATAGCACCAAGTTTACAATCACTGCAGACTTGGCCAGCAATAAATCCCTTACAGTAGCTTTGGCCCTTGAGAATTAAATTCCAAAGAAAAGTGGCCCAAAAACTGAATCCTGGTATGCACTGCTAATGGCAGGTATTTTGGAGAAGGAAGAGCAGACCATTCTAATTTCATGAGTTCAATTAGTGAGACAATTTGTTATCTAATAAGTTACATAGGGATTAACTTTAGCTGGGATAGGTCATCTATTATACTTGGGTGTGGGATGTGTTGAACACCTTTTCAGTGTCTAGATATGCAGTGTGCACTGATCTGCACTCACTCATTGATTCAGTAACCTTCTCAAAGGAATCAGCCAGGTTAAGTAGGCAAGCTCTGTCTGAACTGTCTTGGATCAAGAGTTTGTAAGTTACCTATGTCCTTATTTATTAATTCCATAATTATCCTTTCCACATCCTTACAGATGAGGCTGGTCTAACTTATGGGTCTATAACTTCCATGATCTGTTGATACCCTACCTTTGTGCAAGGGGATGGGAATCACTGTCCTCTATTTATCCAGCACAAAGCATGTTTGAAGGCAGACACTGGATATCCTCTGTAGGGGGGTTCACAGGTCCTGTTTCAGGCTGGCCAGTAAGAGGCCGGGATCTTAACTACCCCATTGAGATAGTGCTCTTGGCCTTCAATAGTGCTTTAAGGACTTGTTCTTGGGGACTTGATGGGTGTGGGTATGGGTATGTTGCAATGTTTACCTCATATGTGGCTTTGGATGATTTGTTCAGGCTCTGGAGTTCCTTGTTAAGTTTAGCAATAACTATTTACATGCAATGAGTTTTTTATAGACCCATTTGGGTTACACTACAGGGTTTTATTTTTGAATACAGTGACTTATTTACTTTGTAGGCAGAGAGATGCATCTGTGCACCTATTCACCTCTGCATAGAATTTGGCAGTAAAGGATTCTGCAGGGGGTCATTCAGTTGGAAGGAGATGTTGAATTTAGAAAAGTCATTACTCAGTTTCAGTAGATTAGCCATGGCATTCTTAAAGTGAATGTGACTAACTTGTGAAACAATTTGAACAAGGATGGAGCAATGGATACAGGTAAATCAGTTCCATATTGGTAAAGACCAAGTCCAAGATTTTATCACCCCTGGTTGAGATGCAGACTAACTCGTCCAGAGTTTGTACTTTTGAAGTCCAGAAATATCTTGACATGCATGTTAGAGGATGTATACGTAACTCAGTTAATTTAGGGGCAGTTCAAGTCCCATAGGACAGTGGTGTATGACTTAATTCGAGGGGACGCCATACTAGTTAGTTAGGTGCTATAGGATGAAGGGGGGCATAGTGAGGGACCTGTAGTTAGTCATGACGTGATAATGGGTTTTGCTAATGTTAGGGTGATCATGGAGAAATTGCAGATTGTTATCTTGTCTAACTAGTGTGGAGGTGAAGTGTTTTATTTACAAATGTGAAGACACCACCACCTTTAGAGCCTTTATCTTGTGCAGTGGGCCTAAATGTGTAGTAGGTGTTCAAACCCTGCACTGATGGGGTACTCTCAAAGGACTTGAACCAAGTCTCTGTAACAATGTATATATCAATGTTCTCTATGGCAAGGTGTGTCTGAAGGGAGTTTTTATTTATTTATTTATTTATTTATATTTGTTGATCAGGAGTGTCCGACTGGACGTTCATAGGTTCATAGGTTCATAGGTAGGTACTAGGCTATCAGTCCAAGGGCCTATGCAAGCCTAGCCAACAAGGTTCCCTGGCTTACGCCACCCAAGAAAGTTATTTTCCTGTGCCACTGACGAACAGAGACACAGAAGTGATCCCCGGGGTGTATTTCCTATTTCTCATCCACTCATCAAGATTTTTCTTGAAGAGTGATAATGAAGAACTTTGCTTGACATAGATGGGTAGCCTATTCCAGAGTATGGATATCTCTGGGATAGGAATCTATCCCTCCAGCATGTCCTGTTTATTGTGGTGATAAGGTTTAGGTCACTAGAGCGTGTAGCTCGGAGGGATTGGGATTTCTTTAGGTGTAGCATGTCCAACAGCTCTGGGTTTGACATAGCTTTATATGTTAGGCAGAGATCACCTCTGAGTAGGCGATATGCTATGGAGTAAAGCTGGAGTTTTTTGAGGCGGTCAGTGTAGGGCATTTGTTTGAGTCCAGTAATCCTCTTTGTGAGGTACTTCTGTGGCCTTTCCAGCTGCTGCAGATGTCTTGTGAGGTACATTCCAAAAGGGGTGTTGTACTCTATAATGGGTCTAATGAGTGATGAGTAGAGGGTAACGATGACCTCTTTTTTCCTGGACGAGAACCCTTTTATGATGAGGTGTGCCACGTAGAAGGACTTCCTGACTACTGTGGTGATGTGACTATCAAAGGAGAGACTACTGTCCACCTGGTCCCAAGGTCTCTTTATCATGCATTCCGTGTTAAGTAGATTGCTGCCTATGTGGTAGTTCATGGGTACAGAGTTTTTACCAAACGGGATGACACTGCACTTTTTGGCATTGAGCTTGAGGCCATGGCTCTGACACCAGGCATCTGTCTCAGAGAGGCCGTTCTGTAGGATGTTCACATCATTTGGGGACTTGACTATGGCTCCTAGTTTGCAGTCATCTGTGAACTTCATTAGCCAGAAGCCTTCTGTGTTCTGACGTAGGTCCATTTTCAGCGGAGGCTCGTGGAGAAAAGCTCCACAGTTAAAATAAACAGACAGTAGTTACATTGGATTACATAGCGATTAACAATTTACATAGCAATTATTTACAACATATTTACAGATGAAGAACATAGTACATCAGTAGACAACTAGAATATTTATCTGTGAAGTACATAACAGACATTAACAAATGTTACAATAAGAAGTTCCTGCTGTATAATAAGTACATTAGAGTTGGGAGAGTGGCCTAATGGTTAAGGTGTTTGCCTTATAAACACAAGGTGCAGGGTTTGAGTCTCACAAGGGATAATTGGCTAGGTTTAAAATGACTCACAAGGGCAGTTAGCCTATTTCTAATCTAGGAACCTATAAACTAGGCTTATGAGCATCTGAGCTTACTATAAACAAGGTAGTTAGTGGAGTGGAAAGAAAGGTAGTGGTTGGATGGGGTTTTTAGGTGCACTTTTAGTAAAGTTTTGAAGTGGGTGCATGATGGTATGGAGGTAATTGTGGGTGGGAGGGAGTTCCATAATTTGGCTATGGTGCAAGAGAATAGTGCTTCACCAGCAGCGTTATTGGCTTTAGTGATCTGCAAGTGATTTTTGTTGCTGGATCTTAGTGGCCTGGTGGTGCAATAGGGTTGGAGTAGATTCTGGAAGGATGGGACATTTAGTGGATGGTTTACTAGTTTGTGGGTGAGTGAGAGTTGATACCATTGAAGGAGGAGAGGGAGTTCAAGCCAGCCCAGTTCAGCAAGTGAGAGACAGTGGTGACTACGGTAGGATGCCCCTGTGGTGAATTTGGTGATTTTGTTGTAGCAGGTCTCTAGCTTGTTTAGATCGCATTGCCTTAGGTTGGTATATATTGGAGAGGCATAAAGTAGGGTGGAGATAAGGTGGGAATTTGCTATTGAAATCTTTGCTGCTTTGGTGAGAAGTTGCTTATTTCTGTATAACGCTCCTAGTTTTTTGTGGACTTTTTTTATGGTCATGGATATGTGAATGTCAAATTTTAGTTTATTGTCTATTTCCACTCCTAGCAATTTGGTGTCTTCAGTTGGGTATATGGTGGTGTTGTCTTTTGCTGTGATGTTAAAGTGAGAGTTGTTTTGAGTATGTTTGGTGGGTTGGAAGATGTGTAGTTTAGTTTTGTTTGGGTTGAGTATTAACTGGGCATCAGATAACCAGGTTTCAACAGAGGAAAAGGCTTCCTGTGTGACTTTTTGCAGTTTGGGTAGGGACTGGGCTGAGCAGATGATGGTTGAGTCACCTGCATATTTTTTGTTTGTGTTTGTTTTTGTTAAAGTCCCCTAGCCTTGAACAGCAATACATGTATGTTATCTGCATTCTGCTTTGTTATGTTGGAAGCTTTTGAGGACTGATGTTGCCTAAAAATGGCACTGTGGAAGTGGGCAAAGTTTTAACCATTATATGAAAGCCTTGGAGGGATAGTTACAGTCCATCCCTGGTAAAGCAATTAGCACTGTCTACCATCTCCTTCCAGGCTGATACCTATATTTGACCCATTTGAATGACAACAGAAGCGAAGTCAGTTGCTGAAGACAATAATCTTTTGTATATATTGAGGCATCATTCTTGGTGATAGTAAAATGCTGCTCAAGGCTAGTTCATACCTGCCTTGATCACATATTCTAAGACCTCCATCATGTCTCTCTTCATATAGTCTAGGAAGGTACATCTTAAGTCATTTATACCCACATGTACTATGACTGTGTCATATGTGTACCTGTGATGAAAGGACTTGAGTGCCTGCATGTGGTTCCTGGTACCTGATAAGCAACTGACGCTGGTGCTGCTCTTGTACAGCCAGGTGAGTAGTGCATAAGTGCCTCTCACAATGGAGTCTCCTATGACTAGGATGTTGAACTGTTTGGGATTTTGAACTTAGACACTGAAATTCTTTGATGTTTGTTTCATGGTGGGTGCAGCCTGCATTGTGTGTGTGTGAGGTTGCAGAGGGTACTCCATTTCTATAAAATCCAGGAGGTCTTACTTAAATTATTCTTTTCATACTTAAGAGTTTCTTCTTCAGTCTGTGTTTTATGCTCTTTATGCCTAAGCATAGGCATATTTTGTTTTTGAATGATGCTCTAGCTAAACTTCCTGGATTTTTTTTTTGTGAAACATCACCATTACTTTTAGCATTTAATTGAATTACTGAACTCTTTTCATTACTGATATACTTCCCTACTTCCACTAACTTCTTCAGTCTCTACCTAGCTTAATGAACCACCATTCTGAAGTAGCATTTATGTCAGGGGGGGCCCATTCAAGTCTTTCAATCCTTAGCTGATCTATCATTTCATCTTCAATGTATTCCTTTTCTTTTTTTCTCAATTTTTTTTTAATTTTTCAAATACAGTTGAATAAATTCCATAGTATTTGTATATAACATCTTAAATAACTATGTACACTATTTACATCAGCCTGACACTATAAGAGAGCTCAATATATACAATTACTTTATAGGTATAACAATCCAGTTGTCAGAGTGTATCTGTTCAGTTATTGTAAATAGTCAATCAGTGATAAGACTTTTTTTTATGGATTGTTAATAAATGGCTTAGGATGAATCCTTAATTCTTTAATTTTAATTTCCAACAATGCTGTGGTCTTCAGTAGGCTGTAGAAGTCTTCCAAAGTTGGTATTGTGTTTGTATTCTATCTTCTTGTTATACACTTCCTTGGGATTGCAAGTATTGTCCATACTAGATACATATTTGACTCATCCAAATGAGGACCTTCGTACATATTTAATAATACTAGAGCTTTAGATAAGTTAAACGATTCATTAAATAAAGCTTGTAAAAAGTTTTTAATACCATTCAAAAATGGCTTATTTTTAATGAAATAATGTGATTCCAATCTGCATTGTGCATTTGCTCACACCTCCAACATACTCCCTTTGTGGAAGAATTAATTTTAGTAATTCTATCTGGAGTTAAGAATGCTCTGTGCAGATATTTCCAATTAAAAACTTTCCAGTATTGTGTAAAGGATGTATGTTTTATTGACAATAAAATATTTGATTTAATTTCTTCAGTTAGCTGTAATGAGCGTCATTTTGTTATATAATTCCAATATGAGGATTTGGGTGCTGTTTTATAATTTATCAATATCTTGTAAAATTTCAAAATACTATTTCCCATGTCATAATCATTATATATGATTTCATATAGGTATTTTGTAAGTTTAAGTATTTCTTTAAATGAAGAATTACTAATTAATTAATTAATTAAGTCAGGTAATTCCTTACTTCTGAAGCCAAGATTACTCTCTCTCTCTTACCTACCTTCTACCCAGTCTAATGTACAATTCTCAGATTCTCACAAATCGTAACTCAACACTCCTGACCAAACTCAAATCTACCTACAACAAGGTTGCTAGATTTGCTGCCCAACAAACCTACAAATCCCATCTCTCTCTCTCTCTCTAAAACAGCTAAATTGGCTTGAATTACCCCACCAGCTTCTTCTTTCTCAGCTACAGATCATCCATTCTGTCCTATACTAGCCCAGCACTATCCCCTCTCATCTCCTATTATTCTCCCTCCAGACCTCTCTGAAGCTCTAACCAAGACCTACTACAAATCTACAAATCCATGTCTAAAGTTGGACACATTATGTACAGCTATCACCCCACTATTGCTTGGAATAGGGTCCCACTAGAAATCAGGACCCTTACACATCCTAAACAATTTAACACAGCCACCAAAGAGCACTTTAAAAGTCACTGGTTCTGCCACTCCACTCTCCCTCCTTAAACATCCCCTACTTCCCATACCTTAATCTACTTTCTGCCCTTAACTCACTCTTCTCACTAGCTCTCTCTAATCTTCCTTGATGTCTCTTTCTACTGTCTTCTAAAATATATTCAGCAAATCGCCTCAGAGAAATATTCTATGGTAATTGTCTTGCCTTCATGCAACTACATTGTGATAAAACTGGGTTTTTGTAACCACTTACCCCAAAAACTATATCATCTTAATGACATACTTCTTTTTATACATCTTGAAATAGTTTTGCTTTACTCCTGATTATTGACACTGTATAACATTGTATTGCTACTTAATGCCTTGTAATAACCCTGTAACATTTCTGTTTAATGCTAATTTATAATGAAAATTGTTTAATATGTCGGAGCTTTTCTCACCTGGCCTCTGCTGAAAAAGGGCTCTTCAGCTAAGTCAGACAATCCCAGTCAACAAATGTAAAATAAAATAAATAAATAAATTATTAGTCTGCATAAATCTTGCGAAAATGTCAGAATGCTTTGCATAGTTAGTCAATCTTGTTGTGGAATTTTGTATGTTGTTTCTATTGTTTGTATATCCAGAACTTTTAGTTTTTTGGTACATTGAAACCAACAAACAAATCCTTTCTATTCCCAGGAATTAATTATTTCTCTGTATATTTTATGTGGATAGCTCTTTGTAACTATGAATGGTGTTAAAGATCAAACCAGATTTTTAAATCTATATTTGCATTAATAAATTTCCTAAATAAGTCAATTTAATAATAAATCATACAAGTTTTAATGGGCTTAGTTATGTTATAATGTATTCCTTTTCTGTATTACTTAACTGCTTGCTTTTCTTGACATTAGGCTTCGGTGTTGTTATTCTCTGCTTTATGACATTTAGTATGTTCAGGTATCTTTACCTAAATCTTAACTTTTTAACTTTGCTTTAGGACTATTAGAATCACTTGCGTTTCTGCATATAAGCTGAACCATATTAGGTGTCACTTCTTTTCTGGAATCTGTTCTCCTCTCTTCAAGGCTTCAGATACGTCTTGTCTTTTTTTTTTCTTTCTTTTTTAATACTTCCTTTTTTGGATCTTTTTTTCTAATTTATTTAATGTTTTCTTATATAATATTATTTTGCTTTTATTCTTTCAATTAATGATCTTAGACTGTCTTCTATAACGTTTGACATTTTGTCCTTTTCAATACTTTTTCTTTTCTGTTTTTCCCTTATTCTTGCTGTAAAATCCCTTTGAGAAACTCTAGGTTTGAGTAAAATTAAGAAAATATTATTTCTTTTTTATCAAGTGTCCATATCACAGGCCTCAAACATCTTGAATGGCTTACCAATTATTTTACTTTTCTTTGGACTGCAATTGTCTGTTGTCAAAGTGGAGTCTAATAGATCAATTAATCTTAGGTCAGTGTCAAGCACTTTGTCAAGATTTCTGTCATCCTTTGAGGACTTCATACTACATTTTCTACCAGTCCTGGGCTTAATGACTTTGGCAGGCTTGGGCTCTTTTTTATCCTAGAATAAGTACACCAAGTTCTTTTTATTTGTTATTTTCCTCCAGAACATATACAACAGTCTATATCTATATCTATCTAGCTAGCTATTTAGCTATCTATATAGATAACTAGATAGCTAGACAGCTAGCTACATATATAGATTAGATATAGATATTAATATATATAAAGAGAGACAGAGAGATAGAAATATAGAGATAGATAGATAGATAGATAGATAGATAGATAGATAGATAGATAGATAGATAGATAATCAGTTTTGTCTTGGTAGGATTTAATAAATAACATGGTCCAGTACATGAATGTATCCACCATGGCTTAAGGATGAATTCAGTTCAAATCAAATCTCCTATTTTTTTTCTGCTGGTTCTTCCTCTCTATCCAGACAGTATTAAGTTTCCATTGCTCAATTGTTTGGCAAGCTTCCTGTAGTATCAGGCAGGATGCTTTGTGCTATCTAATCACAGCATATTCTATCCCAGTCTATAGCTTCTATAGTAACTCCTATTCCTAGTTTTTATTCTGACTCTCTGTTTAAATGTAATTTTTATGCCCCCTCCAATCTTATACTTAATGGACATAAAGGTGTTCATTTATCTCTTTCTTTTGAGCTATATCAGCCTGCCATACTGTGTCTTTAGATTCTACCACCTCACACATTTTCCATAATAATTTAAAAGGGGAAAAATACTTTCCCAAAATGGCATCATGCATCAAAAAGGGAGTTATAGCAACGAGATGTAAAATATTTTCTAGAATGGTTCGAATTGCTTCATGAGTAAGATGATATTCTTTCTATCACCAAGAATCTACATTACTGCTAGTTTTTGTTCATTACTAATCTTATGCTTACAAACTGGGGGGCCCTTGACTAGTGTAATCATACTGCAAGGACTTACTAGAGCTGAATATCTCTCTAAAACAATTTTGTTTGTAACACAATGACATCATGTTGACATAATTTTTCAAGTTGTTGTCTTGTCATACATTATTAGAAGAGTTTTATCTGAAGCACATAGCTATCACATTTTTTTCTGATAGCTTTCTTCCCAGCAGTAGTTACAAACGTATCTATATTTTCTGCATTCTGCTTACGGTTGTATGAAACTTCATACTATATTATGTTTTCAATTTAATTACCATTTTCTAGCATGTTGTTTCAACATACATCTCATAAGTATTGTAATTATTGTAATTTTAATTATAACTCTGTCATGTGATTACTTTTGTAACTTGTACTTTTTGGAGCTTTAATATAATTTAGCTATGTGAACCATCCAGCAACATTGGAAATAACTTCATGTATTAATTGCTACTTTTGGTTCATAGAAAATCGCATATTGTTAGTGCATCTTTAAATACAGAAGGCAACACATTTATTTTAAGCAATGTGTCATTAAATAATAACATTCCACTAAAGAAACTAAATTGTCAAGACTTCTTGGGATCACTCTTTCACTTGGCAATGCACACTTATATCTGTCTTCTGCTAGAATTTCTAACATATTCACCTTACTATTAATGTCAGGTTGTATCCACATCCTTAATATATGTTCCTTGTTAAATTGTCAACATTAAAATGGCTTATTCTTCATATTTTAACCCATTCCTATTTAAGAATCCAATTCTAAGTTTATTATAGTATATGTAATCAGTCCCTCCAATGCCCATATATGTTTCAATGTCTCTGCCCTGTCAGCTAGGATGACAGTATTTTGTTCATTCCAACGTATCTCACTTTTATTAGGTAGTATATCATTCACACATCACTAGGTAGGACTCAAAGCCACCTTTACTGTGCATTTTTTTTTTTTGTTATGGTAGGCCTATTGTTGGTGGTAGCTGCCACATTAGCTGGTACATTCAACAGCTGCTGCAGTTGCACAAACTTCTAGTCAGTCACCACTTTTAAAGTATGTATACATATCCAAAGGATCATCCATGGTTGTATATAAAAAGTAACACACCAACAAATGGCTAACCAATAATATTCATCAGAAGTACACTAGGACTAGCGACAGAAACAGTATTATTAGTAACAACAGTAGCAACTCCTCTGTGACAGACTAGTGACTCCATAAAAAATACTAGACCAAACTAGCTACGCAATTAGCAGCAGAGTTATTGCAAGTAGCTGTGTATTTGCTATTCTTTGACCAAGCTGCCCTTGCGCGCAACAACAGTGTAACTCTAGATGACACTGGTGACAGAACCTTTACATAAAAATAGTGTTTTCTTGCATACATTCTCAAAAACAATGGAAATCATAGCTCATTTGGCTTTTAGTAAACTGATAGAACAAAACCCTGGTTATCTTCACCATGATGTCCAGCCTTGTAGAGCACCTCCATTAAGCAGGCTATTATCAAAAGTTACTGCTACTGACTGTGCCATGTCCTCTAATCAGCTTCAGAAACTGCAAAGAAAATCTTTACCCGAGCTGGTCCCAGGTCACACCCACCACAATCCTCAGATGGGCTGATGAATTCCACAAGACACACCTAACAAAATTAGCATAGTTTGTAATGGGCAAAACACCTGTTATTCATGAAGATGCAATCCATTGGTCTGATTTTTTTCTCTTCTGTCCATCCTTCAATGCATGGGTCTTAAGATATAACCTCAGACCCATCTTCAGCCAGTGTAGACTTTAGGATCCAAAGCTCAGGCTGCTTCCCTTACCCATCATATCCTGTCATCCCCAACATTACCTCAGATCTCATTTGCCACTCATTAAAGTAAGATGTGGCCCATTGCTCAGGTGACTCAAATAACTCTATTTGTTTTCTAGAGTATTTCCTCAAGTTTTTTTTTCATTTTCTTTTTCTTCCTTCTCAACTTTCTAGGATTTACCCCTTTCCAGAAGCTATTCAATCACCTTACTTTGCTCCCCCATCATCAGGGTAACTCCAGGATGTCCCACCCTGTCAAAGAAGAGCAGCTGCCATAGAAATAAAAAATGTTGCCAGAAAATGAGTCATCCAGGACAAGGCCAATGTGGACCTGAAACCCAATTAAGGTTATTTTTGCTACCAAAAAAGAAGGGGGAGCACTGGCACATTTTGGACCTCAGTCATCTGTCAATAAGTAAAACAGATGAAGTTTCAGATGGTCACAGTTTAGTCCATTCTCCCATTAAGGAGGAAATACTGAATGTGCTTGATAGACCTTCAAGATATATACTACCATATTATGATGGACAGATGATCCAGAAGGTTTCCCCACTTCTGGCTAGCTGCCAGTCCTTTTCAGTTTAAGGCACTGCCCTTTGGTCTCAGAATAATCCCCTGGGTTTCTCCAAGTGCATGGTGGTGATTGCAGCTCATCTCAGACGGCAAAGGTTCCAAGTGTTCACATAACTAGATGACTTGATCATTTCTGCCCATATTAGAGATCCCCTCCTCTATGCCAAAAACTCCTTGCTCCTTTTCTGCTCTTATCTGAGCATTACTATGAATATAGATAAATTCAAGCTTCTTCTGGTCCAAGCAATATAGTTAATTTGAGCACATTTGGACACAACTGGTCCATACCTCTCAACCCCTTAGTGCAAGAAATCTGGATAAAGCCTAACAAAATGTGGGGATAAAGGCCCAAAAATTGGGACATACTTTAAATAGGCGCTTCCTTCCCTCGATCTATATTCCAGGACTGCCACTGCCCCAAACAGAAGACACCTTTGAATTGTCTACTACCCAGGCACCATCAATCGCCACCACTGAGAATACTTTCTCTACCTAAGGAAACCTAAGTGTATGTAGCCTTAATAAGGAAACATCCTTTTGCAAAGCCTGTATTATTCTGACCTCCCGTGATAGTAACCTACCACAGCCTGTTTGCCACTCTCCCCCTTCCAGTCTTTCTCAATGTTTCCTAGACCCAATCTATAGTGAATGAAGACTCTTCCCTCACTCTGTCCACCCTCTCATTGCCACTAGGTGGCAGCATACACCTCTACAGTTGCTTACCTTGTCTATTCCTTCCAACCCCCACCTATAGTTTTTCGCTATTTATCAGCTATTTTAAACATTCCTGCAGACGCTTGCTCAGTCTTTTCCCTCCTAACCTCCACCAAAGTTTAACAGCTATCTTATTTCTAAACTCTATCAGCTAATTCACTTCTGCTCTACCACTCTCATAACTATATAACTCCCTCTACTTGCCAGGACAATAACAGCCTCATATACCTTGTTCAAATTACCTTCATTAACTCTTCAGCTGTAGCCCATATTATTTCTTGTATTACAGTCTCTGATAATTTCTGCAGTCTCCACTCACCTCTGGCTCTTCCTTCACCCTTACATGTAACTCATAATTACATCACCACTCGCCACCTAAAAAACATCAACTCCAAAGCCTTCTCTGACTCCCTAAAATCACTAAACTGGAACCCTCTAAAATCTCTACCCCTAGAAAATGCTGTTGCCCACTTCAATTCAACTTTCTTAAAACTGTTAGATAGCTATGCCCCTATAAAAACCAAAAGAATAAGAAACAAAACTGCCCCTTGGCTAACCAAAAACACACTAACTACCATGCGCCTTAGAGACAAAGCCTGGGCACGTTACCAAAGAAACAAAACTCCCAGCAATCTTAATGAACTCAAAACACTTCGCAACAGAGTTAAAAACTTATTACAGTAGAACGACAGATTTACTTCTCCTTACTTTAAAACAACCATAAAACCAATCCACAAAAATTCTGGAAAGGTATCACTACCCTCCTAAAAGCCGGCACAACAGAAATCCCAAGCCCTGACCCAAATGCATTAGATATAGATCTGGCCACCCAATTTAACTCTTTTTTCATAGACTCCATTTCCAAATTAACCTCATCCTTCTCTAATAACACTTCACTCCCCACTTCTGCATCTCCTCTCTTGTCACCCCCCTCACCTCCACACTCTCATACCCTCTCTTCCCAATCCCCACCATTCTTCATAAAACCCATTCCGACTTCTACCATAAAAAAATTCCTGCAAAAGCTAAAACCATACTCCAATACCCCCGATAGCATTCCCTCATCCTTCCTCAGCATAGCTGCCGAAGCCATTGCCTTCCCCATCAGTATCCTAATCAACCGCTCTATGCAAGAAGGTTTTGTACCCCAACTCTGGAAAAAGGCTTTCATTATTCCCCTGCACAAAGGAGGCAATAATAACAATATCACTAACTTCCATCCCATTGCCGTCCTCTCTCCCATCTCTAAACTCCTAGAAAAATGTATCCATCTTCATCGCCTTCCCTATCTCATAGATAATAACTTATTAACTCCCACCCAACATGGATTCAGACCCAGTCACAGCACTATGACTGCCCTCCTATCCTTCCTGGAAACTGTGAATAAAGCCAGGGATTCTGGCTTTACTGTATCTACCCTCCTACTTGACCTCTCTAAGGCCTTCGATACCATCTCTCACAACCTTCTCCTTACTAAACATTCTAAACTAAACCTATCCCTTTCCTCTCTCAATTGGTTCACTAGCTACCTCTCTAACAGGCAACAAGCAGTCAAGTGGAAAAAGACCATCTCCTCTTTCCTTAACACTCCCGCTGGTGTCCCCTAGGGTTCCATATTGGGTCCCCTCCTCTTCAATATATTCATAAATGATTTCTTCCACTCAATCCCTTATGCTAACCTTATTCAATACGCAGATGATTCAACTATAATCTGTGCTGCCACATCCATCCCCACTCTCTTAAAGCTTACTCAAGACTCCTTCTCTACCACAGAACAGTGGATGAAAGACAATGACCTAGCACTCAATGCTTCAAAAACCAAACTCATGGTATTTACCCCCTCTAAAACCACCACCATTGATAGAAACCTATTCTCCATCACTAGCCAGAACAACACACCTCTTGAACTGGTATCTGAAACCAAACTATTAGGGGTCCACATCGATGACCAGCTTAAATTCAGTTCCCATCTACAACTAAACATAAAAAACCACCAAAAACTTGGTATGCTCTACCGTCATAATCGCTACCTCACTGCATCTACTAAGTTCACTCTCCCTACTACATTTCTCATCCCTTCCCTCCTATATGGTGCCCCTCTCCTAACAAACCTACAATCCTCTCTCAAGACAAAACTGTCCTCTTGTTATAATAAAATTGCCAAATTCGCCACTAGCCACAAATCATCAACCCAACACTGTGCATCTCTCCACAAACTAAACTGGCTAGAACTACCCAACTATCTCACCTATACTCAACTTACTTATGCACACAAACACATTTTTCACCCCTCCATCTGTCCCTCCCTTTCCTCTACCTTTAAAATGCACAACCCAGAAAGACTACTAAGATCCAACAACCGAAACCTAACAGAATTGTACAAACCTCTTCGTCCCCCAGGACAAAACCTCCTGTCCTTTGCCCTGGCACTTCTATGGAACTCCCTCCCTCCCTCCCTCCATCCGTACCACCACAAACCTCTCTTCCTTTAAAAAATCACTTCACTCACATCTAACATACAAGAGGGAATACTTCTGCTCCCACCCCACATAGCCTATTCTCCTCTTCCTTCAGGCAACTATCTCATTTATTCCAGACTCTAATTTCATATTTCCATCCAGCAAATACTAAGCCAATTGTAAATAACTTCTTATAATTCTCTAATTGTACTATTCCATTTCAAGAAACTGTATATTTACAAATGCAATGTTTGTTTTTTGTACTTAATGTAACCTAAAATTTAATTGTAACTGCTGTAATCTTTGTTTTGTCTTGGAGCTTTTCTCCCCAGGACTCCATTGAAAATGGGTTCTTATTGGCCCAATGGACTATCCTGGTTAACCAACTGCAAATAAATAAATAAATAAATAAAAAATATTGCTCTTATGAACTTAGAAAGTTACTAGAGTAATAGGGTTTGTGTTAACATACATTTTCTAAAGGAACTGAAGTATGAGACTGAAATGTATGTCATTATTTGGTGACTTCAATCCTCAGATCATCCCAGTGATTTGCCAGAAAACCACAATTTTTCTGAGGAACAGACCAAAAATATGAGGCAAAAATCTGGGTATTCTGCAAACATTTGGACGATTGAGAGGTATGAACTGGTCAGATTGCAAAACTTCAAGAGAACAAGTTGACAATGCTACAGAATCAAGAGTCACACATCCTTTCCTACAAGAACCCACCTGCCAGACTAATTCTTTGGCTTCTAGTATCTATGGTTGCCTCCATCACTGTGGTTCCCCTAGCAATAAACCACATTAGGATTCTCCAATGGATGCTTTCAGTACAGTGGTCCATCAGATGCCAACTCATAAGCTTACTGATTCATTTGACAGACATTTGCAGGACACACATAGCATGGTGGCTTCAGTCACCAAAGGTATCATATGGTCAACCCCTAGTCCCTCCTTCTCTGCAGACCACTCTGAACATGGATGCTTTCCAGTTTGGGGTGGGGGTCACAAAATGGGAAAGATGGTCCAAGTGGACCCTCTTGAATGCCAATCTTCACATCAGTGTTCTGGAGAGGAGAGCTGTCCTTCAAGCATTGGAGGCTCTTCAGGATGTTCTACCACTGGGAGTGATTTCTATCCAAACAGACATCATGTCAGTAATCTGGTACATCAGCAAACAGGGGGGCACACTTTTAGCCATTACGTCAAAAAGTGATGAGAATGTGGCAGTGGATGATATATTCTGATCACTTTCTGTTAGTAGCACATATCCCATGGAAATCCAGTGTGCTGGCAGACAGAGCAGGTCTATCCTCCTTCTTTATGAGTAGACCCTCAATCTAATGGTGGTGGATTGGATCTTCCACTGCTGGGGCCAACCATGTTGTGATCATTTCACTTCCCCTCACAGCACAAAATCCAATGGGTTCTTCACTCTGATCTCCCAAGAAGAGGGATCACCAAGGGATACTCTAACCCACAGTTAGGTCCCAAAATTCCTGTATGTCTTTCGCCCTACTGCACTCATTCCCAAATCCCTGCAGAAAGCCTTGAAGAGAAAAATCACATTCATCCTCATTGCCCATTTCTGGCCTTAAATGGTATAGTTTCCCTTCCTATAATCTCACTTTGTAGACCTCCTTGGGCACCAGATCCATCCAAAATGCCTCATCCAGATATTTAAGCTATCAAACTAACACTTGGTTTCTCCAATTCCAGTAATGGCTAGTAAGTCCAGCCTTTCTTCTCCAGTTATCCACATTCCTAATTTTCCTCAGAGATCATCTACTAGGAAAATCTACAAAAGCAAGTGGAAAAGATATACTATTTGGGCTTGTCAGTGGAATTTGGACCCCTTTTTTGGCTCCTCTTCCTGCTATCTTACATTTTCTTGTTTTCATTTTTCATGCTGGAGCTAGATACTCTACTATTAAGGTCTAACTAGCTGCAATTTCTAATTTTCATATATGGGAAAATCATTCATCTGTAGCATCCCTTGGATTGTCCAAGGCATTTTACAAAGAGTTTTCCTTCTAAGACCTCCCCTCAGGGATGCCACTCCTCCTTGGGACAGGAACATTTTGTTTCAGGCCTTAATCTATCATCCTGTTGAACTGGAGCCAAGGCAGATATCAAGTATCTTAATTGGAAAATATTATTTCTGGTGGTAGTCATATTAGAGCAGTGAATATCCAAACTGCAAGCTCTTCCTTGCAAATCTTCATATCTTATTTTTTGCAAGGAAAGATTATCTTTACAAACAAACCCATCCTTTATTTCAAAACTGGCAACTGAAACTTCAGTAAACCAATCTATCCATCTTCCGGTTTTCTTTCCTAATTTTTCCAACAAAGGGGAGTATATGTTACATTTGTCAGATGTGCATTGTCAGCTATGTTTCCATTTTCATAGTACCAAACATTTTAGGATGTCTGATCAATTGTTTTTGTACTTCTCCAAAGTCAAATAGGGACAAGGAGTCTCCAAAGTAACTTTATCAAGATGACTGTCTGACTGTTATCGCTCATGTTTTGCCCCCCTGCAAAAATGTAAAAAAACATCTTTTTATTTTATTTTTTTTAATTGGATGTTTGAAGTTTAAAAACTTTGATCATCTGGTCCTTAGCCATATGATGTTCAAAGTTTTGAAACTTTGATCATCTGAAGTAGACCCATGTGTTCGTGCGCATATGTGTGAATGCTTATTATGATCAATTAATCTTTTAATCAACTGCAAAAATTAACATTCTCCTTTTTCATTTAAGAACAGGTAGGGTTTGGAATTCATTACCAAGAAAAGTTAGATCAGAGAAAGATCTTACATATTTTAAGGTATTATTAGATAACTGATTTTTAAAATTATATTATGCATCAAGGACATTAATAAGGCAAAATCTAAAATGGCCTATGAAGGCCCAGAGTTTATTGAATAAATCTTTGAATCAACATACATCAGTGTTCAAAGGTACAATTAAAAGGCAGTCAATTTGTTGCAGTAATCTTGTATGAGATTAAGCAAGAGTGAGGATGTCAAGAGTTTTTCCTTTTCCCCATTATTGTGTTATTTCAGGTTTAGTATGTATAGCATAGCAGGGATGTAAGGTGCAGCCCCCATATGGGAGTGCAGAGGCACACTGTGCAGCTTCAAAAGGCACATATAATGTTTTATTGTGGGGTCTCTTTGCTGGTTGTTGAAAGTGTCATTCAATATCTATTCATCAAGAGGGTGGACTCTGATGACTAGACCTATAAACATATATATCTCTGTGTGTATGTGTGTGTGTGTGTGTGTGTGTGTGTGTGTGTGTGTGTGTTGTTATAACTCACCAAGTAGATTCTAGACAAAATGGGAATTGTTGAATGTGTCTGATTGATTCACTGAAAAATACTAACTGAACAGGTTATAACAATAAAACTGTGGACAAAAAAAATCTTGTTTCCCCTCCATGTTGTGGGATGTTGGAGTTATATATATAGATGCTGGGCTATGAGGGATGCAGAGTGTTTGCCAAAATGTTTTTACTTTATGTTGTAATCAACAGCCTGTGATGTTGGTATCTGTTTAACTGAATAATAAGCCCAGTGCATTCACTAAAAGATATATGTTTGCCCATACCTTACTTGGATAGAAGGAAGTTTCTCTGTTCACTGTGAGAAAGGGAGCTTTGAGCAGCCTATCTGTCCCTGGAGGAGTGGTTTCAGCCCAGAAATGAGTAGTTTATTGGCCATTTTGGGCTAATTTCAATCTCTTTCATTTCCCTGCTATAAAACCCGCATTTGCAAGGTTTTTGTGCTAGTATACAGCTCAACAAGCTCCTGTCTGGTGCCCTGCAGAGTTCTACAGCAGCAGAAATACAAAAGAGAGACTTTGGAGTGATTATCATTTTTCTGCATTTTCCTGCTGCCTTTAGCTAATTCCACCTAACACGCCAATTTTCTAGAGTTTCTGTGATTTAAAAAGCTTGTTTCATCTACATATTGTAGTTATTTTACTGCCTGCACTTTGACAAAGTCATTTTTGTGTTTAAATTACCTGTTTAACTGTTGTAGGTTACATACTCAAGTGTGATAGCACTTTCTGTGCATTTAAAGTGTTTTTTTATTGTATCTGCTTTATTTTCTGATAAAAAAGACAAAAAACAAAAAATATATATACTTGTTTTCCGCCTTTCTAAGCTAGTATAGTCCAGTTTTTAGGTTAGTGCTGAATTCAGGGCCGTGTTACAAGTTTCTGTGTTTGCCCATACCTTACTTGGATAAAAAGAAGGAAGTTTCTCTGTTCACTGTGAGAGAGAGAGATTTGAGCAGCCTATCTGTCCCTGGAGGAGTGGTTTCAGCCCAGAAATTAGTAGTTTATTGGCCATTTCGGTTAATTTCTATCTCTTTCATTTCCCTGCTATAAAACCCACATTTGCAAGGTTTTTGTGCTAGTATACAGCTCAGCAAGCTCTTGCCTGGTGCCCTGTAGAGTTCAACAGCAGCAGAGAGACAAAAGAGAGACTTTGGAGTGATTAAGTATCATTTTTCTGCATTTTTCTTGCTGTCTTTAGCTAATTCTGCCTAAAACGCCAATTTTCTAGAGTTTCTGTGATTTAAAAAGCTTGTTTCAGCTACATATTGTACTTATTTTACTAACTGCACTTTAACAAAGTAGTTTTTGTGTTTAAATTATCTGTTTAACTGTTGTAGGCTACACCCTTAAGTGTGATAGCCATTTCTGTGCATTTAAAGTGTTTTTTTGATTGTATCTGCTTTATTTTCTGAAAAAAAAAAAAACAAAAAGAAAAAATGCTTATTTTACCGCCTTCCTAAGCTAGTATAGTCCAGTTTTCAGGTTAGTGATGAATTCAGGGCTGTGTTACAAGTTTCTGTGTTTGCCCATACCTTACTTGGATAGAAGGAAGTTTCCCCTCCATGTTGTGGAATCTTGGAGTTATATATATAGATGCTGGGCTATGAGGGGTGCAGAGTGTTTGCCAAAATGTTTTACTTTATGGTGTAATCAACAGCCTGTGATGTTGGTATCTGTTTAACTGAATAATAAGCCCAGTGCATTCACTAAAAGATATATGTTTGCCCATACCTTACTTGGATAGAAGGAAGTTTCTCTGTTCACTGTGAGAGAGGGAGATTTAAGCAGCCTATCTGTCCCTAGAGGAGTGGTTTCAGCCCAGAAATTAGTAGTTTATTGGTCATTTTGGGCTAATTTCTATTTCTTTCATTTCCCTGCTATAAAACCCTCATTTGCAAGGTGTTGCATGCCGGGAAGTGCCAGTTAGCTAGGGTATAACTATTCCTGGCTCCACAAAGTCTACTCTTCAGTTTTTCCCTTGGAACTAGACAAAGTTTCAACTTAAGCACTCAAACCATTCACTTTTCATACTGGCACTTGCTCAAAACTAATAGCAAGCACTAATAAACCTTAGCACTAGATCCCACCCCCATACTGTAGAGAAGGACAAGGCTCTCTATTCGACCTTACCAGCCAATCAGTAAAACAGTTCACTGTACCTATCCAGGCATGTCCAAAGGGCAGTTTCAGGTGTACTCTCTGGTCCAACTGGTGAATCTGGGCATTTTGAGGCAATGTTACAATTGTCTCATGTACACAGACAACCCTCTCCTCCTTCCACCAAACACTAATACATGTGAGAGATGCAATTATACAGCCAAACTGGAGGCTAAGCTCTCTTAACCCAAGACTGGACCAGACAGTCAAGAAGAGAAGGGAATTACTTGCATCACACCACCAGTCTCACATAGACCTATGAAACCAGCACCGGCAAAAAACACACATAAATACAGGAAAACATACTCGGAGGCTCTAAATAAAAATCTGCAGACGCAACAGAGACCTCCAAAGCAGATATCCAAGCAACCTCCACCCCCCCAACACAAACCATGAAACATATACTTCACAAAACCAGTGTGCCACACAATCACAACCCTTAAGGCAAAATAACATACCCAACACACTAGTAATAGGTGACTCTATAGTCAGGCACACTGATGTCTCACTCACTAGGCTGAACAAGGAAAACATTACTGTTAGCTGCCTGTTGGGTGCCAGGATCCGCCACATAACACAAGCACTTAGGTCACTCCAGAACAAGTACAAATATGACTCTGTCATTGTCCATGTTGGTGTGAATGACCTGAGCGTACCTCCCTGGACTACATGAAAAAAGATATGGAGGAGCTCTCTGATCACATAGCCCTGGCAAGTATGACCCTCACATTGAGTAGCATCCTGCCCTTACCAAGAATGATACCATGGTATAGAGAAAAAAATATCAATTTCAACAACTGGCTAAGCTTCTGGTGTCATTCAAAGGGGATCCAGTGTCTGTCAGCGTGGGATGACATGCTCAACAAGCCACGCTGCTTTGCTAGAGATGGCTTGCACCTGTCACCCTTAGGCTTTCGAATACTGGCCAAGACTTTTGCCACCCCCATAGTGCCTTTTTTAGGAAAAGCTCAAAAGATAAATCAACCACTGTAAATAGCATAAGTAACAAACAACTGGGGGTAATGCTTCTCAATGCCAGAAGTCTAAATCTCAAAATGCACGCACTCGAGGCACTCCTCAGTATGGAGAAAATCGATATATGTGCAGTAACAGAAACCTGGTTTAAGGCTCCAGAGAGCACTCCAGCACTACCAGGCTGCAACTCATACTATACATTTCGGCCACAAAACCCGGACCGAAATACAAAAGGCGGGGAAGTATCCATATTCATCAAGGATACCACACCTCCAGGTTAGTAGCACAGCACGATGCTTCAGAGATCATCCACGTGCAACTAGCAATGGGCAAAACTGCTATTCAAATTATAGCTTGCTACAGATCACCCACCATGTCCCAGGACCCCCACTCCACATTCCTGGAAACACTGGGAAACATAAAGGTCCTAACAAAAACCCTGATATTGGGTGATTTCAATTACCCAAACATTAACTTGGAGAACTACTCAAGTACCAACTCCCTTGCCTAACATTTCCTAGAATTTATAAACTCAAATGCCCTGGATCAACTGGTCAACACCCCCACGAGAAGTGACAACATATTGGACCTGCTAGCAAATGAAAATAAGGCTCCAGGCTCCTTCCTTCGTTAAAATTCAAAGAGTTTTAATTGCTTAAACAACATCATGTTCCATTGAATAAAAAAATACATGAATGTGTAAAAATTACTATTAAAACATTCAAACAAACCCACACAAGTTCAGTCACAGAATAGATTTAAATAACACCCGTATATAGCACGGTTGTTAAAACTCGCCTCAATAGAGGCGAAACCAACACTGTGTTGATATGAAATACTTTTAAAGGTGGTATTGGAGCTAAAATATTAAAGGTATCAGAACTATTGTTAGGGGTTGAACCCTTCTAAGTCGAGTACTGGCATTCAAACCCGTTCAACATCAACCCCATATTGGACCTGGTCATCGCCAACATGGGTGAGCGGTGTTCCACACCGGAGGTCAACCCCTCGCTGGTTAGATCTGACCATCAACTAAGCACTCTGGATATCCACATTCCACCACCACCACCCCCGGTCAAAGAAACCACTGTGAAAAACTTTTCAAAAGCAAATTTCATGTTACTTAAGACCGAGGTGGGAAGTTTCAAAGCCCCCATGCTAAAGGATAACGCTATCCAAGCTCCAAAATCCTTTACTAATGCACTCTACGGGCACCTACAAGAATGCATGGATCGTGCTATGCCAAACAAAACCAAGACTCACTCCTCCAAGAAAAGGAAACCAGTTTGGTGGACCCCTGCCATAAACAAGCTATACAATAGAAGGAGGAAACTAGTACAGAAAATAGTAAAATCCCAAGAAGGGATTACATCTCTGATCAGTATCAGCAAGAAACTACGTTCCGTCATACAATCATCCAAGGCTAGCTTCGAAAGAAAAAATGTCATGGACTCCAAAGATAACCACAAGGCATTCTTTAGCTATGTCAAGAATCTAACTGGCAATTCTCAGATCTGCTCGGAGTTAGTGCAGAATGGCACAAAATACACTGAATCGACCAATATAGCCAACTTCCTGGTAGACAGGTTCAGTGCAAACTTCACCCCCCTCTCACCCCCAATAGGGCCCATAACTATACCAGAAGAATGTAATGCCCCTGAAATCACAGATACTCAGGTTAAAACAGCCCTCTCCAAAGCCAAAAACACAGCATCAATGGGACCGGACAGTGTTCCAGGCTGCGTCCTACACGAGCTCAAAGATGAACTAACCCCTCACCTAAACACACTGTTTAAACTCAGCCTCTTCACAGGCTACATGCCCACAGAGTGGCGTACAGCAATGGTTATTCCACTCCACAAAGGTGGAGCCACAACGGACCCTGGGAACTATCACCCTATAAGCCTGTCTAGCTTGGTCTGCAAAGCTATGGAGTGCATCATCATGGATCTCATTAACAGAGACATTAGAAAACTCCAAACACTGGACCCCACCCAGTTTGGCTTTGTTAAGGGCAGATCATGCTTCCTAAACCTGGTGGACTTTTTTGAGACAGATACCAAGACTATAGATGAGGAAAAGGTGGTCCACACAGCCTACCTAGACCTTGCAAAGGCCTTCGACACCATTCCCCGCTCAGGTATTATAGACAAGCTCACCAGCCTGAACATAAACCCCTACATCATGAGATGGGTTGCCAACTTGCTCACGGACAGAACCCACATGGTAAGAGTTGTGAGAGCTAGGTCGGCATATACTTCTCAGAGGTACAGGCAAGCACAGGAGGACTATGGCTGACCAAGTTCGCAGACAACTGCAAACTAGGGGCTATAATTGACTCTCCGGCTGACACAGACATCCTCCAAAAGGGTCTCACTGAGACATATACCTGATGTCAAAACCATGGCCTCAAGCTAAATGCCAAAAAAATGCATAGTCATCCCCTTTGGAAAAAAATAAAATACCCACAAACTTCCGCATAGGTGGTAGCCCCCTAAATACGGAAGACATAATAAGGGATCTGGGAGTGGGGACCCAAGTAGATAGTAACCTCTCCTTTGATAATCACATTGCCAAAGTGGTTAGAAAATCCTGCTATGCAGCCCACCTAATCACAAAAGGGTTTGCATCCAGATCGAAAGAGGTCATTGGGCCCCTCTATGCATTACTCATCAGACCCATCATAGAGTACAATGCCCCATTTGGGATGTATCTTACAAAACACCTGCAACAACTGGAAAGACCACAGAAGTACCTCACCAAGAGGATCACTGGCCTCAAGCAGATGCCCTATGCAGCTCGACTGAAGAAACTCCAGCTGTACTCGGTTGCATACTGCCTACTCAGAGGTGATCTCTGCCTGACATAAAAGGCCATGTCCAACCCAGAATTGATGGACATGCTCTATCTAAAGAAAACCATATCCCCTCGAACCACATGCTCCTGGGATCTAAACCTGACCACAACAATAAATAGGACGTGCTGGAGGGATAGATTCCTGTTCCGGAGACTTCCCATGCTCTGGAACAAGATTCCAATCTACATTAGGCAGAGCTCCTCGCTAACCCTCTTCAAGAGAAACCTTGACGAGTGGATGGGAAACAGAAAGTTTACCCCAGGGATCACTTCAATGGCTCTGCTGGACAGAGGCACAGGGAACTAATCTAAGGAGGCGGCAAAAGCCAACACATTCTGGCTAGGCTTATAAATGCCTTCAGGCAGATAGCCTAGTACCTACCTATGAACCTATGAACCTATTAGTCTTGTACTCATATGTAAATAGAAAAATAGATAGGTAGATAGATTTGCACACACACACACACACACACACACACACACACACACACACACACACACACACACACACACACACACACAGCTGCAAACACACCATAAACAACTGTCCCTATCACTGCTGTTATAGCATGACAGCATTCTATATAATATAATATAATTCCGTACATTTGTAACATTAGTCACAATGTATGTATGAATCAAAAATAGAAGCAGATGAACAGTAGTATTTAGGAATGCAAAATGCGTATAGCACATTCCAGTAGGTTTCTGAAACAATTTGCTCATTCCTACAAACTAACTCAGTGGCAATGGTCCTCAATATATACATTTGCATGCTACACTGTGCAGCTTATTTCCAAAATGTAAAGCTGGGTGAAGTGAACATACAAACACTAGCTTGGTACCACCCTGTTTTGCACTGTTTACTAAGAAGGTTCAAAGTGATACCCTGTTGTACAAGTTAAAACAATATCAAGCAGCCACCCCTTACAAGTACCTTGCCCTTTGCTGATATGTTGGCATATACCCTGCTGTGATTTGTTATCTCTATATGGTTGCACAATCCCTTTGAATAGTTTCAGTGCCATTGATATGTTCAGTGAACAGCATACTATTCTGTCTGCTCTTTATGACATTATACACCACAAATGTTTATAATGCTATTAATATATCAGCCAAACAGTCTGCAGTGCTGTACACTCTAGACAGCAATACATTCCCTCATCTAAATACTTGTAGGCTGGTATGTAGTCCAGACACATAGTATTGTGTACCCAGAATAGATAGTAAGCTAGCCCTCTAATCTCATATAGTTCTATATATGTACATGGCACATGGACGGCCATATATCTATCTATATGTTGTTGTTGTTGTGTCTTTCGGCTTTTCCCGGTTAGGGGTCACCACAGCGGAACTCCGGTCTGCTAATGATTGGCAGTAGATTTTTACATGCTGAATTGCCAACTCTGACGCACAACCTTCAACGAAGGTACGCCCATTCACGCATGTCTCCACACAGAAGACGCTCTAACTGAGAATCGAACGGGACACTGTCTTACTGTGAGGCGACAATGCTACCACAGCACCACCACCGCAGTGATATATATATATATATATATATATATATATATATATATATATATATATATATCTATATTTATATATATATGGGTCCCCTTCATATAAACAAAATCCTACTTACCCGACTTTAATAACATCAAGCCAAGAACGCAAAAAGGCCAAAACACTGACCACTCGGAACGCCGACGTGTAACTAAAGGTAACCAACTCCTTGGCCAGCAAGTTGACCTTTGCCCCTGACCTCTACCGTAGTGCGATCTCAGAGTTAATATATTTAATTGGGGGGTGGCGGATGAAGCCCTCCATGTGGGTGGGTTTTCTTTACTTCCATTTCAGTTTGTTTGTCGGGATGACAAATGGGTTACTTACCTTTAGTTAAACATCAATGTTCTGAGCAGAGGTGTATACTTCTCAGAGGTACAGGCAAGCACAGGAGGACTATGGCTGACCAAGTTCGCAGACAACTGCAAACTAGGGGCTATAATTGACTCTCCGGCTGACACAGACATCCTCCAAAAGGGTCTCACTGAGACATATACCTGATGTCAAAACCATGGCCTCAAGCTAAATGCCAAAAAAATGCATAGTCATCCCCTTTGGAAAAAATAAAATACCCACAAACTTCCGCATAGGTGGTAGCCCCCTAAATACGGAAGACATAATAAAGGATCTGGGAGTGGGGACCCAAGTAGATAGTAACCTCTCCTTTGATAATCACATTGCCAAAGTGGTTAGAAATTCCTGCTATGCAGCCCACCTAATCACAAAAGGGTTTGCATCCAGATCGAAAGAGGTCATTGGGCCCCTCTATGCATTACTCATCAGACCCATCATAGAGTACAATGCCCCATTTGGGATGTATCTTACAAAACACCTGCAACAACTGGAAAGACCACAGAAGTACCTCACCAAGAGGATCACTGGCCTCAAACAGATGCCCTATGCAGCTCGACTGAAGAAACTCCAGCTGTACTCGGTTGCATACTGCCTACTCAGAGGTGATCTCTGCCTGACATAAAAGGCCATGTCCAACCCAGAATTGATGGACATGCTCTATCTAAAGAAAACCATATCCCCTCGAACCACATGCTCCTGGGATCTAAACCTGACCACAACAATAAATAGGACGTGCTGGAGGGATAGATTCCTGTTCCGGAGACTTCCCATGCTCTGGAACAAGATTCCAATCTACATTAGGCAGAGCTCCTCGCTAACCCTCTTCAAGAGAAACCTTGACGAGTGGATGAGAAACAGAAAGTTTACCCCAGGGATCACTTCAATGGCTCTGCTGGACAGAGGCACAGGGAACTAATCTAAGGAGGCGGCAAAAGCCAACACATTCTGGCTAGGTTTATAAATGCCTTCAGGCAGATAGCCTAGTACCTACCTATGAACCTATGAACCTATTAGTCTTGTACTCATATGTAAATAGAAAAATAGATAGGTAGATAGATTTGCACACACACACACACACACACACACACACACACACACACACACACACACACACACACACACAGCTGCAAACACACCATAAACAACTGTCCCTATCACTGCTGTTATAGCATGACAGCATTCTATATAATATAATATAATTCCGTACATTTGTAACATTAGTCACAATGTATGTATGAATCAAAAATAGAAGCAGATGAACAGTAGTATTTAGGAATGCAAAATGCGTATAGCACATTCCAGTAGGTTTCTGAAACTATTTGCTCATTCCTACAAACTAACTCAGTGGCAATGGTCCTCAATATATACATTTTCATGCCACACTGTGCAGCTTATTTCCAAAATGTAAAGCTGGGTGAAGTGAACATACAAACACTAGCTTGGTACCACCCTGTTTTGCACTGTTTACTAAGAAGGTTCAAAGTGATACCCTGTTGTACAAGTTAAAACAATATCAAGCAGCCACCCCTTACAAGTACCTTGCCCTTTGCTGATATGTTGGCATATACCCTGCTGTGATTTGTTATCTCTATATGGTTGCACAATCCCTTTGAATAGTTTCAGTGCCATTGATATGTTCAGTGAACAGCATACTATTCTGTCTGCTCTTTATGACATTATACACCACAAATGTTTATAATGCTATTAATATATCAGCCAAACAGTCTGCAGTGCTGTACACTCTAGACAGCAATACATTCCCTCATCTAAATACTTGTAGGCTGGTATGTAGTCCAGACACATAGTATTGTGTACCCAGAATAGATAGTAAGCTAGCCCTCTAATCTCATATAGTTCTATATATGTACATGGCACATGGACGGCCATATATCTATCTATATGTTGTTGTTGTTGTGTCTTTCGGCTTTTCCCGGTTAGGGGTCACCACAGCGGAACTCCGGTCTGCTAATGATTGGCAGTAGATTTTTACATGCTGAGTTGCCAGCTCTGACGCACAACCTTCAACGAAGGTACGCCCATTCACGCATTTCTCCACACAGAAGACGCTCTAACTGAGAATCGAATGGGACACTGTCTTACTGTGAGGCGACAATGCTACCACAGCACCACCACTGCAGTGATATATATATATATATATATATATATATATATATATATATATATATATATGGGTCCCCTTCATATAAACAAAATCCTACTTACCCGACTTTCATAACATCAAGCCAAGAACGCCAAAAGGCCAAAACACTGACCACTCGGAACGCCGACGTGTAATTAAAGGTAACCAACTGCTTGGCCAGCAAGTTGACCTTTGCCCCTGACCTCTACCGTAGTGCGATCTCAGAGTTAATATATTTAATTGGGGGGTGGCGGATGAAGCCCTCCATGCGGGTGGGTTTTCTTTACTTCCATTTCAGTTTGTTTGTCGGGATGACAAATGGGTTACTTACCTTTAGTTAAACATCAATGTTCTGAGCAGTTGCTGTTTTGAATTTTTGGTATTTTCAGCTTGATGTTATAAAAGTCAAGTAAGTGGGATTTTGTTTATATGAAGTAGACCTATATATATATATATATATATATATATATATATATAGATATATGTATATATACATGTATATATAGAGATGTAGGTATAGATAGATATAGGGCAGGCAAGCTGCCCCGTCAGGAACTCAGTCACAACTGTACTCTTCCGTCTGAGTGCACAATGATGCATATATATATATATATATATATATATATATATATATATATATATATATATATATATATATCTATCACAGGTATCCATGCTCTGTACTCAGTGGTAATGGTAAACACTGGACTGAGCATAACTCACATTTGTGAATATGAAAGCAAGTTACTCCCAGTCCAGTGTTCTCCATTTCTACCACATAATCATACCTGTCCCAACATTATCCATAATGTCCCTAGTTTTGCCTCGCATTTTTGTCCTGAGCCACACAAAATTATTTGTGTTATGTTAAATAGCTGAGGATTATAGTCATAATTGATAATCACTAAAGTTTTGTGCTTTTAATTGTTCAGAAAAATCACTGTGATGTACACCTTGTTTATTCACTTGCTCTGCCCTCAGAAGAATGTTTGATTTTCCCTTAACTGGCTGAGGCTTACAGTCAGCAGCAGAGTTCAACGCTACTTATTCCACAGAATATGCATGTGGATACAAAATCCCATTGTTTTAGTCATTTTAAATAAATAACTAAATAGTAAACTGCCACGTATTACTATTAGTCAGTAATGTCAATTATTAGAATTCCATGCTTCTTGTTCAGAAAATGGACGTTGATGAAATACCTGCTGCTTGGTGTTGTTAAGTGAATTAAAGTAATATTTAAAATTGTATCCCATTTTGACCCTTTGTTCCCCCATTATTATTGAACAATGAAGTTGAGAAGGAACAGAACAAGAAATGTGTACCACATAGACGGTAAAAATGCTATTATTGATTTAGAAGATTTTTGAAAGTTGAACATTCTTAACAGTAATACAGTATTTTCATCTCTAGTTTACATGGTGCATTTTTTCTTCTGTGAATGCATGAGACCCTTCGAAAATGTATTAAAGGAGACTTGGCTTTCTGAGGGGAATTAAAACAAAGTGATATATTCAAAGTAGTAGGGTGATAATGTAGAATACTGGAATAAAAATGTCTTTGCAGTCATTATTTAAAATGTTATAACAGCAGTGTGCATGTGTACAACTACATTTCTGTTGTAATACTTCAACTGTCCCACAAAAACAGTATTCAGTCCCGTTTCTCCATTTTCAACATGTACTCTGTATAAATATTAATCCCCTAAGTGCCAGCACCCTGATTATCATCTGTGTCCTCTATGAAGTATGTGTATCTTCTAATACACCACCCAGTTCTGTTTTCCTGCCAGCTCTAGGTGTACTGTAAAAATAAAGACTGCAGTGCATCTCTGCTGTATCCTGAGGATGCTATTTTATGCACACAGAGCATCAGCTGACAAATGTACCAGTCTGTTAGCATGGCTACTGAGTTGACATCCACATGGCTATAACTAGTTTGTGGTATGAATACAGACTATGAAGTTCAACATTATCAGGTATCCTCCTTAAATAACTTAGACGAGTTAACCAAATATAGTATATTTCTAAAAAAATTCAGCAAGATCAGCCAGAAGAGATAGTTTACTTGAATGTTAGAGCATTCAATTTAACCTCTCAAGAGTTGTTATCATAAAGACAGAGCAAACTAATCTTTGTGACGTGAGATTAAAATGGTTATACATATTATTTAAGTACACAACATAAATAACATTAATTGTCAAACTATCAGAGCAGAAGATTTTCACTTGTGTTCACCACTAGATGTAATCTCCTTGTATGAACAGAATTAACGTGCATATCGACACAGGAGCGAGTTTTCTAAAAGATTAATGTGGTAGCTGATAAGAGAAGAAAATGAGGAAAAAATGAGTATTTTAGCAAAAGAGAACAGTATTCATAAATCTGACGAGTACCATTCAGTGCCTGAATATGCAAAAAAATCAAAATTCATCCAAGTGTAATGTTTTATTACTGAGGTACTTTAATGAGCTAAATACAAAACAACTAAAGAAAGTGATATTTCTAAGGTGTTTTCCATGGCAACCAAAAGATAGTAATCTGGTTTAAAAATATACAAGATATACAAATAATGCAAGACTGCAGTCTGTTTACTGAGGTCAATTAGTTAAAATACTCACAAAAAAACTTTTTCTAAAACTCCGATCACATAACTGCTTACAGACAGTCTAGTCTTTGAATTAGGAGCACCTGAAAACAGTTTCCAGACAAAAGAGAGAGAGTGAAAGAAAGAAAACATTATCTTGACATCACATATGAAGATAAAAGTAAGACAGACCTTGAAAAAAAGCACTTGTTATTATGGTAATGAGTACTGTTCTTAAATTATCGGTCAAATAGGCAAATTAAGGAGTATAGGTTTGAGAATGTTGAGACAGTTTCATGAAAATAATCATTCTTTTTGTCTTGACATCCACATTCCCTGCTCAGGCTGCTAAAAACTGAAGACCAGACAGAGAAGGAAATTGAACATTTCTTAAAGCCTGTTAGCTGCCTTTGTATTTGAGAATCAGTTTATGAAATTTAACTTGAGCACTGGCAGCAAACAGCAGATAAAAGATTTATTTTATGTAGGTTTTGAATCTGTCATGTCATACTATGGATTACCTATGCATGACAGGCAAATTATATGCTACAGTACAGAACACCAAAACACTGAAAAGATAATGCACAGCAAAGTGAATGTTATGTTAGCAAGCCAGCAAACCGTATGTTTAAGAATTGGCAGTACTTCATTAATTATATTTGTTCTAATATTTAGTAATGTTTATCCTCCACCATGATTTATCAAATTGGCTTTTCATCTCAGGACTAGAACAGAACAATGTTTTAACATATTTGCAGTGTTTAATTAAATTCTGGGAGGTGAAACACCCTAAGCATTTATTAGAGTCATTAAACGTAGCTCCCATCTATCGTCTGTTGGTATGATCATGTGATTAATAAAGACTTCATGACGCACATCATTATTGAAGGATTTGTAGGTTTATAGGTAAGTACTAGGCAATCATTCTGCTGACCATTGCAAACCTAGCTTATAATACATATTAAAAAATTTTCCCCCAGCCTCAAGGAGGGCCACTCTAGATACACTGATGTAGAATTTGAGGCCACCCATCCAGTTCTGTTGGTTTACCTTGAAGGTGGCAAGGGTGATATTCTGACACGTAGTGGAAATTTGTTGCAGAGTTCAGGATATTCCTTTCAAACATTTTTTGTCAGATTATCTTATTCACTGAAAAAAGGACTCCAGTTTACACCTACAAGATGCAACCAATTAATACTTATAAAGACATGAATGAATTAATACAGTTGAATTATTGAATGGAAAAATATTCAATGATACCTGAGTGGTGAAAGCTGTGTTTCTGGGACTAGTCTACATATATCACTGATTTGTTATAACTTGTATGTCAAGCATGGAAGCAGACCAGAGCATGCAATGCACAGGCAATGATAGTGCTACCCACTTCAAAACACTGCAGCATGATTGCTTAAACAGCTAAGTGGCAATGTTAGTGAAAACCCCAAATCTTAAAGTACTCAGTTTTGAAGAAGGAAACTTCATTGGTGAAATTCATGAATCTGCAGCAAACACAAGAAGAAATATTTCAGGGAAAACTTGAATAAGGAAAAAAAAATAAATATTCCATTTGGGAGGAAAGATGAAATTATTGCTTGAGAAATATACTTTATTCCCATCAAAAGTAATTGAAAATAGACATATTCTCCTTTCCATCATAAGTCCTTAAAATGTATTCACCATGAATTCCTACAACACCTCAGAAAAAAAATGTGCTATTATCATGTTTTTTGGTCAGTCCTTGAGAATGAAAATGCATTCCTTACTTTCACAAATCAAATTAGGCTACTATGATGAATGTTACACAGTCAGTTTTATATTTCAAAATCTGGACACAGTCAGTTTTATATTTCAAAATCTGGTAGATTTCACTTTGTCAGCTATAACTTTTTCACTTCCTCACCTCTAAAATGTTTCACAATCTATGTTTAGTACTTTCAGATCCCTCATCCTGTACAACTTAATTTACTCCATGGTTGTGTCCTTCATCCATTACTATCTACTCTATTAGTCACCAACATCCTTAAATGCTGTCAGTTTGCCAAGATTATACAATATGTAAATAATACTATCCTCAGGGGAAAAAAAACACCTGGAATAACCCTAGAAAGAACTTAATTAAGAACATTCAGCAGAAAATGATTTGACTTCAGAATCAATGACACCACCATCTATTTTCCAGCATTGTTAATAGGATAAAAAGTTCCTGACAAAAAAAAAAGTCACCTCAATTTAACTACGGCTCAAAAAACTGCCAGCTTAAAGTTAAACTCAACAGGGAAACAAAAATAACAAATCTATGCTCATTCTGTGTTGTCACTAAAACCTCACCATTTGCAGTACAATATAAAGATCCTAACCTCATTTAACTTATTCCAAACCTCAAACTGCAAGTGAAAATGGAATCTGCCTAGCAGGACTTTCACACTCCCAAAACTCTGTAAGTAAACAAAGTAACAATCATGCAAACAATTAGATAGATAGATAGATAGATAGATAGATAGATAGATAGATAGATAGATAGATATATAGATAGATAGATAGATAGACAGACAGATAGATAGGCAGACAGACAAACAGATAGATAGATAGATAGATAGATAGATAGATAGATAGATAGATAGATAGATAGATAGATAGATAGATAGGCAGACAGACAATAAGATAGATAGATAGATAGATAGATAGATAGATAGATAGATAGATAGATAGATAGATAGACAGACAGATAGATAGGCAGACAGACAAACAGATAGATAGATAGATAGATAGATAGATAGATAGATAGATAGATAGATAGATAGATAGATAGACAGATAGATAGATAGGCAGACAGACAAATAGATAGATAGATAGATAGATAGATAGATAGATAGATAGATAGATAGATAGACAGACAGACAGATAGATAGGCACACAGACAAACAGATAGATAGATAGATAGATAGATAGATAGATAGATAGATAGATAGACAGACAGATAGATAGGCAGACAGACAAACAGATAGATAGATAGATAGATAGATAGATAGATAGATAGATAGATAGATAGATAGACAGATAGACAGGCAGACAGACAAACAGATAGATAGATAGATAGATAGATAGATAGATAGATAGATAGATAGATAGATAGACAGACAGATAGATAGGCAGACAGACAAACCGATAGATAGATAGATAGATAGATAGATAGATAGATAGATAGATAGATAGATAGATAGACAGACAGATAGATAGGCAGACAGACAAACAGATAGATTTCACTTTGTCAGCTATAACTTTTTCACTTCCTCACCTCTAAAATGTTTCACAATCTATGTTTAGTACTTTCAGATCCCTCATCCTGTACAACTTAATTTACTCCATGGTTGTGTCCTTCATCCATTACTATCTACTCTATTAGTCACCAACATCCTTAAATGCTGTCAGTTTGCCAAGATTATACAATATGTAAATAATACTATCCTCAGGGGAAAAAAAACACCTGGAATAACCCTAGAAAGAACTTAATTAAGAACATTCAGCAGAAAATGATTTGACTTCAGAATCAATGACACCACCATCTATTTTCCAGCATTGTTAATAGGATAAAAAGTTCCTGACAAAAAAAAAAGTCACCTCAATTTAACTACGGCTCAAAAAACTGCCAGCTTAAAGTTAAACTCAACAGGGAAACAAAAATAACAAATCTATGCTCATTCTGTGTTGTCACTAAAACCTCACCATTTGCAGTACAATATAAAGATCCTAACCTCATTTAACTTATTCCAAACCTCAAACTGCAAGTGAAAATGGAATCTGCCTAGCAGGACTTTCACACTCCCAAAACTCTGTAAGTAAACAAAGTAACAATCATGCAAACAATTAGATAGATAGAGAGATAGATAGATAGATAGATAGATAGATAGATAGATAGATAGATAGACAGACAGATAGGCAGACAGACAAACAGATAGATAGATAGATAGATAGATAGATAGATAGATAGATAGATAGACAGACAAACAGATAGATAGATAGATAGATCGATAGATAGATAGATAGATAGATAGATAGATAGATAGATAGATAGATAGACAGACAGATAGATAGGCAGACAGACAAACAGATAGATAGATAGATAGATAGATAGATAGATAGATAGATAGATAGATAGACAGATAGATAGATAGGCAGACAGACAAATAGATAGATAGATAGATAGATAGATAGATAGATAGATAGATAGATAGACAGACAGACAGATAGATAGGCAGACAGACAAACAGATAGATAGATAGATAGATAGATAGATAGATAGATAGATAGATAGATAGATAGATAGATAGATAGACAGACAGATAGATAGGCAGACAGACAAACAGATAGATAGATAGATAGATATATAGATAGATAGATAGATAGATAGATAGATAGATAGATAGATAGATGGATAGATAGATAGATAGATAGACAGACAGATAGACAGGCAGACAGACAAACAGATAGATAGATAGATAGATAGATAGATAGATAGATAGATAGATAGATAGATAGATAGATAGATAGATAGACAGACAGATAGATAGGCAGACAGACAAACAGATAGATAGATAGATAGATAGATAGATAGATAGATAGATAGACAGACAGATAGATAGGCAGACAGACAAACAGATAGATAGATAGATAGATAGATAGATAGATAGATAGATAGACAGATAGATAGGCAGACAGACAAATAGATAGATAGATAGATAGATAGATAGATAGATAGATAGATAGATAGATAGATAGACAGATAGATAGGCAGACAGGCAAACAGATAGATAGATAGATAGATAGATAGATAGATAGATAGATAGATAGATAGATAGATAGATAGACAGATAGATAGGCAGACAGACACACAGATAGATAGATAGATAGATAGATAGATAGATAGATAGATAGATAGATAGATAGATAGAATGCCATGCTATAGCAGTTTTTTAGATATCTGGCTTAACAGGAAAGATTGATAAAATCTGACTACCACAAAGAAACAGCGGTCAACAAATTAAACTATAAATTGGACTCTTTTCCTTCTATCAAAACCAGACTGAGCTCTGCTACATCCTTTTCCTCCTAACTCAATTCCACTGGTTATCTATTTTCACTACCATACCTTACTGTCTAACTGGTAAACCTAGGCTCACATATCACAGATCTTTTTGTTTCATCACTAGCAATTAAACTACTAGACATCACTTATATCTCTTAAAGCAAATAATTGTCTCAAACATGGAAAAAAGCTTTACTCTTCTAACCTTACTGCTATCTACTGCATCATCTGCCACCATAGCAGATGTATATTCCTTCGCTGTTTTTACAATTATCTCATCCTGTATGTACTCTCAGATCCTCTGATACATACCTAACAAGCCCTTTTAGCTCAGAATTGTCATAGTAATTCTCACTTCTCCATCATCACATCTGAAATGTGAAATAACCTCCGTCATTATCTATGAACCAGTCCTTAGTCTGAGTGTACCACTGACCTAAAAGTAACACCAGATGACTTAAATATGCAGCTTTCAGGGGCAGACCATCAAATTAACTGTCACCTTGATGTTATCCAGCAGCTCCAAGAATGGGTTGATGGCCAAGTCCATATCATAGGCTTACAGGAATGGGTAAAATTCCTGCAGATATAGATTCCAGCAAACACTGATGCTGCAAACAAAGTCAAAGCCTGCAACAATAGAGAAAGGTCTGCTGGCTTGTGATTCAATTGTTGAGAGTCTACTGGCATTGGATCCTACCAAAATGCCCATACAGGAAATATGTCTGACAATTTATTTACAGTTTGTTGGAAGATTTAGTCCCACTCTGTCAGTGGCCTCTATTCAGGGGAGATCTGAGGTCCTAGTCATACTGATTAAGGCAAACTTGATGACAGCATAAAAAAACTTTTCTTAGTCATTCTTCGATAAGTGCTGTGCGATCTTTTACATGCACCTTAGCTATCACTAACTCAGGAAAATAGGGCCTCAGTTTAACACCTCGTATGAAAGATGACATGTAAGGTGTACAGCATTCCTGTATGCTGCACTGCAGTTTTAATATTGGCAAATAAATACAACTACCTCTTGTTGTAATAGAACCCACAGCCTTCTGATCTTCCAGCACCAAAAGCAAGTGAGCTATCTTTTTCAGCTACTGAGACTGCATATTAATGATTTTAACCTACTCTTCACTGTATGGAAACATGCCAAAGTTCACAGACACATTTAATATAAAATAGTTTGAAATAATATCAAAGTCGATAACAAAATTTGTCTATCCTTATGCATAGCATCTGTGATCAACTGAAAACACTGCTTTTAGATGATGCAGTAATTGTTCAACAGAGCCTTCTTCTCCATATTGAACTCCCTTGCACCTCAATGCAGAAAGAGTCACATCAAAACCTGCACTATGGCTTAGACCAGATATAAAAAAGGCATTTAGAAAAAAACAATAATCAGCAACAATATCAGCACTTTTGAAACCTACTAAGTACATCATTCTAAAGGCTAAGCAAAACTGTTGATTATGTTACAGGAAAAACCAAAGGGGGAGCCACCACTGATCCTGGGAACTGTCGCCCTATTAGCCTGATGAGCCTGGTCTGCAAGGCCATTGAACGTATCATCATGGAACTCATAAACAAAGACATTGGTAACCTCCAAACTCTGGACCCCACCCAGTTCAGGTTTGTGAAAGGCAGATCATGCCTCCTGAACCTGATCGAATTCTTTGAGGCAGTCACCAAAGCCATAGACGAGGGTAAGATGGTTCACACAGCCTATCTTAACCTCGCCAAGGCTTTTGACACCATCCCCCATTCTGGAATTATAGCTAAACTCACTAAACTAGGTATAAATCTCTACGTCACAAGATGGGTTGCCAACTGGCTCACTGACAGAACCCACACTGTAAAAGTTGCAGACTCCAAATCTGACTTCAAACCAGTGACAAGTGGAGTACCACAGGGTTCAGTCCTGGGACCTCTCCTGTTTGATATCTACTTCTCTGAAGTACAGGCTAGCACAGAAGGCCTTTGGCTAATGAAGTTCTCAGATGACTGCAAACTAGGAGCAACTGTCAAGCCCCCAAATGATGTGGACATCCTACAGAAGGGCGTCACTGAGACAGATGCCTGATGTCAGAGCCATGGCCTCAAGCTCAGTGCCAAAAAGTGCATTGTCATCCCCTTTGGTAAAAACTCTGTACCTATGAACTACCACATAGGCAGCAGTCTACTTAACACCAAATGTGTGATAAGAGACCTTGGGACCCAGGTGGATAGTAGCCTCTCCTTCCATAATCATATCGCCACAGTTGTCAGAAAGTCCTTCTACGTGGCACACCTCATCACAAAAGGGTTCTCATCCAGGAAAAAAGAGGTCATTGTTCCCCTCTACTCGACACTCATTAGACGCATTATAGAGTACAACGCCCCTTTTGGAATGTACCTCACAAGACATCTGCAGCAGCTGAAAAGGCCATAGAAGCACCTCACAAAGAGGATTACTGTCCTCAAACAGATGCCCTACACTGACCGTCTCAAAAAACTCCAGCTTTACTCCATAGCATATCGCCTAGTCCGAGGTGATCTCTGCCTAACATATAAAGCTATGTCAAACCCAGAGCTGTTTGACATGCTACACCTAAAGAAATCCCAATCCCTCCAAGCTACATGCTCTAGGGACCTAAACCTTGTCATCACAATAAACAGGACATGCTGGAGGGATAGATTCCTGTCCCAGAGACTTCCCATACTCTGGAACAAGCTACCCATCTCTGTCAAGCAAAGTTCCTCATTAGCACTCTTCAAGAAAAATCTTGATGAGTGAATGGGAAATAGGAAATACACCCGAGGATCACTTATGTGGCTCTGCTTGACAGTGGCACAGGAAAATAATTTTCTTAGGTTGCGTAAGCCAGGGAACCTTGTTGGCTAGGCTTACTTAGGCCCTTGAGCCGATAGCCTAGTACCTACCTATGAACCTATGAACCTACCTATGCAACTCCAAACCAGTTTCTGTCAACAATCCATAAACTCATTCAGCCTGGTTAAAAAGTAATCACAACCGTCTCTTTTCTCTGGTGAAACCAACTACAATATATGATTCAGATTTAATTTATTCCACATAAATTCTGCTAACTCCCTTAATGAACTCAGTACACCCAGCTCAGCCTTAAGTTATGTGGACAGTGTCACTACTACCTTCTCATGTAAAACAACTCCTACAAGCATGATAAAAAATTTATTCAAAATATCTCAAAATAGCCGCAGATTCTATTGCATACCCAGTATCTGTACTTACAAGTCTCACTTTCCAAAAAGCTATAGTCCTAAAAGCTCTGGAAACAATCCTATGTTGTTCTCTTATACAAAGGTGGCAAATTGCTTGAGCTGGAAACTACAGACCTATAATTATCTTGTCTCATCTATTTAAAATAGTTGACAAGATGGGTTCACCTATACTACCTAACAGATAAGAACTTCTACAACATCGCTTGAATTTAGATCATTCACAATACATAAACTACATTACTAGCCTTCATTAACTATGTTTCGGAAAGACAAAATCAGACATATTCAAAGTGTTTGATACAGTTGCACATTCTATATCATTATCTAGGCTCAAGGATATAAGCCTCATAAATAATGCAGTAAATTGGTTTAGAAGTTACATTTGTCACCGATCACAGTTTGTATACCGAGCAGATGAACTGTCAATTCCTTCGAAAATTACATTAGGTGTGACACAGGGTTCACTATTAGAACCATTACACTTTAACATATTTATAAGCATAATCCAATACACAGACAAATCAACATGAATATGTGCATCCTCTTCAGTCAAACAGCTCCAAGATTACCTAGGTCATCTTTTATAAAAAGTGAAATATTGCTTCAGCAATATGAACCAGTACTAAATCCAAAGAGAACTAAGCTAATGTTATTTTTCACCTCCAACCTAGCAATCAAATTATAGTGATTTAAAAATATTCTCAGTCAATAGTACTAAATTAATCTAGTAAAAAATACAAAACTACTAGATATAAATAATTGGCCACAGATTAACAAATCAATTAATAAATCCAATATGCCGTTTAAAAAAAAAACAACCATAAACTAGGACTTGATTAAAATGAAGAAAACACAGCTGTATTGCTGAAGGCTCTGAGCATAAATGTAGAAATGTAGTAGGAAAAAATCCTCTGTTCCACCACAGCTGTAAAAATGTTAAAAACAAACTTTAATCTTCAGTAAAAACAACAAAAACAGGAGCACAGTAAAATTCCCTGATAAGCACTTTCGGCTTACTAGCCTTCATCAGATCATATGTCTTAGCTGTGCTCACCCTGAATTTAAAGACAGAATAAAACAATCAATGTTCCAGACACATAGTCATAACCAATGAAAACTCATTAGCTTGCATACAGCATATCTCCTGTGTCTTGCTGTGAGCCAATCATTATTGTATCTCAAGGTATCAAATGTCTGGTATGCTAGTGGCAGAAATATGCAATAGCAACAAAGTTAATGATTTGCATACAGCATAAATCCTGCTTCTTGTTATAGCCAATCATATTTATGCTTTCAAATATCCAAGCTACAATTTTCTTGTCCTGTAACTATCCAATAGCATCGAAGGGAATGAATTCCTTTGGTTGCCAGAACATATTGTTATTCAGTTCATTCAACGATATGCAGTACGTCTTCACAGAAGCAAGTAGCACATATGATACAGTTTTAAAAGTACAATAGCATTGGTGCTCTTGCATATAAATTACTATTATGTGCGTATTACACAGCATAGCAAATTAATACATGTATCCATGTGGTTTTCAGAGTAACGTAATTTATGCCTCCTGAAGTATTCTTAGCCATTTACTACTTGTTCTATAGAAAATACTGCCTGGTCACAGATTCAGCATTAAAGAAGATTAAAGTTTGTTTTTAACATTTTTACAGCTGTG